>NC_048579.1:46356891-46694391 GCF_013265735.2 Oncorhynchus mykiss
GAACTAGTGAATCTAAAACGCCAATGTAAACTCTTTTTTTATATAAATATGAACTTTATCAAACAAAACATACATGTATTGTGTAACATGAAGTCCTATGAGTTTCATCTGATGAAGATAATTCAAGGTTAGTGATTCGTTTTATCTCTATTTCTGCTTTTTGTGAATGCTATATTTTGCTGGAAAATGGCTGTGCTCATTGTGGTTTGGTGGAGACCTAACATAATCGTTTGTAGTGCTTTTGCTGAAAAGCATATTTGAAATTGGACACGTTGGTGGGATTAACAACAATATTACCTTTAAATTGATATAAGACACATGTATGTTTTAGGAATTGTAATTATGAGATTTCTGTGGTTTGAATTTGGCACCCTCTATTTTCACTGGTAGTTGTCATATTGATCCCGTTAGCGGGATTGCAGCCATAACAAGTTTTTAAAGGAGTTTTGGGTACAAGTGAGGGACATATGTCTTACATATTCCAACCTAAGGAATCTACGGTTAAGATATTCACAGACAGCGGCCCCAAACCCCTTTATCAGGCAAAACCCGGGAGTTTATCTCCTGCGCTGCGGATGAGAGAATGGCTTAAAATAAGGCTCGCGAATAGGCCCTGAGCGGTTATGTACTGGAAGAACTGATCTGCGGCCGCAGTGATCTGAAGGCCCTAGGAATCACTTCAATGGCGTATAGCCTTGACTCCAAAGTGACAATTTTAGCATGTGAACAATTTGATAGTGCAAATTCGACAAAATCTGTCAGTTCATATGTATTTTCCAAAGCATGCAAGGATGTAAAAAAAATATTATGCTGGTGTTTAGCTTTAAATGGATTGATTATCCCACATTCATAACCCGTATGAATAAGCTGGACAGTCTTTTCCAAAATCGTGAACAATTACGGCGCTGGCCGCATCTATCCTTAATACATTCCCAGGACCCACATGCCCAACGGCGAATCTTTCCCTGGAGTGAAAAATTACGGAGCTTTGATGGAGCGTGCAAGAGAGCCTGTCTTGGGGTTGGTGAATTGGAAACGGATGCAGGTCAGGGCTAACCAGGCCCTATATCTCTCAGAAAGGAATAGTAAAAGGGTTTCATTATAACATGTTTTAAACTGTATGTACTAATATCTCACCCTGGTATCTCACCCTTTAACGAAAGGGGTTCTCTCGTTTTCTCTCTCGCCCCGGTCTGTCGCGGAGAAATGCAATGTCTTAAAAAAAAAACGGTGTTATTTTATAGTCTTTCCTACAACGGTATGGTATAAACATTAAAGGTTATTAAAGTTTAGTACTGTGTGTGGTAATGATGTACAACTGTAGGCCAACAATGTTTATACCTAAAACATTTGTGCATGTTTAAATATTGCGCAGTAAAATTGGTTAATGTCTCAAAAAAGGTTTGTACTAAATATTTTGGAATTAAATAAAGGAATTTAAAACAGTATCTCACCTTTTAACTATAGGAATATGTCCTTTCCATCTATCACCAAGCATGTCCCGGAGAAAAAGGCTTTCGGAAAAGCCGTGTGCGTGCGTGTGTGTGCGTGTGCCGGGCCAGGAGGAGTGTGTGTTTCAAAACAAAATGGGTGGGGCTCTGCAGGGGTCGTTTGAAACCAAGGTTTGCACTACAAGGCAAACTGTATGTCCAGATATCTGCCTACTCACCATCAAAAAGTGTGTCGGCGTCTCTTAAAATGGGCACTTTCGATTCATTAACACACGTCTTTCAAATCCGAATTTATCTCACCCCAGAGGAAGTGGGGGCTAAAAAGGCAAACACCCCAGAAAGAATAAAATATGTCTAGAATCACCCTTGGGTTTAAAATATTGTCATTTCTAATCAGCGCATATACTAATGGTCCCCCCACCCCGGTCTATAAATTTACATCGGACATCCCCCAAGCTGCTACCCCTGAGGATGTGGGAAATCAAAAGGCAATACCTGCAGACATAATGTCTCAACATCCTCTCATGTTGCTTTAATTCACTGCCTTTGTTCTTTAAAACATTCTGGGGGTATGTTAGGAATTTTATGAATAAATGACTAAACAATATCCCCATTTCAAATAGAACTGTAACTAAGTAAACTTATACTCTGTTTTATTATATCTGATTAACAATATGAATTCATAAGTGAGGGATTGTGGAGCCTGAAACAGGGGGTAATTAAATAAAATAAATACCATTCCAGCCAGGTTGGAGAAGATTGGAAGTGTTTTTTTTTTTAAGTAAGCAGAAAGGGTAATTAACCTATGGTTGAACCGACTCAACTTAGCACTGTAACGTTCAGATAAGATATTGTGTGTTTTCTTAGGTTTTCCATTAGCTGGAACTGTCTGCTGAAGGGTGATGGATGAAAAACCTTCTGAAGTTATCTCAAATTAACTTTTGAACTGTTGGGAGAAAGAATATTTTATAACCTGTGACGTCATATTTTGTACAGAATAAATAGTATTATCTATTTTTGATAAGACTGGTCTCTGTTTTTTTTATGCAAATAAGAATCTTACAAATTCTCATAAAATAGACTAAGTGAATTAAATTAATGAAAACATATTGGAATAATGAAATTACAGTAACAGGGTACTCCAGGCCCATTTTATGGCATATAGGATATCGCCCGAAAAAATGCCACCATGGCTCTGTAAACTCATTCCGTACTATCTCTCGTTAGGGACACGACCGCGGAACGAGTCTCAGGAAAACAGATACTTTCCACTCTGTTCGCACGGCTTTAGCGCAACTACAAACAGCCCAGAAGAGTTATCAGAGCGAACAGTTAAAAGATCATCCGTGAATCCCTCCTAATGGCGCTTTCTGAAGGTGAGTTAGTGAAAATAATATATTTTCAGATTTAGAGGCGGGGAATTGTTAGAATATTATTGGTATTATTGTAATATTAAACAGGAATTATACGTGTTTTAAACGGGGGGCAATGCACATATTCTTATAAGTTAAAAATATATATAGGATAACTAACTGTTAATATTATCTAACGTTTGTAGGTTCTCCATCATTTACGCAGCTGCTCAGAGGTTTAAATGATCTGGAACAGACAGCGTTAGATGGGGATTCTCAGACGCAAAACGCATGCAGCCAATCCCCATCACACTAAGTCCAATAATCACATAAACAACAATATTTATACATAAAAAAAGTGTGCACCATATATTAAAAGCTATTTTTGTGTTTACAGCCAACATACAGCCAAGAAGGATAACGGGCTCCTTATGGACCCTGAACGACTTCGTCGGAGCAGATGACACATCCGATGACACAGATGCAATTCTCCCGTTCTGTACGAAAGTTTTTTCAAACACACTGAGAACAGAGGATTTAAACGTCCCGCCATTCTCCCCCGGGAACCTCCACCCGCTCCCCACATATTCCAGACCCAAACAAGCAACGCACAACACGGGCTCTAGTGCATTGCTCAGAATCCTCCCCTCCTGAAAACTACTACTGGGCAGGGAACTTGCGGCTTCACGAGCCGGCCCTCCATGGACACCGTATGAAGCCATTATATATATATATATTATTAGTTAAACATAGTTTATTATTTATAAATTTTGTAGGCTTGAATATGTCAAAACAAGGTCAAATAATGTTTTTTTCAGGCTCTGCAGGGCTCTGGCCCTTCAGAATCGGGAACGCTTGATGAAAAAAGTTACGCCCCCCCCCCCCCCCCCGGTTTCCGCTATTCGTCAGAACAGCCCTCGCCAAACAAGTCGAGGTAATTTAATGATGTATTGTTAATCTATAGTAATATACCTGAAATGTATTTGACATTTTATGTATTTCACATATTTTTACATTTAATAACCTATTTTGTATGTTTTATTTTCTATCAGACTCATCCCCGGCGTACAACGGCACAGAAGACCACACACATCTAGAGCACGCGGAGGATTCCGGCTCACCGAACATTCCCAATGAAACAACCAAACCGGAGGATTTCACCGTTTTAAATGACATGTCAGAGGCAGACGACCGGCTATTATGGGATGCGGCCAACCTTCTTGATTCCGCCAATTCTTTGGTGGCAACATCTGGATCTGAAATAGAACAAGCTAGGTTTTTCACAGCCCTTTCCAGGGTTTTGCTACACACACACATGGGTTTCATCATTCTGGCATAGAACAATTCCATGTATGTTAACCAGCACTCCGATTAAAAAACACAAATACAGGCGCTAAAATCATATATGTAACACGGATCCTGAATTACCCAAGAATGCACATCATTAATTATCCAAATGGCAGAGCCAACAGATCTAATTGAGACAATTGAAAGCCTGTAATCAAAGATACCGCCAGAACTCCTAGAAATTATTAATCATATGAACGAGGCGGGGGTAACAGACATAATACCGATAGATGAAAGCATATTATCACAGATTCCAGCCGAACTCCTAGAAATGATTAATCGTATGAACGAGTCAGGGACACCCGATGAAAATCTGTTATCACAGATTCCCGAAGCCCTCATATCCCTAATTAATCAGATGAACGAGAGCCTGACATCTTCGGGTTCGCACACCCCCCAAAACCAGCCGTTAACGCCCATGTCAGAAGAGTCTGAAACGCAATACGATTTTGAGGAATTGGAAAATTGTCTAATAAATCAGGAGGGAGACGGTATTGATCGAAGTGTTCGGGTTGTGTACCGAAATAAATTAAACAATACAGAGATTCGACAGTTTTTCAATTTCACATGGGTGAATCAGAATCTTGACTATGCTGTGTTTTACGTAATGATATTGGATACTCTGAACGAACTGTTAGACAGGGCAAGAGATTATGACAAACCACGTGATGTCTTACAGTTGGAAATTTGTGGAGATAGCCTGCATAACTCTTATTTTACCCATTGGCGAAGCAGATCTTGAACAACTTATCGCCCTGCTAGAACGACTTGTTCAGTCAAATGTATCCGTCATAGCCGATAGGACCCTCGAGCTTGTAGTGCAAATAATACGTCAACCCCAGGGTGGTGGGGGTCAGAGAAGGAAGCTAGATAGCCTAATGCAATCAGAAATCATAAGCAATAAAAAGGGCCTACCTCATAAACGTTCACAATCCAGGTAATAAGCTATGCTTTGCAATAGGGCTATCCCATTTACTCAACCCTGGATGTACTGATCTAGCGGCGTTACAAAAGGCTAGAGAGCTCCAAACGGCCGTGGGTCTTGGTATACAGGATGCTGTGGCTTTCTCTGACATAGTCAAATTTGAAAACTTTCTGAATATCAAGATTGTGGTTTTGAATCACAGTAGAGCTAATGCAGATCTCTTGAAGTTCCAAAACAACCCCCAACCTCATCCTCAGGTTCTGTACTTTTATGTGCAAAACGAACATTACTATGCCATTACTAACATCACAGCGTTTTTAGGCGCACCATAAGTCTGTACATCGTGCCATACCGGCTACACCCGAAAGGGCAGGCACTCGTGCCGTTATAACTGTTCAGTATGTCTGGATGAAAATTGTCCTATGCAACCCTTAAACCTGATACCCTGTGAGGATTGTCACCGCACATGTCGTCCGGCCTACTGTTACGGAAAACACAAAATTGAAACATGGCACCCCAAGGCCTGTAAATCTGTAAGCAGTTGTGACATTAAGCTTCTCACCCATGAGATTGGCTCAAATTCCAGAGGCCTTAGGTTTTGAAAACTCTGTGAAAGTCTGGTTCCCCAACTTCTTCACATCTGAGGAGAATCTACATTATATTGGATCTTATCCCAGCCCCGAAATGTACGGGTGTGATCAAAACCTATCGTACACACTTTCTACCTACAGCATCTATAGCTATCCCCTCGCATGACAACTACAGACGCCATTTCAAGTCCTACTCTAGTGGGTCCATTCAATGGTTGGAGTACCTTGCCCAGGATAAACACATTTTTATTCAACATGCTTTGAATCGGGGGGAGAAGGCGTTTGGCTCTTACCATGTAGATGGATACACACAGATTGACGGGGTTGAGACCGTGTATGAGTACAAAGGTTGTTTCTTCCACGGTTGTAAATCTTGCTTTGTGCCCCAGGCCATGTGTGTCCTAACCCAAAATAATTTTGGGGAAATGTACCAAGAGTTTCAAGACAAATTTGACTCTTTAACAGGCTACATACGGGTTAAAAGTGGAGGTTTTGTGGGAGCACGAATGGGCTGCCATCAAAAAGTCTGATCCTCATGTTCAAGCCTTCCTTTCCAGCTATGACACACCAGAACCCCTGGAACCACGACAGGCCTTGTATGGAGGCCGTACCAATGCTTTGACATTGCGGTATGTAGCGCAACCCGACGAGACAATAGGATATGTAGATTTTACATCCCTTTATCCTCATGTAATGAGTTCCTCATGCTATCCTATGGGGCATCTGGAAATTATTCATCGAGACTTTGACTTACCTCAAAGCTATTTTGGTCTGATCAAAGCAACTGTCTACCCTCCTAGGGGTTTGTTTATACCAGTGTTGCCTTACAAGGGCCCTCAAGGAAAACTTTTATTTCCCCTTTGTCGCACCTGCAGTGAAAACAACAACCAGCAAAACCCATGTGATCACTCAGATCAAGAAAGTCCTGACAGGGTATGGGTCACAGTTGAATTTTCTAAGGCTCTAGAGATGAGGTATTGTGTGGCCAAAATCTTTGAAGTGTGGAACTTTCCAGGAAATCAAACACTCTTTTTAACCTATTAGGGATAGGGGGCAGCATTTTCACTTTGGATGAATTGCGTACCCATAGTGAACTGCCTCCTACTCTGTCCCAGATGCTAATATATGCATATTATTATTACTATTGGATAGAAAACACTGAAGTTTCTAAAACTGTTTGAATTATGTCTGTGAGTATAACAGAACTCATAGGGCAGGCAAACTTCCAAACAGGAAGTGGAAATTCTGGGGATGGTTGATTTTCAACTCATCGCCTATTCACATGCAAGTAAGATATGGATCTGTTCGCACTTCCTACGCCTTCCACTATATGTCAACAGTCAGTAGAACGTGGAATGAAGCCTCTAGTGTGATGTGGGGCCGGATGGGAGGGGAATGAGTCACTGGTCTGGCAAAATGCCAGTTCCTGGTTACGCGCAGTACTCATTTTATCATCATGTGTTCCGTTACTCTGTCGACAAAAACAAATGCTCCGGTTGGAAGGTTATTGGATATATGACAATAACATACTGAAGTTTGATTCTCTACTTAGTTTGACCAGTTTATTCGACCTGGAATATAACTTTTAGAAGTTTTCGTCTGAGTTCACCTGGCCCGGCGCCAGCTTTTGGACATGTGAGCTAAACGTGCTAGCAAAAGTAGCTAATTGGACACTAGTAATGGACATTATCGAACAAAACAACGATTTATTGCGGAACTAGGATTCCGGGCACATCATCAAAGCAACGCTGCTGCCCCAAATGCATGTGCATTTGCAATATGTTTCAATGGGCATTTACCATCACGAATTTGTCATGCTCAAAAATACTGCAGAAATGCAAAATTGACTGGCCTGATGAACTTGGGATGGCCGGGCAGTGATAGTGGTTCCTCTCCATCGCTCGTGTTGATTTCATCATGTCCATTTGGTGATGTTTTTTCACTGTTGAATCAAATTGCAAATGCACTGTCCATTTGCAATATGTTTCAATGGGCATTTACCATCACGAATTTGTCATGCTCAAAAATACTGCAGAAATACTAAATTGACTGGCCTGATGAACTCGGGATGGCTGGGCAGTGATTCTGGTTCCTCTCCATCGCTCATTGGGGTTGATTTCAGAATGTCACTTTGGTGATGGTACCTCACTGTTTAAACACATTGCAAATGTACAAAAGTCAACTAGCAAGTCAGTGTCCATCAGTCAGTTAGATGTCATTCTGACACCAAACTGATACCATCTGACACCAAACCCAATTTTTCCAACTCGCTTAGAAGCCAACTATCACCTATTTCAGAGCAGGCACATAATTCACAGCGCCTTCAGTTTAAAACATAGTAAAATGTAAAACATGTACTTACGTTCTAGCTGCGGGTTCAGTTCTGACATTATGTTTAGACCTATGTGAGGCGACCCCGAATCCCGAGTTTCGGCTCGATAGGTCATTCGGTGCCCGATAAGACCTTAATTGGTGCTGAAATTCCACCTTTTTCCATTTCTTGCTACGGGGTCCTTTAATGAGCTATCGGACAGAAACGTTGGGGTTTGTCTCTATGGGCCGAGTCGGTTTCAATGCTCCTAGTCTTGCGACTAGACAAAATTAATTGAAGTCATTGCAAATGTACGAGGCTGTTTCTCGGTCCGAGAACCTTCTAGAGCCATGTAACACACCACGCACTATCAACCCGAGGTCTAGAACAGGTTTCTAAAGTTTCAGAACTCTAGGTCTGTCCGTTCTTTTTTAGTTCAAACAAAGGTAACTATTGAAGGCACTGTCTGTCTCTACGCACTACTGTGTCCCTCTCTCCTAGCTGTGTGTGTGTGATTTTTTTTATTTGAAAATTTATGGGAGACATTACTGATTTACATTTCATGGGGATTGCCTAATCACACATAGACCTCATAGTTGCCTGATGGATTGTCATTGAAGACAGGTTCATAAGGCATTATTAACCCACATAGGCTCTAGGTTGAATTTAGGGGAGCAGGCAATGCATTCCTATGGGGAGAGATGTCATTGTAATCTGTGAGATCAAAAAACCCTGTTTTACTGTTAAGGGTTAATGCCACATGGTCAAGGTTAGGCTTGCACAGATCGGGAGGACCTCAGGAACGTTCCTCAGGTCAAATTGTGCTTCCCACCCTAAAGGTTCTCCCACTGTCACCCAAAAGCAAATGAAAATTAGGCCCAGGCTTCATTATGGGCCTACTTTTTCTCATGGTCGCTGCGCTTAGACCGACCGAGCTACATTCAAGCGGGCATCTCGTTGAACTCTGCACAGCCTAGAGGTGATGGTGATACCATTGCAGGCTCTGAGTGTCTTTAAGCACCGCACTTTGTCACTCCATCCTTGCTGTGTGTGTGTGTGTGTGTGTGTGTGTGTGTGTGTGTGTGTGTGTGTGTGTGTGTGTGCGTGTGTGTGTGTGTGTGTGAGAGCTTTTCTTTGACATCTGTTGGGAGAAATTACTGATTTACAGGTCATGAGGGTTGCCTAATAACACATATGAAGTTTTGAAAAGATCAGACCTTTTTAACCCTTCAAAACATCATCTATGACACCATTTTAAGGTACTTCCGGTTTACACAGGAAGCTGAAAGTGAACACATATCCTCCTTAGGGTAGGAACTTATAGAATTTTGAGTTGTAAGTCTTTACGTTAAGAACTGTCTTATTTACGGAGGGTTTAGTGAGTGTGTGTTATTTCAGAAAATCACAGAAAATCACAGAAATCTCGCAGAGCTCCGAAGCACACTTTAAAAAGATTTGCATGAACACGCTGCAACTGGATCTGTAACTTTAAAAAACAAACACCTATTTCTGAACATCACCAATTTGACATTGTACGATTTCTCTTAAATGACTAGAGATAAATGGCTGGTTCTTTTTTTTTACACCGTAGGTTCATTTACTTTTACGTGAAGCGGAAAAATTAATGCTCTATTTTAATTTTTGACCTTAAATCCCAGAACAATGGCCATAAGTCAAAAACCGTTGACGCCTAGAGGCCATCTTGTTCGGGGCCAACTGCCCATTATGCCAAACCTATGCTCACCAAGTTTCGTCTTCGAAATCTTTTCCGTTTAGGAGATAAGACAACTTCGTGATTGGTGATGTTTTGTACATTTCAATATGATTCCATTCGCCCTCTTGTGGGGTTTACCGGTAGAGTGGAAAAATTACCAAAATGTGAAAATTGTATAAAATGGAAACCGAATGTCCGAGAGAGTTCATTTGATGACTTCCTGGAAGATCCGCCCCTGCTGCACGGCCCGACGCCGTCCGCGAATTTTAGAAAAGTTGGCGGACGTTTGCAATGTGGACTTTCTCACTAACCATATGGCAAATGTAAAAATCTTCCCTTAAGGTATGGTATGCTTTTTTCGAAAAGTTTTAAAAAAATCGGACACATCGGTTGCATTAAGAACCAGTGTATCTTTAATTAAATGTAAAACATGTATCTTTCGTCAAAGTTTATGATGACTATTTCTGTTATATGACGTGGCTCATTGTAATTACTCCGGATAATTTGGAGGCATTTCTGAACATGCGCCAATGTAAACCGAGTTTTATGGATTTACATATGCATATTATCGAACAAAACATAAATGTATTGTGTAACATGTCCTATGAGTGTCATCTGATGAAGACTATCAAAGGTTAGTGATTAATTTTATCTCTAATTCTGCTTTTATGACTCTATCTTTGGCTGAGAAAAATGGCTGTGTGTTTTTTTGGATTTGGTTTTGATTTAACAAATATATGTTGTGTTTTAGCTGTAAAACCTTTTAAAATCGGACACGATGGGTAGATTAACAAGATGTTTATCTTTCATTTGCTGTATTGGACTTGTTAATGTGTGAAAGTTAAATATTTCAAAAAAATATTTTTGAATTTCTAGCGCTGCATTTTCAGTGGAATGTTGGGTGGGGGGTTCCGTTAGCGGAACAGAGTACATCAAGACCTTCTTGAGATGCAAGCAAATGGCTTCAGGCTATCCTGCATCGGTCACAGATCAAGAGAGCAAAGAAAGGTACATGCAAGACTACCACAAATCATTTTAGAGCTATTCTCGTTGTTAATCCCACCAAAGTGTCCGATTTCAAATAGGCTTTTCAGCGAAAGCACTACAAACGATTATGTTAGGTCTCCACCAAACCACAATAAGCACAGCCATTTTCCAGCAAAATATAGCATTCACAAAAAGCATGAATAAAGATAAGATTAATCACCAACCTTGAATTATCTTCATCAAATGACACTCATAGGACTTCATGTTACACAATACATGCATGTTTTGTTTGATAAAGTTCATATTTATATAAAAAAATCTGAGTTTACATTGACACGTTAGATTCACTAGTTCCAAAAACATCAAGTGATTTTGCATAGCCACATCGTTTCAACAGAAATACTCATCATAAATGTAGATGATAATACAAGTTATACACATGGAATTATAGCTATACCTCTCCTTAATGTTGATGCCAGGAGTTCCTCTGGAGGAACACCCTCCCCCCGTTCAGCTCAAACGGTGGCGCATGGAACGCAAAAATATTCTTAGAAATATTTAACCTCCACACATTAACAAGTCCAATAGCTCAAATGAAAGATAAACACCTTGTTCATCTACCCAGCATGTCAGATTTTTTAAATGTTTTACGGCGAAAACACACCACACATTTATATTAGACCACCACCGAAACAAAGACAAGCGGCAGCCATTTTGTCCCAGAAAATATAAAATTATAAAAGCAGGATTAAAAAATAAATCGCTCACTAACCTTTTGAAAATCTTCATCAGATGACAGTGATAGGACATGTTACACAGTACATTTTTTTTTTCAATAATATGCCATATATATCCATAAATGTCCATTTACAATGTACTCATGTTCAGAAATTACTCAAAAATGCCCGCAGGAAATCTAGGTAGCTCGGCAAGATAACGTATATAGACATCATAAACTTTGGCTAAATATACATGTTCTACATATAGTTAGAAAGATACACTGCTTCTTTATGCAACCGCTGTGTTAGATTTATTTTTAACGTTACAGAAATCGCACACTATTCCATATGCTGAGACAGCGCTCAGTTCCAAGCTACATTTCCACGTAATGTTGGAGTCAACAGAAACACAGATTTAAGCATAAATATTCCCTTACCTTCGATGGTCTTCGTTCAGAATGTTCTGGAAGGGTTCATACTTACCCAATACATCGTTTGGTTTCAAGTCTTGCGTCTTTGTATTAGCTACTGCTAATAACATCAGCTGAAATGCACCCAAAACGTCCTCCGGTCCGGATAAGTTGCGCATCAAAACTTCAAAATTACACATTATATGTCGACTAAACAGGTCAAACTAAGTGCAGAAGCAAGCTTTATGATGTTTTAGACGTGCAAAACAAACTTCAATTCAACCGGGCATCGTTTGCTCTTCCCAGGAGTGCTGGAACAAAGGAATGGCTGTGACCAATTCGCGCCCTAACGCACAGGTTTTTTTCTCGCGACACTTACTCCAATCACTCCTATAGGGCCAATTCTCGCGCGATTTGAACGATTGAACGCTCTAAAGAAAGAGGACATCTAGTGGAAGAGATGGAAAGTGTCCCCAGATCCATAAGTGGTCGGGAAGGGTGGGGGCCATGACGTCAAAGTTGCTCCAACTTTCATGGCCACAAAAACTAGTTTGGAAGAATGCATGCCCTGTGAGTTCTGCTATACTTACAGACATAATTCCAACGGTTTTAGAAGCTTTAGAGTGTTTTCTATCCAATAATAATTATTATATGCATATATTAGCAATTTTTGATATTTTTTTTTTCAGTTTACTAGGGGTACCCAATTTCTCCAAAGGGGGCGTAAATCTGCCATGCCCTCAAAAGGTTAATGCAACCGCTGTGTCAGATTTCAAAAAGGTTTACGGAAAAAGAAACCCATGCAATAATCTGAGACGGCGCTCAGAACAGTAGCCAAATTAGCCTCCATGTTGGAGTCAACAGAATCCAGAAAATACATGATAAATGTTTCCTTACCTTTGATGAACTTCATCAGAATGCAGTCCTAGAAATCCCAGGTCCACAATAAATGCTTGATTTGTTCGGAAATGTCTGTTATTTATGTCCAATTAGCTACTTTGGTTAGCACGTTTGGTAAACAATTCCAAAGTCACAAATCGCGTTGACTATAACGTGACGAAATGTCCAAATGTTCCGTAACAGTCAGTAGAAACATGTCAAACGAACATACTGAATCAAGCTTTAGAATGTTGTTTAAATATATCTTGAATAACGTTCCAACCGGAGAATTAGAATTACTTCAGATGAGCGGTGGAACGCAAGTCCTTCCCCTGTGAACGTGCCTGGTGAAAGCATGGTCCACTCATGGCTGTGGTGACTATTTCCTGTGTCAATCGACCCCCCTTCACATTAGAGTCATCAGACAAAGTTCTATTGACTGCTGACATCTAGTGGAAGATGTAGGAAGTGAAAACTCATCCATATCTCGCTGTAATTTCAATGAGACCTTAGTTGAAAATCTGCCACCTCCAGAAAAAAACAGGAAGTGGAATTTCTCAGGTTTTTGCCTGCTATATGAGTTCTGTTATACTCACAGACATAATTCAAACAGTTTTAGAAACTTCAGTGTTTTCTATCCAATACTAATAATAATATGCAAATATTAGCAACTATGACTGAGGAGCAGGCCATTTGATATGGGCACCTTTCATCCAAGCTACTCAATACTGCCCCTGCAGCCATAAAAAGTTAAAGACCCCGAAGAATTTTGGGAATTTGTTTTTTTGAGTCAAGACATTGCCCTGGTGCAATGGAGGCGCAACAAGAAGTGGGTTCTACCCCCGGTTAATGTAAATGTGTTTCTTGCAGCATTTACCACGGCCTATGGCCGACTTGAATGATACTCCCTCATGGATCAGCTTCAGAGGCGGGTTCTTTACCACGACACAGACTCTGTGGTCAACGTCAGGGGCGGCAGGGTAGCCTAGTGGTTAGAGCGTTGGACTAGTAACCGGAAGGTTGCGAGTTCAAACCCCCGAGCTTGGTACAAATCTGTCGTTCTGCCCCTGAACAGGTGTTAACCCACTGTTCCTAGGCTGTCATTGAAAATAAGAATTTGTTCTTAATTGACTTGCCTAGTTAAATAACGGTAAAAAAAAAGTTTGTTAACAAGTCATTTGTGGAGTGGTTGAAAAACGAGTTTTAATGACTCCAACCTAAGTGTAGGTTGACGCCTCACAAATCCTCAATTGGCAGCTTTATTAAATAGTAACCGTAAACTTCTGACTTCAACTGTAATATATACTGTATATAAACTAAAGTTTTCGGTCATAAACTAAACTAAACTAACTTCGGTCATTTAGAGATTTGTGTTTTGAAATAAAAAAAAAAAATTTCATTAAAATAACATCAAATTGATTAGAAATACAGTGTAGACATTGTTAATGTTGCAAATGACCATTGTAGCTGGAAACGGCAGATTTGTTAATGGAATATCTACATAGGCATACAGAGGCCCATTATCAGCAACCATCACTCCTGTATTCCAATGGCACGTTGTGTTAGCTAATCCAAGTTTATAATTTTAAAAGGTCAATTTATCATTATAAAACCCTTTTGCAATTATGTTAGCACAGCTGAAAACTGTTGTTCTGATTAAAGAAGCAATAAAACTGGCCTTCTTTATACTAGTTGAGTATATGGAGCATCAGCATTTGTGGGTTTGATTAAAGTCTCAAAATGGTCAGAAACAAAGAACTTTCCTCTGTAACTCGTCAGTCTATTATTGTTCTGAGAAATGAAGGCTATTCCATGCGAGAAATTTCCAAGAAACTGAAGATCTGGTACAAAGCCGTTTACTTCTCCCTTCACAGAACTGGGCAAACTGGGAGTCCCCAGTGCACAACTGAGCAAGAGGACAAGTACATTTGAGTGTCTAGTTTGAGAAACAGACGCCTCACAAATCCTCAATTGGCAGCTTTATTAAATAGTAACCGCAAAACACCAGTCTCAACGTCAACAGTGAAGAGGCGACTCCAGGATGCTGGCCTAGGCAGAGTTGCAAAGAAAAAGCCATAACTCAGACTGGCAAATAAAAATAAAAGATTAAGATGTGCAAACAGACACTGGACAGAGGAAGATTGGGAAAAAAGTTAAATAGACAGACAAATCTAAGTTTGAGGTTTTCGGATCACAAAGAAGAACATTGGCGAGACGCAGAAAAACATTATGCTGGAGGAGTGCTTGACGCCATCTGTCAAGCATGGTGGAGGCAATGTGATGGTCTGGGGGTGCTTTGGTGGTGGTAAAGGGGGAGATGTTTACAAGGTAAAAGCCTTCCTCCTTCAAGATCCATATCCCTCCATTTTGCAACGCCATACCCTGTGGATGACGCTTAAATGGAGCCAATTTCTTCCTACAACAGGTTAATGACCCAAAGCACAGCTACATACTATGTAATAACTAACTAGGGAAGAAGCAGTCAGCTGGTACTCTGTATGTAATGGAGTGGCTAGCACAGTCACTGGATCTCAACCCTTTTGAGCTGTTGTGGGAGCAGCTTGACCCTATGGTATGTAAGAGGTGCCCATCAAGCCACTCCAACTTGTGGGAAGTGCTTCAGGAAGCATGGGGTGAAATCTCTTCAGATTATTTTAACAAATTGACAACTAGAATGCCAAAGATCCGAAAGGCTGCAAATGGAAGATTCGTTGACGAAAGCAAAGTTTGAAGGACAAATGTATTATTTAAATAAAAATCATTATTTATTATCTTGTCAACATCTTGACTAGATTTCCTATTCCTTTTGAAACTAATTTCATGTATGATTTCATGCAAAACAAAGACACTTCTAAGTGACCCCAAACTTTTGAACGTAGTGTATGTGTGTGTGTGTGCGCCCACACACACACGCACACACACGCACACACACACACACACACACACACACACACACACACACACACACACACACACACACACACACACACACACACACACACACACACACACACACACACACACACACACACACACACACACACACACACACACACACACACACACACACACACACACACACACACATATGTATATGCCTCAGGCCTTTGTGAATAGCTCTAAAGAAAGTTTCTATAGCTCTGCTCAGTGGGCAGCCCAGCAGGGCGTCGTCCCGGGTTATGTTCTCTACACCATTGTGCATGCTCAGTCCCCTCCTGTACTCCCTTTTCACTTATGACTGTATGGCCATGCACAACTCCAACACCATCATTAAGTTTGCAGATGACACAACGGTGTAGGGCCTGATCACGACAACGACGAGCAAGCCTATAGGGGAAGTTCAGAGAGCTGGCCGTGTGGTGCCAGGACAAAAACCTCTCCGTCAACGTTATCAAGACAAAGGAGATGATTGTGGACTACAGGAAAAGGAGGACCGAGCACACCCCATTCTCATCGATGGGGCTGTAGTGGAACAGGTTGAGAGTTTCATGTTCCTTGGTGTCCACATCACCAACAAACTAACATGGTCCAAGCACACCAAGACAGTCGTGAAGAGGGAAAAACCTATTCCCCCTGAGGAGACTGAAAAGATTTGGCATGTGTCCTTAGAGCCTCAAAAGATTGTACCTGACTGGTTGCATCACTGCCTGGTATGGCAACTGCTTGGCCTCCGACAGCAAGGCACTACATCACTGGGGCCAAACGTCTTGACATCCAGGACCTCTATACCAGGCGGTGTCAGAGGAAGGCCCTAACAATTGTCAAAGACTCCAGCCACCCTATCCATAGACTGTTCTCTCTGCTACCGCACGGCAAGCTGTACCGGAACTCCAAGTCTCGGTCCAAGAGGCGTCTAAACAGCTTCTATCCCCAAGCCATAAGACTCCTAAACATCTAATCAAATGGCTTACGCTGCTGCTACTCTGTGTTTATTATCTATGCAAAGTGACTTTAATAACTCTACCTACATGTACATATTACCTCGACTAACCGGTGCCCCCGCACATTGACTCTGTACCGGTACCCTCAGTATAAAGACTCATTATTGTTATTTTACTGCTGCTCTTCAATTATTTGTTACTTTTATTTATTTATTTTTTCTTAACTGCATTGTTGGTTAACGGCTTGTAAGTAAGCATTTTACTGTAAGGTCTACCTGTTGTAGTCAGTGATGTGACAAAACATTTGATTAGATTTGAAGAAAAAGTTGTACTCAAAAATAATATTCTTTGCATATGTGTGCTAATATTTTTTACATTTGCCAGGCACAGCTCTTTCAATGTCAGAGGAGTCAAACATATTTTCATTTATGAGCTGCATGGAAGTTTAATTTATTTTCCATGAAATGTTTCCAACATCTAGGTGCCAGTGTGCTTTGACACATTTATATTCCCATTTAGCTCCTCCTAGCCTCACAACATTTCATCTCTTTAGAAAAGGCAAATAATGCTAATTTGCACTCCCCACTAAAATTCACAAAATGTTTCCGCTGCCAAAATGACACTTGCTTTCAAATGACAAAGTGCTCCCCCGCTAAGGTGCATCATTGTCAGAGTAATGTTTTCTCCTGTCGTGCTTTAGGTCAGCATGCTGCCTCTATAAGGCACTTTTAATCGGAGGATGGAATCATTGTAAAGGCTGAGCAACAATGAGTCCGTCCTCCTATTTCTCACTCAGCTATGGCTCCTCTCTATATAACCCTGTGTGATGGACCAGCAGAGACCCTTCCCGTAGAGTCCCTCGACCCTTGACCTATGTGTCTGCTCTGCTCTACCATATTCAAGCCTACAACATATTCTGGACTCTGAACCTCTGGCCTTGGCGAAATGGCCAGCAGCATGGGTGGGAGAGAGAGTGTTTGGAATAGACTCCAACGGGAGGCGAAGATCTCAGAGTCATTTAAAGGTAGGGAGGGAGAGATAGAGAGTTAGATCAGATTCTCCAGGCCAACCATTTTGTATTCTCCCCCTGCCTCTTGTCCTATCCACACAAACGCATGCACGCTCCATCCCCACCCACCCACACACTGGTTCGGTCCAGGATCCTTCCTGCCTAGGAGTGGTTTTGTCACATCCTGAGGCACGATGCGTGAATCTCCTGGCTTCTCCCATTGGCTCCTTGAGACAGCCGGTGGGCATCAATCTCTGGGCTGTTGGCGTTGGCTGGGGCCCAGCCCGTTTACCAGACCAATTACAGGAGAGGGGAGAGAATGTGTCACGCATTCTCACATGTAGAGAGGGGAGTGGTCTGTCTAAGGAGAAGAGAGAAGAGGGGAGGATAGAAGAGGAGGAGAGGAGTGGTTGGTCTAAGGGGATGAAAGTGGAGAGGAAGGGAGGGGGAGGACAATGGGAGGAATAGAGGAGAAGACGACAGGAGAGCCCAGGGCCTCTGTTCTCAGCAGTGTAAAAGGCTATGATTGCCTACACAAGGGGTGTCAAACTAATTTAAATCAAATCAAATGTTATGTCACATGCGCCGAATACAAGAGGTGTAAACCTTACCGTGAAATGCTTACTTACAAGCCCTTAACCAATAATGCAGTTCAAATATTTACTAAATAAACTAAAGTAAAAAAATCTAATCAAATCAAAAAGTAACAAGAAAATTACATAACAATAGCGAGGTTACCGGTACAGAGTCAATGTGTGGGGGTACAGGTTAGTTGAGGTAATTTGTGAAGTGACTATGCTTACATAATAAATAGCGAGTAGCATAGCAGCAGTGTAAAAACAAAAGGGGGGGGGGGGGGGGGGGGTTCAATGTAAATAGTCCGGGTGGCCATTTAATTAATTGTTCAGCAGTCTTATAGCATAGGGGAAGAAGTTGTTAAGGAGCCTTTTGGTCCTAGACTTGGCGCTCCGGTACCGCTTGCTGTGCGTTAGCAGAGAAAACAGACTATGACTTGGGTGACTGGAGTCTTTGACAATTTTTGGGCCTTCCTCTGTCACCGCCTAGTGTATAGGTCCTGGATGTCAGGAAGCAAAATACAATTGCAATTGGCTCAGAACAGGGCAGCATGGCTGGTCCTCGGATGTACACCGGGAGCTAATATTAATAATACGCATGTCAATCTCTCCTGGCTGAAAGTGGAGGAGAGATTGACTTCATCACTACTTTTATTTATGAGAGGTATTGACATGTTGAATGCACCTAGCTGTCTGTCTTAACTACTGGCACACAGCTTGGACACCCATTAATACCCCACAAGACATGCCACAAGAGGCCTCTTCACAGTCCCCAAGTCTAGAACAGACTATGGGAGGCACACAGTACTACACAGAGCAGTGACTACATGGAACTCTATTCCACATCACATCAAATCACCCCCAGACCAACTGATGCAAGCAGTAAAATACAGATTAAACTGATAAAAATACACCTTATGGAACAGTGGGGACTGTGAAGCAACACAAACATTGGCACAGACACACACACACACACACACACGGATTTAGTAGATATGTGGTAGTGGTGGAGTAGGGGTCTAAGGGCACACAGTGTGTTGTGAAATCTGTGAATGTTTTTAAAATTGTATAAACTGCCTTAATTTTGCTGGACCCCAGGAAGTCCCCAGGAAGTCCTGCTTTGGCAGCAGCTAATTGGGATCCATAGTAAATACAATACCCTCTGTAGCGATGCCGAGCAGTTGCAACCGGTCAGGATGCTCTCGAAGGTATAGCTGTAGAACTTGATCTACAGGATCTGGGGACCCATGCCAAATTTTTCAAGTCTCTTGAGGGGGAAAGTGTGTTGTTGTACCCTCTTCACAACTGTCTTGGTGTGTTTGGACCATGATAGATTGTTGGTGATGTGGACAACAAGGATCTTGAAACTCTTGAATCAGCTTTTTTTTGTCTTGCTCGCATTGAGGGAGAAGTTGTTGTCCTGGCACCATACTGCCATGTTTCTGACCTTCTCCTTATAGGCTGTCTCATCGTTGTTGGTGATCAGGCCTACCCCTGTTGTGTTGTCAGCAAACGTATTGATGGTGTTGGAGTCGTGCTTGTCCACTCTGTCTTGGGTGAACAGGGAGTACAGAAGGGGTCTTAGCACGCACCCTTCAGGGGCCAAAGTGTTGAAATGCTTCAGTCTGGTTTTAGACCCCATCATAGCACTGAGACTGCACTTGTGAAGGTGGTAAATAACCTTTTAACCTTTCTAGCGCAGGCGTTCCACTAGCGGAACCCCTCGACAACATTCCGCTGAAAAGGCAGTGCGCGAAATTAAAAAATATTTTTTTGAAATATGTAACTTTCACACATTAACAAGTCCAATACAGCAAATGAAAGATAAACATATTGTTAATCTACCCATCATGTCCAATTTCAAAAATGCTTTACAGCAAAAGCACAACATATGATTATGTTAGGTCATAGCTAAGTCAATAAAACACACCGCCATTTTTCCAGCCAAAGATAGGAGTCACAAAAAGCAGAAATGTAGATAAAATGAATCACTAACCTTTGATGATCTTCATCAGATGCCACTCATAGGACATCATGTTGCACAATACATGTATGTTTTGTTCGATAATGTGCATATTTATATCCAAAAATTTCAGTTTAAATTGGCGCGTTACATGCAGTTGTCACACCCTGACCATAGTTTGCTTTGTATGTTTCTATGTTTTGTTTGGTCAGGGTGTGATCTGAGTGGGCATTCTATGTTGTGTGTCTAGTTTGTCTGTTTCTGTGTTTGGCCTGATATGGTTCTCAATCAGAGGCAGGTGTTAGTCATTGTCTCTGATTGGGAACCATATTTAGGTAGCCTGTTTGGTGTTGGGTTTTGTGGGTGATTGTCTCCTGTGTCAGTGTTTGTACCACACGGGACTGGTTTCGGGTTTTCACATTTATTGTTTTGTAGTTTGTTCAAGTATAGTTTTTTCTTATTAAAAAACCATGAACTTCAACCACGCTGCGTATTGGTCCGCCTCTCCTTCGACGGAAGAACCCCGTTACAGCAGTAATGTTTTGATTCCAAAACATACAGTGATTTTGCAGAAATATTCATAATAAATATTGATAAAAGATACAAATGTTATTCACATAATTAAAGATAGACTTCTCCTCAACCTCTCTAGGGTAGGGGGCAGTATTCGCAATTTTGGATAAAAAGCATGCCCAAATTAAACGTCCTGCTACTCGGCAGATTCATTGTTGCAGGGGACTTTAACATAAGTAATTTGAGGGCTGTGCTCCCGAATTACTGTCAACGCATTGACTGTCCAACTCGCTGAAATTCACTCTTGGCATAAGTGGCAGAGACCTCTAACAATCACTGATTAAAAAAAAAGACAGTCACATCGCAGACACAAAAGCTGCCTAACGGACAGGCTAAACACTTTTTTCTCACACTTCAAGCATAACAGCTCTGAGCTGCCGAGGAAAGCCCCTGAAGACAATGATGGCTACTTGCTTACGGTGTCCATGGAGGATGTATTCAAGTAATTTAAACGTGTTAACCCTTTTATGGCTGCCGGCCTAGACAGTATCCCTAACCGTGCCCTCGGAGCATGTGCAGACAAGCTAGCTGATGTGTTTCCAGACGTTTTTAATCCCTCGCTTTCACAAGCCATTATCCCCACCTGCTTCAAGATGTCCCCCAAGAAATTGAAAGTACACCACATAACCAAATGTATGTGACACCTGTTTGTTGACATCTCATTCCAAAATCATGGACAATAATATGGATCCCCCCACCCCCCATACTGCTGCTATAACAGCCTCCACTTTTATGGGAAGGCTTTCCACTAGATGTTCAAACTTTGCTGCAAGGACTTGCTTCAATTTAGCCACAAGAGCAATAGTGAGGTCGGGCAGTGATGTTGGACGATTAGGTCTGGCTCGCAGTCAACAAACCATTTCTCCATGGACCTTGCTTTGTGCACTGGGGCATTGTCATGCTGAAACATGAAAGGGCCTTCTCCAAACTATTGCACAGAGTCATCTTAGAATGTCGTTGTATGCTGTAACTAAGAATTTCCTTCACTGGAACTAAGAGGTCAAGCCAAATTCGTCCGACGGACTGCCACATGGTCAAGCATGATTCATCACCCCAGAGAATGCGTTTCCACTGCTCCAGAGTCCAATGGTGGCGAGCTTTACATGGAACCCAAACCGGCTGCGCGCGTGTGCCATTGTGCATACATTTATTTTGCCCCGCCACACCAAACGCGATCAAAACACGCAGGTTAAAATATCAAAACAAACTCTGAACCAATGACATTAATTTGGGGACAGGTCGAAAAGCATTAAACATGTATGGCAATTTAGCTAGTTGGCTTGCACTTGCTAGCTAAAATTAATTTGTCCTATTTAGCTAGCTTGCTGTTGCTAGATCATTTGTCCTGGGAAATAAACATTGAGTTGTTATTTTACCTGAAATGAACAAGGACCTCTACTCCGACAATTAATCCACACATAAAACGGCCAACTGAATCGTTTCTAGTCATCTCTCCTCCTTACAGGCTTTTTCATCTTTGAACTTATATGGTGATCGCATCTAAACTTTCATTGTATTACCACAACAACAGGCAACAAAGTTCGTCTTTCAATCACCCACGTGGGTATAACCAATGAGGAGATGGCACGTGGGTACCTGCTTCTATAAACCATGGGAGATGGGAGAGGCAGGACTTTCAGTGCGATCCGCGGAATGACTTCTATTTTAGCCCTTGGCTTCCCAGACGCTCGTTGGCGCGCGCATGCATTGTGTGTGTGCATTATTTGAATAACATGGATTTCTACATTTATTTTGCGACGCTCGCGAAAGCGACGTGTCCGGTCTGGTCAGCATGTTACACCACTCCGGTCTGACGCTTGGCATTGCATATGATGATCTTAGGCTTGTGTGCAGCTACTCGGCCATCGCAACCCATTTCATGAAGCTCCCGACGAACAGTTATTTTGCTAAAGTTGCTTGCAAAGGCAGTTTGGAACTCGGTAGTGAGTGTTGCAACCGAGGACAGACAGCACTCGGTGGACCCGTTCTGTGAGCTTGTGTGGCCTAAACGTTTCCACTTCACAATAACAGCACTTACAGTTAACTGGGGAAGCTCAAGCAGGTCAAAAATTTGACCAACAATTGTTGGAAAGGTGGCATCCTATGATGTTGAAAGTCACTGAGCTCTTCAGTAAGGGCATTCTACTGCCAATGTTTGTCTATGAAGATTTCATGGCGGTGTGCTCGATTGTATATGGCTGAAATAGCCAATCCACTAATTTGAAAATGTGTTCACACCATTTTGTATATATAATTTAACTGAACTGAAGGATTACGGACACGTAGCACTCACAACCGTCTTCATTAAGTGCTACGAGAGGCTAGACAAAGACCACATCACCTCCTCCCTCCATGATACACTCTCACACTCTCATAAACTCTCTCTAATTTGCATACTGCCTGACAGATCCACAGACGACACAATCGCCATTGCAATACACACTGCCCTCATCCATCAAAAGGAATGCATATGTGACCCGATTCAGGAAACTAGGCGAATGTCGCAAGTCATGACTTCACAGGAGAGCTGTTTGAACATAAAACATATATTTTTTATCAATGTCTGTTTTTTTTGTCAGAAATGTCTTCTTGAACATGTGAACTTTCATGGCACCTGTAAATCTGCATAAAATTGTTAATTTATGAGCCTTGTTGGTTTAGCCACAGAAAAAGCGAGCAAACTTCCCGCTAGTCATGATTGGCTGAGATAATGAGTAGATTGGACATTTGGTGTTTGCCAAAAGGCATGTGAGAGACTCCCCAAACATAGGGTAGAAGGTACTCTGGTCAGATGATACTAAAATTGAGCTTTTTGGCCATCAAGGAAAACGCTATGTCT
Source organism: Oncorhynchus mykiss (assembly GCF_013265735.2). Classification (NCBI taxonomy): domain Eukaryota; kingdom Metazoa; phylum Chordata; class Actinopteri; order Salmoniformes; family Salmonidae; genus Oncorhynchus; species Oncorhynchus mykiss. The sequence continues at coordinate 46,380,417 of NC_048579.1, forward strand.
GGCGCAAATCCAACACCTCTTATCACCCCGAGAACACCCTCCCCACAATGGCAGCATCATGCTGTGGGGATGTTTTTCATCAGCAGGGACTGGGAAACCACTCAGAATTGAAGGAATGATGATTGGCTCTAAATACAGGCAAATTCTGGTCTTCCAGAGATTTGAGACTAGGACAGAGGTTCACCTTCCAGCAGGACAATGACCCTAATCATACTGCTAAAGCAACACTTGAGGGGTTTAACTTCTTGCTGATCAGTTGGACGCTAGTATCTCATTTCGACAACTTCCGAGATCACAAGTGCAATGCATCAAAATAAAGCTTAACTTGTTGTTAATCCAGCCGTCGTGTTTCAAAAAGGCTTTACGGCGAAAGCAAACCATGTGATTATCTAAGGACACGACATCTGAGTAGTGATATAATATATGCCTTACCTTTGAAGATCTGCTTCTGTTGGCACTCCAAAAGGTCCCAGTTACATTACAAATGGTCCTTTCATTCCATTCCACTCCTTCTTTATATCCATAAAAACTCAGTTTAGCTGGCGCGTTTCAGTCAATAATCCACTCGGATTACGTCCTTCAAAATGCAGACAAAATGAATCCCAAACATTACCAATAAACTTATCCAAACAAGTCAATCAACGTTTAAAATCAAACCTTAGGTACCCTAATACGCAAATAAACGATCAAAGACAATCATTATTGTCTTTATCGGAGAAAAATACCAAAGAAATTGCTCTCATTCACACGCTTGGAAACACTTCAGTCAAAATGGGAGCCACCTAGAAAAACTACAATTTCTGGCTCATTTTTCCTAAAAACCAGCCTGAAACTCTTTCTAAAGACTGTTGACATCTAGTGGAAGCCCTAGGAACTGCAATTGGGCACGATTTCGCCCGATTATAAAAGTGCCAGCCATTGAAATCAGTGGTAGGATGAATTTCCTTTTTTATTAATGGTTTGTCCTCGGGTTTCGCCTGCCATTTCAGTTATTTTATACTCACAGACATTATGTTAATTAACAGTCGTAGAACCTTTAGAGTGTTTTCTATCCAAATCTACCAATTATTTACACATCCTAGCTTCTTGGCCTGAGTAGCAGGCAGTTTACTCTGGGCACGCTTTTCATCCGGACGTCAAATTACCGCCCCCTATCCCAAAGAAATTAAGGAAACTTTCAGGGAAAAGATAAGTGGAAAATTTACTTAAGGTGTTTTATGCAACCGGGCCCTGTCCTGTAATTTACCATTCCGTACTGTACTCTACTGTGCTCTACTGTACTAAATTGTGTCGTAATGTACTGTGATTTTCAATCTTGTGAAAAATATTCTAAATACTTATGAATAGTTCATATTTGGATCTGGTCTGCACTGACCAAATGTGTACGTGTTAGGAGGCAGTTATTATTGGTTATTCATCAGGTGCTGTTATCCATAGCTAAAATAGATTAACAACAACATATCACAGTCATATCTCAACAAAAAAATGATATGTAACCATAACTGAGAATGTTGTTGTAGTTGAACTGATCTTTTGGTTTATGCTGTAGGGTGGACTATATTGAACATAGTCTATCTAGACATATTGTGTCTATACTGAGCAAAAATATAAACATAGTTCATATAATGAAATCAATAAATTGAAAGAAATTCATTAGGCCATAATCTATGGATTTTGCATGCCTGAGCAGGGGTGCAACCATGGGTGGGCCTGGGAGGTGTTTTACAGTAGGGAAATAAACATTACATTCTCTGACACCTGCTCTGGTGTAAATTGCTGCACACTCCCTCAAAACTTGAGAGATCTATGGCATTGTGTTGTGTGACTTAACTTCATTGAGCATCTAAAGTGCACCTGATGTCAACGTCTGGAAAATAGATCTAGACGTCAATTTGCTTACTGGGAGCAGTTCAATCCCCTAGGTGACCACCATCTCCTCACTAGCTCTACTTGTAGTGGTATGCAAAGGCAGGTGATGGTTGTTCTACCAAAGCACACAGTTTGATTAAAGATGGACCAACACTACTGCCAGCTCCAATACAGAAGTGGCACTGGAGTGTAGCTGGGTGATCTGTGTATTCATTGAAGTTAATGTGATTGCTGAGGAGCTGGTCTCTCACTCTCTCTTTCTCCATCTCTCCCTTCCTCTCTCTCTCCACATTAATCAGAGGAATACATCCACTGGCTGAAGAGTGGGAGAATAGAGGACTGGGAAAACGTTATGGGCAAATCAAATTTTATTTGTCACATACACGGATGTAGCGAAATGAGGAGGACCTGTCACTCTCTAAATGTGGTCCGAGAGAGGCAAGAGGATAGCTACACATACGAAAACACCATTTCCCCCTTATGGTAGGGAAATTAACATTAAATTCTCTGGCAACAGCATTGGTGGATATTGCTACACACTCCCTCAAAACGTGAGACATCTGTGCCATTGTGTTGTGTGACATAACTCTTACGGTCCGCAGCACAAGGTGCACCTGTGTAATTATCTTCTTGATCATGCTGTTTAATCAGCTGCCACACCTATCAGGTGGAAGAGACATCTAAAAGCTCACAAACCTTTTTTTATGCCCAGAAAATAAGTAATTTCAAGGTCCAGAAAATGTGTTTTCAACATCTGGAAATTGGTTGTTTTTTTGTCGTCCGGAAAATAATGTTTTTCACCTTTAATTGAGCATCTAAAGTGCACCTGATGTCAACGTCTGGGAGCAGTTCAATCCCCTAGGTGACCACCATCTCCTCACTAGCTCTACTTGTTGTGGTATACAAAGGCATGGTTGTTCTACCAAAGCACACAGTTTGATTAAAGATGGACCAACACTACTGCCAGCGCCAATACAGAAGTGGCACTGGAGTGTAGCTGGGTGATCTGTGTATTCATTAAAGTTAATGTGATTGCTGAGGAGCTGGTCTCTCACTCTCTCTTTCTCCCTCTCTCCCTTCCTCTCTCTCTCTCCACATTAATCAGAGGAATACATCCACTGGCTGAAGAGTGGGAGAATGGAGGACAGGGAAAACGTTTTGGGCAACTACAGAGTGATGAACGACCCTTTCAGATGAGGTGTTCCGAGAGAGGCAGAAGGTTAGCTACACATACAGAAATGCTGTTTCCCCCTTTCCTGGCTCCACTCCACTCTCGCCAGACAGTGCCCAACACGCACACGCACACACACATGGAAAAGCCATTCTCCTGCTCTGCACACCCCGCGTCACTTGCCATATAGCATCTACAGTCCAACTGTTGAAAAACAGCCTCTGTAAAAAATGGGCCCCATTATGGCTCTGACCCTGGGTGTTCTCACCATTGACCTTCTCCCCTGATAGCTGTAACTCCCACAGGTCTCTCTCTCCTCAGGGACCTGTAGTCCATTAATGACCTCGAAGTGGCCTGTCAACGGGGCACAAAGCGGGCTCTGGGATGCATCTCAAATGGCACCCAATTCCCTTTATAGTGCACTACTCTGGTCAAAATGTGTGCACTAAATAGTGAATAGGGTGCCAATAGGAATGCAGATGGGATTCACTTTACTCTCTCAGGACTGGTCTCTGGAGGGGGTTTCTTAATGAATTAATCTGAAAAGGCAACATAATTAAACTAACTGTATTCAGTAATGTGGAGGGTAGGGTACTGGACTAGATAGATCAATAGAGATTGCCTATGTACTCATGTGCCGCAGTGGTCTAAGACACTGCATCTCAGTGCTAGAGGCGTCATTGCAGTACCTGGTTTGAATCCAGGCTGCATCACATCTGGCCGTGACTGGGAGTCCCATAGGGCGGGGCACAATTTTCCCAGCGTCGTCCGGGTTTGGCTGGGGTAGGCCGTCATTGTAAAGAATAATTTGTTCTTAACTGACTTTCCTAGTTAAATAAAAGTTCAATTAAAGATATCAATGCTTAACAGTATTTAACTGATTGAGGTATTTTCATGAGGGAAAAAAGGTGTCGCTCTCACTCTGTACCTTGACTCTGGGTTGGTTTGAGCATGACCTTTCCCATTGATTTATACTCATTTTCCCACTTTGGCAGGGCTAGTACAGGATATCATTGAACAATTGGAGAGGTAGAAGACAGCTAAATGGTGACAAAAGTTACGATGAACTGTATGTCTTTGAAGGAGGGACAAGAACTCTTCATCATAACTCTATAGACATGTCTAAACTTTTTTTTACCCAAGTGATATATGTCCAGCCTCTCTCCTCATCCTCATAATCTTTTACTATGCATTAATTTTCTGCCATTTGGGACAGAGCTGCCTCCAGAACATGATTCCTCCCAAATAAAGTCAACCTTCTTCCGACATGTCTCCTCATAGTCAGATAAACAACATCAATCTAACGGATTTGGAAACACTGATGCAAGGGACATGACAGACATAATCTGTGAGTTGGCTTTGTCAACATCCCCGACTCTCTATTACTCCCCTTGTTATGGACAACATTCCAGGACGAATTCTTGAATCACTCAGTTTGTTGTGGTATTTGAGGTAAGTATGAATATTCCAATTTAGGTAGCTCATTAGATGCTAGCTCTGCTCTTCCTTTGGGGAGCACTGGCTGTGTTTGTTTCATACCACAGATTATTTGCATGATATATTATACAGTTTTATATGCGGTGATAGGAAAATATGTGGTTTGGGGCTGCTGACATTGAGGCCTTAAGGGCGGCTTTATTTACTGCCGACATCAAAGGGCACGCTGTTTTGCCCCAATTTCTATTTCACTGTCACCAAGTTTCTCCGAGCAACTCTACCATTTCCTACATCACTCCCCCCACCGAAACAAGGCTACTACTCTGCTCTGCTTTGACATTGTACATGGTTATGTGTGTACATTGGGCATTCTCATAAACAGCGACGCCGACATTTACCAGTGTGGAGAGAGACGCATTGTATTCAAAATGTAATAAATCACATAGATCAATGTTTGATTTGGACTGCTCTGTCAGATGATTATTCATAGGTGATTAAAGTCAATATTTGACAAATCACATCAAATCACAAAACACTTTAAACAACACAACTGCAAAAATGTAGCACCACAGACTACAGTAGAATCTTTCCATACATGAGGCTGAACAAGCTGAACTTCGCACCTACCACTGTCAAGGACGTATGAGGAAGCGAGACATTCCATAATACATTATAAATACATTCCAACACATATTATGGAATGTAATTAACATTTATATAAAATGTACAGTATATCACAATATATGTTAAATCCATTGAAATTAATGTATTTCAAAATATATTCTGCAATATATTACATAATGTATTTTTGAAAATATTTGTCATATATTTGACAAATATTTGGTAAATATGCATTTGTATTTTTTAGTTAACCTTTATTTAACCAGGCAAGTCAGTTAAGAACAAATTCTTATTTACAGTGATGGCCTATCAAAAGGCAAAACTACTCTTGCGAGGACACGGGCTGGGATAGAAAATTATATATATATGTATATATATAGGACAGAACAAACATCACGACAAAAGAGACACCACAACACCATTTAAAGAAAGTCATAAGAAAACAACATAGCAAGGCAGCATCAAATGACAACACAGCATGGTAGCAACACAACATGGTAGCAGGACAAAACATGGTACAAACATTATTGGGCACAGACAACAGCACAAAGGGCAAGAAGGTAGAGACAACAATACATCACGCAAAACAGCCATGACTGTCAGTAAGAGTGTCCATGACTGAGTCTTTGAATGAAGAGATTGAGATAAAACTGTCCAGTTTGAGTGTTTGTTGCAGCTTGTTCCAGTCACTAGCTGCAGCGTACTGAATAGACAAGCAACCCAGGGATGTGTGTGCTTTGGGAAAATTTTGCAGAATGTGATTGGCAGAACGGATGTTGTATGTGGAGGATGAGGGCTGCAGTTGAAGTCGGAAGTTTACATACACTTAGATTGAAGTCATTAAAACTTGTTTTTTAACCTCTCCACAAATTTCTTGTAAAGAAACTATAGTTTTGGCAAGTCGGTTAGGACACCGACTTTGTGCATGACACAAGTAATTTTTCCAACAATTGTTTACAGACAGATTATTTAACTTATAATTCACTGTATCACAATTCCAGTGGGTCAGAAGTTTCCATACACTAAGTTGACTGTGCCTTTAAACATCTTGGAAAATTCCAGAAAATTATGTCATGGGTTTAGAGGCTTCTGAAAGGCTAATTGCCATCATTTGAGTCAATTGGATGTGTACCTGTGGATGCATTTCAAGGCCTACCTTCAAACTCTGTGAATCTTTGCTTGAAATCATTGGAAAATCAAAAGAAATCAGCCAAGACATCAGAAAGAAATTGTAGACCACCACAAGTATGGTTCATCATTGGGAGCAATTTCCAAATGCCTGAAGGTACCATGTTCATCTGTACAAACAATAGTACAAGTATAAAGTATAAAAATGGGACCACTCAGCCGTCATACCGCTCAGGATGGAGACGCGTTCTGTCTCCTAGAGATGAGCGTACTTTGTAGCGAAAAGTGCAAATCAATAACAGAACAACAGCAAAGGGTCTTGTGAAGATGCTGGAGGAAACAGGTACAACCGTATCTATATCCACAGTAAAATGAGTCCTATATCGACATAACCTGAAAGGCTGCTCAGCAAGGAAGAAGCCACTTCTCCAGAACCACCATAAAAAAAGCCAGACAACGGTTTGCAACTGCACATGGGGACAAAGATCATACTTTTTGGAGAAATGTCCTCTGGTCTGATTAAACAAAAATAGAACTGTTTGGCCATCATGACCATCGTTATGTTTGGAGGAAAATGAGGGAGGCTTGCAAGCCGAAGAACACCATCACAACCATGAAGCACGGGGTGGCAGCATCAAGTTGTGGGGGTGCTTTGCCGCACGAGGGACTGATGCACTTCACAAAATAGATGGCTTCATGAGGATGGAAAATTGTGGAAATATAGAAGCAACATCTCAAGACATCAGTCAGGAAGTTAAAGCTTGGTCGCAAATGGGTCTTCCAAAGGGACAATGACCCCAAGCATACTTCCAAAGTTGTGGCAAAATGGCTTAAGGGCAACAAAGTAAGGGATTGTAGTGGCCATCACAAAGCCCTGACCTCAATCCCATAGAACATTTTTGGGCAGAACTGAAAAAGCATGTGCGAGCAAGGAGGCCTAAAACCTGACTCAGTTACACCAGCTCTGTTAGGAGGAATGGGCCAGAATTCACCCAACCTATTGTGGGAAGCTTGTGGAAAGCTACCCGAAACGTTTGACCCAAGTTAAACAATTCAAAGGCAATACTACCAAATACTAATTGAGTGTATGTAAACTTCTGACCCACTGGGAATGTGATGAAAGAAATTAAAGCTGAAATAAATATTTCTCTATTATTATTCTGATTTTTCACATTCTTAAAATAAATTGGTGATCCTAACTGACCTAAGAATATTTTTGCTAGAATTATTGTTAGGAATTGTGAAAAACTTATATAAATGTATTTGGCTAAGGTGTTTGTAAACTTCCGAATTCAACTGTATCTCAAATAAGGGGGAGTGAGGCCTAAGAGGATTTTTAAAATAAGCATCAACCAGTGGGTCTTGCGACGGCTATACAGATGTCATGACTCTCCTGTAAAGATCTGAAGGATCAGGTTACTGTGGGTCCCCTCTACAGTGCCCTCTCTTACCCGCAGAGGGCGAGAGGGGTGAAGTCGGCCATTTTATGACGGTCGTAAACACCTGCAGAAACTATCTCTCTCTCCTACTCTGCAGAACTTAAAGCAAAAAATACCTTTGTTACAACCGAGAGAGACTTTGTAGTACGGTAATGCAAAAAGGTTGAATAATGAAACAATATTTCTCTAATCCAAAGAGTTGGAATGGACCGTGGGTACTTAAAGAAAATTATGTCAGATCAGTTGTTGTTTTGGGATCTCATTTAGGACGGTATAACATAATAACCGTATCTCTGAATGTGTATATTTCCCAGTTGTCAGGTTTACATCCAAATGTTGTGGAATTTACAGGATTAAATATGAAACTATTTGTGAGAAGATAAAATGTGATGTTAGCCTTCTAAATGAGAAAATATTTTTTCATTTAAAGTTTGTCCAGTCGGTAACCACTCCCACGTGAGCACAGACATTATGCCAAACGTAATGGTATGCCATTTTTCTATAGACTAGTTACTTGCAGCACCAGCTGAATAAATTACAAATGGTGAAGAAAACTACAAGACTAAAGACTAAGCAGGCGGACGGTGTTGAACCGGACGTCATGAAAGGTCAGACTCTATGAGACCTGAAAAACATGGAGCGTGGCTGCACGTTGAATTGGTTAGAAACTCTGATACTCTCTCTCAAAGAAGAAGACAACACAGGAACATTCAGTCTGCAGCAGTGCAGTTTAAGTAATTTAGTGTAGTAACTCAACCGAGAACCACCGGTCCTCTGGAAGATCCGTTCTCACAGACACTCCGAAACCAAGAAGCTACTCCTACAAAAGACATGGTGATCTCTGGTGGACAACCAGAGACTTTCTGTTGAATTACTCCCCGTAGATGGATCGAGTGTTTTCAACAGTGAGACAGCAAAGACATACTCATCAGTCTATTCTTGTTCTGACAAATTAAGGCTATTCCATGTGAGAAATTGCCAAGAAACTGAATATCTCGTACAACACTGTGTACTACTCCCATCACAGAACAGTGCAAACTGGCTCTAACCAGAATAGAAAAAGGAGTGGGAGGCCCCAGTGCACAACTGAGCAAGAGGACAAGTGCATTAGAGTGACTAGTTTGAGAAACAGATGCCTCACATCCTCAACTAGCAGCTTCATTAAATAGTACCCGCAAAACACCAGTCTCAACGTCAACAGTGAAGAGGTGACTCCGGGATGCTGGCCTTCTAGGCAGAGTTCCTCTGTTCAGTGTGTGTGTTCTTTTGCCCATCTTAATTAATCTTTTATTTTTATTGGCAAGTCTGAGATATGGCTTTCTCGTTGGAACTCTCCCTATAAGGCCAGCTGTCTTTCAAAGGAGGATATTGAAATCTCTGTGGACGAACTAAGTAAAAACTAATTGTGCCATTATTATGAGACAGATGTTAAGAATACAAACCATTATAAATGGCCCATTTGCGAGATTGACTTATTTTTTCAATAGGCATTGTCTCCTGACTAAAATGTGGGTTTATAATTGCAATTCAACTGTGCCATGGTTTACTGAGCTAGATACAGGTAGCCTTTCACCCCTGATTGGCCAACATCTAATTTCAGGGAAAGGTCCACAATGAAACTGATATTAAATGTGGAGAATGATACATTTGCGATAGAGCTGTGACCATGATCACAATTATTAACTTCCAATTTAATTAACTAAACATGGCCATTGATAATGGCATAATAACACAAGGCTACAACAACAAACTGAGTTATAGGCTATTCATTAAATCCGTTTGCCAGCTCCAGGAAGGCTGCACAAGTGACGCAAATTTATTTGCACTGACTCCAGTGATTTCGTAATTTCATTATATTTATTGTATCCCCCCAAAATATTCTTTACTCATTTAAAAAAATGTCATATCAGATCTAGTCTGCCAGAAACAAACAACGCTTTCAAATACTAACGTTAATGAGCTAGTTAGCTAGTGAATATACTCATCAAGGCCTTTTAAAATAGGAAGTTAGACGACTAGCTAGGAATCATAGCTAAGACCTGTGTCACGTTCTGACCTTAGTTCTTTTGTTATGTCTTTGTTTTAGGTTGGTCAGGGCGTGAGTTGGGGTGGTTTGTCTATGTTCGTTGTTCGCGTTTGGCCTGGTAAGGTTCTCAGTCATAGGCAGGTGTCGTTAGTTGTTTCTGATTGAGAATCATACTTAGGTAGCCTTTTCCCACCTGTGTTTCGTGGGTGATTGTTTTCTGTTTGTTGTTTGTATCTGCACCAGACAGAACTGTTTCGGTTTCGTTCGTTCACTTTGTTGTTTTTGTTCAGTGTTCTATTACGTAATTAAAAATATGGACACTTACCACGCTGCGCATTGGTCCTCACCTTCTTCCACCGCCAATGGCCGTTTCAACCTGAATGTCTATCTGGTTGACAACGTTAACTAGCGAGGTCAAAGCAATGTATAGCTGGATATTATTATTTCTGGCTAGTCATAAATATCTAGCTAGCTGGCTAAATAACTGTATAGTTAGCTAATGTCATCACTTTTAGGATCTAGATGTGTTCGCTGACAGGAAAAACTATCATTGGCTACTAGGAGGAATGTAACGCTAACTAGCAAGCCTGTGTGGCGTTACTAAAGCAGAGACCAAAGGTCGCCAGTCTGTAGCTAGCCAGGGCCCGTTTTCCCAATAGCAATGGAACTCAGGCTTACACGTAACGATGCATCTTTCCTTCAACGGCCAAAGAAGTAACAAGCGTTTCCCAAAACACCACGTTCGCTAAGTGCATCATTGAGGCCTGTCTCCATACTGATAGGATAATAAAAAGGAAGCACTGCTTTCGGATGAGCACTCTCCCTATTACCTCAAAGTGGCAGTCAGCAGTTGCTACTTCCATTTTTGGATTTATAAATGAATGATATGTTGATTCTTAAATAATATCACTTATAAATGCCTCATGAGCTTAATTAAACTGTCATATCCCATCAGAATCCAAAATATAAGATTATTTTACTCCAATGTTTGTAAACAATGACTTAAAGAAGATTATACTTTTGACATGGATGATCAGTCCTTGCATACATAGTGAGGTTATATTTCTCCAGCCCCATTCCTCAGCTTTTTACCGAATCAGGGGTGGGGGCGAACGTATTGTTATTGTTTCTACGACTTTAACATTATAATTATTGCATAATACTGACGACGGATCAGCTCCATGAGAGATATTATCACCTATGGCTACAAATATTGAGGCGGCTTATTCTAATGCTTACACTATAATAATGGCCAAAATCAAGACTTGGCACATCATTGCGCACGTTACACATCATAAAATACACCAAGTGTCCAGTTAACTATGTACACTCATCTAGTACCAGGTCGGATCCCCTTTGCCTCCAGAACTGCCTGAATTCTTTGGGGCATGGATTCTACAATGTGTGGAATTACAGTTTTCACTTAAATCTACTTGAAAATCTATGGCAAGACCTGAAAATGGTTGCCTAGCAATGATCAACAACCAATTGGACAGAGCTTGAAGAATTTTGAAAAACCTCTACATAACGTTTATTAAATGAATGGAATGGGATAATGTTTTACATGAAAAAACACGTTTACATTACCAAGTATATTAATGGGGTAACCTTCTCTCAGAGTATGTTTTAGGCTGTTTGAGAGAAAGTTTGAATCCTAATCAACCCATTCAATGTGAATACATCTGTTGTTGAAGTACAGTAGATCAATAAATCTACAGTTAGCTAGCAGCAGTCAAGAAAAAGCCTTGTTAGTGCATAGTTCAATCTATTTGATGAATTTGCTGTCTTTTTCAGCTACAGACAAAAGCCAATATAGTATTTTGTATTTTATATATATATATATATATATATATATATATATATATATATATATATATATATATATATATATACAGTACCAGTCAAATGTTAGGACACACCTACTCATTCAAGGGTTTTTCTTTATTTTTACAACTTTCTACATTGTAGAATAATATTGAAGACATCAAACTGAAATTACATATGGAATCAAGTACCAACCAAAAAGGTGTTAAACATATTAAAATATATTTTATATTTGAGATTCTTTAAAGTAGCCACCCTTTGCCTTGATGACAGCTTTGTACACTCTTGGCATTCTCACAACCAGCCTCATGAGGTACTCTCCTGGAATGCATTACAATTAACAGGTGTGCCTTGTTAAAAGTTAATTTGTGGAATATCTTTCCTTTTTAATGCATTTGAGACAATCAGTTGTGTTGTGACAAGGTAGGGGTGGTATACAGAAGATAGCCCTATTTGGTAAAATACCAAGTTCAAATTATGGCAAGAAGAGCTAAAATAGGCAAAGGGAAACCACAGTCCTTCATTACTTTAAGCGATGAAGTCCAGTCAATCTGGAAAATTTCAAGGACTTTGAAAGTTTCTTGAAGTGCAGCTGGAAAAACCATCAAATGCTAGGATGAAACTGTGTCTCATAAGGACTCCCATAGGAAAGGAAGACCCAGAGTTACCTCTGCTGCAGAGGATAAGTTAATCAGAGTTACCAGTCTCAGAAAGTGCAGCCCAAATAAATGCTTCACAGAGTTCAAGTAAGAGACAGATCTCAACCTCAATTGTTCAGAGGAGGATGTGAAAATCAGGCATTCGTGGTCGAATTGCTGCAAAGAAACCACTACTAAAGGACACTGTAAGAATATTTTAAGATAATACGCAACGCAGAGGACTAGAGGTCAATAGGGAATTAACGATCAATGGAAATAGATGTTTTTCAGTTCAACATATGTTTAGAATCTGTATAGGAATTTCAGTCCTTAACTCATAGCTACATGTGTCAAGTTGTCATTGGTCCAAATCGTCTCTACATTTAGCCTGAAACAGGATAATTGTTTTTTGGCCATTAGTCCAATTTTACTGCAAATTGTTATTTGGCCATTAGTGCAATTTTACTGCAATTAATTATAATTGGTCAACCACACGCTAGGGTTTGGGGCTATAAATTACATCCTGTCGCTTTGTTCTGTGGAGAAAATCACTGAGGACAGGGGAGAATGAACATCAACTATTTACTTCCCTGCATGATTTGTTCTCTTTGACTAAATCTATTTTTCATCACCTGATTTGCTGTGGGGTCTGTGTTATTGAAGAATAAAATCAACTGCTAACAACACCAATAAGAAAAAGAGACTTGCTTGGGCCAAGAAACATGAGCAATGGATATTAGAATGGTGGAAATCTGTCCTTTGGTCTGATGAGTCCAAATCTGATATTTTTGGTTCCAACCGCTGTGTTTTTGTGAGACGCAGAGTAGGTGAATGGATAATCTCTGCATGTGTGGTTCCCACCGTGAAACATGGAGGAGGTGGTGTGATGGTGTATGGGTGCTTTGCTGGCGACACTGTCAGTGATTTATTTTGAATTCTAGGCACATTTAACCAGCATGGCTACCACAACATTCTGCAGTGATATATCATCCCATCTGGTTTGCGCTTAGTGGGACTATCATTTGTTTTTCAACAGGACAATGATCCAACCCACTTCCAGGCTGTGTAAGGGCTAGTTGACCAAGAAGGAGAGTGATGGAGTGCTGCATCAGACGACTTGGCCTCCACAATAACCCGCCCTCAACCTAATTGAGATGGTTTGGGATGAGTTGGACAACAGAGTGAAGGAACAGCAGTCAATAAGTGCTCAGCATATATGGGAACTCTGTTGGAAAAGCATTCCAGGTGAAGCTGGTTGAGAGAATGCCAAGAGTGTGCAAAGCTGTCATCGAGGCAATGGGTGGCTGCTTTGAAGAATCTCAAATATATTTTGATTTGTTTAACACTTTTTTGGTTACCACATGATTCCATATGTGTTATTTAATAGTGTTGATGTCTTCACTATTATTCTACAATGTAGAAAAGAGTAAAGCATAAATAAAAACCCTTGAATGAGTAGGTGTGTCCAAACTTCTGACTGGTACTGTAGATATTCATACAAAAAACGATATTAGTTTTTGTCTGAAGCCTATGCAGTATATTAGCTTTATTTATCACTTCTCCACCCACATTCTACTTACTCCTGATCTGTTCACCCTATTAGTTACTTACTAACATATAAAATCTAACACTTTAACAATTAAAGTGGTGAGAAACACTAATGCAATATAGTCCAAGGTGACAGATACTCAATGTATGTTTCATCATGGCAATATGCAATGTATAGCCATTCTAATTCCTATCCTTTATCTTCAGAACATACAGTGGTTCCTATTTTATAAGTTGTGTCATACTTGTGTGCTGCTGCAGCATTCTGTGGCACGTCATTTAATTCTCAGCCATTTTTTCTGTTACTGCAAGTTATTGCTAGTTTGACGCAACGGGCATCAAGAGGGCATCTTTGAGAAGCATTTGATAGTATTCCGAATTGACATTACCAGAGAATTTAAAACCTATTTTGTAATAACATAGAATATGTGATTGATTTTAAGAAATGTGGCTTAATTATTTGATTAATATTATGGTGTTTCTATTCAGAGAAAAATGAAAAACAAAACCCTCAGGGTTTCTGTTAGGATGGAGTGGAAAATATGGCGCTGTTGGGAGTAGGCTACAAGATTGGAGGACTCTAAATTGTTTGCCTTCATTAGACAACTTTGTTCCAATATTTCTGTAATAAACTAATATTTATTTCCATAGTAATTCATTATGGATCCATAACTAAATCAACATCTACATTTTGGAAGAGTATTTTTGATAATTTATCATGCTAGCGTCCCACCTGGCCAACATCCAGTGAAATTGTAGTGCGCCAAATTCAAAAACAGAAATACTCATTATTAAAATTCATTAAACATACAAGTGTTATACATCGGTTTAAAGATTAACTTCTTGTTAATCCAACCACGGTGTCAGATTTCAAAAAGGCTTTACGGCGAAAGAATACCATGCGATTATCTGAGAACAGCACCCAGCAGACAAATCATTACAAACAGTTACAAGCCAAGTAGAGGAGTTACACAAGTCCGAAATAGAGATTAAATTAATCACTTACCTTTGATGATCTTCACATGGTTGCACTCACAAGACTCCCATTTACTCAATAAATGTTTGTTTTGTTCGATAAAGTCCCTGTTTATATCTAAAAACCTCTGTTTTGTTTGCGCGTTTTGTTCAGTAATCCACAGGCTCAAACGCAGTCACAACAGGCAGACAAAAAATCAAAATAGTATCCGTAAAGTTTGGAGAAACATTTCAAACAATGTTTATAATCAACCCTCAGGTTGTTTTTAGCCTAAATAATCGATAATATTTCAACCGGACAATAACGACGTCAATATAAAAGGTAAACAAGAAAGGCGCGCTCTCGGTCGTGCACATGAAAAATCTCTTCAGAATACATGCCTGAAACAATTTCTAAAGATTGTTGACATCCAGTGGAAGCCATAGGAAGTACAATTTGAGTCCTAAGTCAATGGATACTGTAATGGCATTTAATAGAAACTACAAACATAAAAAAATCCCAGTTCCTGGATGGATTTTTCTCAGGGGTTCACCTGCCAAATCAGTTCTGTTATACTCACAGACATTATTTTAACAGTTTTGGAAACTTTTGTGTTTTCTATCCAAATCTACCAGTTATATGCATATCATATCTTCTGGGCCTGAGTAGAAGGCAGTTTACTTTGGGAACGCTTTTCATCCCGAAGTGAAAATAGTGCCCCCTACCCTTGTGAAGTTAACGGAATGTGTTTATCTGTTTATTAGGCTACTGTGCAGTCTACAATACATACTGTACTAAACATGGGAAAGTGCCTAATCTCTTACATAAGGGAGAGCAGGCCATGTCTGTACTACAGAATGCAGGGCACGTGGGAGACCAGTGTTATTTCATAGTTGTGATATCTTCACTATTATACTACAATGTAGAAAATAGGAAAAATATAGAAAAATCCTGGAATGAGTAGGTGTGTTTTTTATTAATCCACGCATCGAAAGGGGTTGGAGGCGAAGGAAAAACAAATAAGTGCTACCAAGCATAACAATATGTATTTCATAAATAGTCAAATTAAGTGTGTACATAAAACGTATTAAACACATCTGTAAAACCACAATGAGGACATCAACCTACCAAACATAAGTCATTGGGCACAGTGTAAGAAAAACTTCAGAGTAATCTGAAAATAGGGGCATAATTCATGTTCAAATTTACAACATCAAATACATAGGCAATAATGTCTGGAGGGTGAACATCCCAATTCTCTTTTACTCAGAGTATTATTTTTATCACCTCCCCTGCTTGATATCTTAACTTTCTCTATGCCACAAAATCTATAGGTAGAAATGTCATGTTTTAGGTCATTAAAATGTACTGCGACTGGAAAATCCCTGTCGTTTCTCCTAATTGAACCTTTATGTTCACTGATTCTCTTTTTGAGAGAACAAGAGTTTTTACCTACATAGCAGAGCCCACATGGATATCTAATAATGTAGATAACATGGGTGGTGGAGCACGTAATAATGTAATTTATTTGGAACCGTTTTCATGTATGTCGGTTGCAGAAATATTCACACACATATTGTTGCACTGTGGGAAACCTCTGCATTTATAGCTACCGTTTGGAAGAGGGCGTAAAAGAGCCTGGCTGATTTTATTTTGTGGCTGGCAGTTGGCATGGACCAATTAATCGCGTAAATTGCGATCTCTCCTACATACAATAAGTGGTGGATTCTTAAATTCAGCAGGCATAGCTGGGTAAGATTATAAAACATGCCAGTGTTTCTTGACCGCATCTTCCATGTAGTTGTGAACATTACAGAGTGTTCTTTAGCATTAGTGGGTCTTTTTGTAGCAGTTCATCACTGTTTTTCACCATGCCAAATTTAGAGCTTCATCTACAGATGGTGGATAGCCACTTCTTAGAAACCTATTGCGCATCTCAGCTGCTTTTTCTAGATTGTCCTGAAAATTATTTGTTGCAAGTTGGGGGGGGGGTCTGGTCTGATACTCCTTCCATTTCAATATTATCGCTTGCACAGTGCTCCTTGGGATGTTTAAAGCTTGGGAAATCTTTTTGTATCCAAATCCGGCTTTAAACTTCTTCACAACAGTATCTCGGACCTGCCTGGTGTGTTCCTTGTTCTTCATGATGCTCTCTGCGCTTTTAACGGACCTCTGAGACTATCACAGTGCAGGTGCATTTATACGGAGACTTGATTACACACAGGTGGATTGTATTTATCATCATTAGTCATTTAGGTCAACATTGGATCATTCAGAGATCCTCACTGAACTTCTGGAGAGTGTTTGCTGCACTGAAAGTAAAGGGGCTGAATAATTTTGCACGCCCAATTTTTCAGTTTTTGATTTGTTAAAAAAGTTTGAAATATCCAATAAATGTCGTTCCACTTCATGATTGTGTCCCACTTGTTGTTGATTCTTCACAAAAAAATACAGTTTTATATCTTTATGTTTGAAGCCTGAAATGTGGCAAAAGGTTGCAAAGTTCAAGGGGGCCGAATACTTTCGCAAGGCACTGTAGTTCTACATTTTTTGAAAGGGGCATGCTTATTTAAAATGGCGAGGAAAGCACTTTTAAAGAACAACCAGGCATTCTATACAGTGAGGTCAATATCCTTCCAGGATACCCGGGTCAGGTCGATTAGAAAGGCCTGCTCGCAGAAGTGTTTTAGGGAGCGTTTGACAGTGATGAGGGGTGGTTGTTTGACCGCGGACCCATGAGTCAGTGATCGCTGAGATCCTGGTTGAAAACAGCAGAGGTGTATTTAGTGGGCAAGTTGGTCAGGGTGATATCTATGAGGATGCCCATGTTTACGGATTTGGGGTTGTACCTGGTAGGTTCCTTGATAATGTATGTGAGATTGAGGGCATCTAGCTTAGATTGTAGGACGGCCGGGGTGTTAAGCATATCCCAATTTAGGTCAGCTAGCAGTACGAACTCTGACGATCAATTCACATATGGTGTCCAGGGCACAGCTAAGAGCTGAGGAGGGTCTATAACAAGTGGCAAAAGTGAGGGACTTATTTCTAGCTCAGCTATTAGGCAATTCATTAGTAAAGGTTGAATAGTCTATTGATCAGCTAATAGCCCATCCTACTATGCTTGTGAAAAACAAATGATAATACTTTTTTGCCTTTCCACGTTAAAGATTCCAAAAGACAAAGTGTTTTTTGCCACAATCGGCCCCAACCCCCAATTAAAACATTTGGGCACAGCCAATAGCGTGCTGACCTTCGGGCTAGAATGTTGAGGGTTCGAAAACTGCTCATTTCTTGCTATAATGAATGAGTTTGATACACCTGGTAATGGATATGTCTGAAAAAACCTTGCTAAATAGTGATTTTCGTAAATTAACTTTTTATGGCTGCAGGGGCAGTATTGAGTAGCTTGGATGAAAAGGTCCCATATCAAACGGCCTGCTCCTCAGTCATAGTTGCTAATATTTGCATATTATTATTAGTATTGGATAGAACACAATCTGAAGTTTCTAAAACTGTTTGAATGATGTCTGTGAGTATAACAGCAAAATCCTGAGTTGAAATCAAAACAGGAAGTCAGAAATCTGAGCTTGTATGTATTCACCAGAGTCCCCAATGAAACCCCTTGAGATATGAATGATGTTGCACTGCCTAGGGTTTCCACTAGATGTCAACCATCAATATAAATTATAATGAGGCTTCTATGTTTTTGTGGGAGTGAATGAGAGCAGAATATATCAGCTGTCCATCAAGCAGCCATTTTGTGATCCCACTTTTTCCTCATGGTAGTCACTTGCGTTCCATTGCTCACGAAGACAAGAAAGAATACTCCGGTTGGAACTTTATTGAAGCTATATGTTAAAAACATCCTATTGATTGATTCTGTACTTAGTTTGAAACGTTTCTTCGACCGGTAATATAACTTTTTGAATTTTTTGTCCGATATAACGCTGACCAGAATTAGCATTTGAATATGTATACCAAATGCTCTAACAAACGAAGGTATTTGGACATAAATAACAGACATTTTCGAACAAAACAAACATTTATTGTGGACCTGGGATTCCTGGAGTGCTTTCTGATGTAGATCATCAAAGGTAAGTGAATATTTATCATGTAATTTCTTGTTTATGTTGACGCCATCTTTGCAGCTGTGGTGTTTTTAAATTGAGCGCCGTCTCAGATTATTGCATGCATTTCTTTTTCCGTATAGTTTTTTTGAAATCTGAGACAGCAGTTGCATTAACTTCATGACAAAAACATATGCACAATCGTTTGTCTCTACATTAACTAACATATTCCTCTCAATTGTAAATGTTTTGCTTGACTCGTTATAACTACTTACATTTGCTTCCCCCGTAATGTTTTGTCAGCCATCTTTGCTGAAGTCACCAGGGACGGGTGGCATGTGTTAAATTTTAAAAGTTAAATAAAATAAAAACCTTGGGACCCAAATGCATAACGAGTGTTCTAACTCCCCGTTGTGGTGGTGTGGAGCAAGGAAGCCGTGCCCCTGGGCACCTCTAAATCCTGCGGTGTAAATTCTCAGAAGTGCCGATCTTGTGCGCATCCCAAATTGCACCCTATTACCTATGGGTTAAATTTGGGACACAGACCTAGGCCAGAACTGTGTCTTGAGAACCTGATTCCATACCAGCCACTTGTTTAGATCTGCCCCTACTTAGTCCATGCCCACATTCAGCTTGTACTCACACTTTTTTATTTTATATTCCTGGCGTCTAATATAATAGTCTCTTTTCATTTCATCCATTCACCTCCATGATCACCCCATTCATCTCTTTATCTGTAGATTGTTCTATGTGTATCTCTCTATCACTCTCTGCCTCTCTCTCTCTTTCTTTCTTTCTTTCTTTTTTTTCCTTTCAACAACCTTGTTATTTTGTTAAGCTTTCTCTCCCCCACCACCATCTGTCGATTTATCTGTGGCATGGCGGCATTGGCGGGCGGGAGACGGGTGGTGAGCGACTCCTGGGCTGGGGCTCTGGAGAGATGGGAAATCGCAGAGTGAAGACGAGCCAGTGATCAATCTTATGCCATGCTGCTCTCTACCGCTCTCTCTCCACTCTCTCTCATATTTGTCTGTCTCTCGCTCTCTGCGTCTCACTCAATTCAATTCAAAGGGTTTATTGGCATGGGAAACATGTGTTTACATTGCCAAAGCAAGTCAAATAGACATCAAACAAAAGGGAAATAAACAAGGCAAATAAACAATCAGAATTCAAAAGTAAACATTACACTTACAAAAGTTTTAAAAGAATAGACATTTCATGTTATATTATTGACTATGTACCATTTTGTAACTATGTACAAATATTTGAAGTGTGAAAGGGAAAATAAATAGACAAATCAATCGAGGTTTTATTTAAAAGTATGGAGGTTTTATAGAGGTTTTATTTACAAGGTGTTTGTGCTCCACTGGTTGACCTTTTCTTGTGGCAACAGGTCACTTATCTTGCTCTGTGGTGGAACACTGTGGTATTTCACCTAAAAAATATGGGAGTTTGTCAAGATTGGATTTGTTTTCAGATTCTATGTGGGTTTGTGTAATCTGAGGGAATTACGTGTCTGTAATATGCTCATACATTTGGCAGGAGGGCACATACCCTGTCTTCCGTTGAGAGCCAGGTCTGCTATGGTGGCCTCTCGCGATAGCAAGGCCATGCTCACAGAGTCTGGACATAATCAAAGCTTTTTTAAATTTTGGGTCAGTCACAGCGGTCAGGTATTCTGCTACTTTGTATTCTCTGTTGAGTGCGAAATAACATTCCAGTTTTTGCAGTTTTATGTTGATTCGTCCAATGTGTAAAGTAATTATTTTTTTGTTTTCTCATGATTTGGTTGGGTCTAATTGTTCTGTGGGGTCTGTTTGTGAACATAGTCCCAGCTGGCTGAGGGGACTTTTCTCCTAGTTAATCTCTCTGTAGGTGAGGGCTTTGTTATGGAAGGTTTGAGAATTGCTTCCTTTTAGGTGGTAGTAGAATTTAACTGCTCTTTTGGATTTTTATAATTAGCGGGAATAGTCCTTATTCTGTTCTGCATGCATTATTTGGTGTTTTACGTTGTACACAGAGGATGTTTTTGCAGAATTCTCTCTCTCTCCCCAGTATCAACACCCTTACCCAGGCCTTGGAAAGCAAAAATATTAAACTGACTAGAAATACTTGATGTCTTTTGGATGTTACCGTAAATTACGGTGAAATTGCTCCTCCCTTTTACTTGATTGATTAATTAAGTTCATTAATTAGTATAGAACACCTCTCACCTGGTTGTCTAGGTCTTGATTGAAAGGAAAAAAACAAAAAACAGCAGACACTGGGCCCTCCATGGAATGAGTTTGACACCCCTTCTTTAAAGTACACTGTAAAACCTGTAACTTGTTTTTATGGTAACTTACTGGAAGCCAGTTACCTGTAAGTTAGTGTAAAGTATGTTACTATTATTTACAAAACTTTTGTTTAACATCACATTACTGTAAAGAATTCAGTTTGGAATTTACGGTAATATACCGTCCTGTAAGTTACATTTTTTTACAGTGTAGCATAATGTGCTTGCACCAATTTCTTGTAATTACATTACAACTGTAAAATACAATCCCATCTCCCCTCAAATAATTGAATTAATCCATTCAGTCATGACAATTATTGTAATACGATTATAGTTATTTGCTGTTATTTTATGCTAATTTACAGGCAGCCAGTTGCCTGTAAGTTACCATAAACACAATGGTAAAAAAAGATTACAGTAACAGTATTTTCTTTTTACATGTAACTGGCTGCCAGGAAATTACTGTAAAAACAACAGTACTTGTTTTACAGTTTAAAGACCCATATCTTAAACCTGTCTCACCTTAATTTTATTTTCTCCAGTTCTGCTGAAAAAGTAACAATATTCTCCTCTCCTCATGGTTATATTCTCGTCACCAGCTATCTACATTTCATTATCTAATCAAACACCCTGATCCAACCGAAGATATAACACCATTTTGTACTAATGCAGAAGTCTTCTTGTATAATTAGTTTAAACACGTTAAACACGCCAGGGGCCTTACAGAGCCAACAGAGCTACAGTCAGGTGTGGCGTGTGGGTGATTGCTGAGATCAGAGAGCGGGTTTAGCCTACTCTGTCAGGCTAAATTAATGAGGCAATTAAAGTATTGGTAGGAATTAGAGGCTGACATCTCTCCTGTCCGTAGGCTGAGGTAACTGGTTGTGTAGAGACGGAGGTAGCTGGTTGCGTAAAACAATAGTACAGTGCATTATTGTAAACTTATTACAGTAATTCTAATCAGGTTGTATCCTGAAGAGAAGGATTGAGGTGAAGGGGTCAGTGGCACATTATTTGGTGTGACACAAAGGACACATTAACTAGTGTATCATTTGAATTACTTGAATGGGAATGTCCATTTCGGTCTATTATTTAGCTTTAGCTTTGCACAAGTATACCCCCAAACACATAATGACGTTTTCTCAAGATCTGTTTCTTGTCAATTGTCACCTTCAAAAGTCAGTTGATATCATAAAAACTTGCCTTTGTGCTAATACACGATTGAAAAATATGGCAACAATGATAACAATGGAAAGTGTGATTTCTTCCATCAATTGGTGTTTCACTCTGAGATGCAGTTTTTTTTATTATCTGTAGCTTTTCTAATTCCAAACACCACAGGAGCTCTGCAGTCATTTCTCCAGTAAACACGTTTAAGTCTTATTACATGCTAGTGATCAATTTCTGTCCGTACTGGTTAGGCAATTAAGCTGGCTTCTCACATACACACACACACACACACACACACACACTTTTTAACAAAGTCAATGATACATCTTCAAAAAGGAGGGTTCTGCAGAGAGGGTAAGAAGAGTGATTTATTGATTATTATTGAATGGAAATGCCTGCGAATAACACACACACACACACACACACACACATCTTCATGTCATCATCATGTCAACTCTTGGTAAAAATAAAAAATGATAATTAGCTGCATGACCTTTTCACCATTCACTGTGATTAACACCTTTCAATTGGATCAGCATGTGTCAGTGCATGGCACTTATGGCACAACCTGGAACATTGTCACTTGTCATCTTGTTGCCCTTGAGTTGGCCTCTGATTTCAGTCACAGCGTCATATCACACGGGTATAGCTGAGTTGTCTTCCTCTGCTCCTCAGATGAACATATATATATATGAAAACCTTTATTTATCAAAGCAAGTCAATTAAGAACAAATTGTAATTTACAGTAATGGCCTGATGACAGTAGATATCAGCTGGTACCAGCTCCTTGCTTCTTTTATTCTGGGATCAGCAACATGTGATGTTTGACAGATAAAGAGTACAAAGAGGAAGAGGAGGAGGAGAGTGACATTTCATTCTCACCTTCTGATACAACCACTACTCTCACTTTCTCACTTTCTGCTTTGATTTCTTCTCTCTCAGCAAACGCCAAACGACCAGAAAATACTGAACATTTGTAATGATAATTCTTTTGACATATACAGTGGCTCGCGAAATGATTCATCACCCTTGGCATTTTTCCTATTTTGTTGCCTTACAACCTGAAATTAAAATAGATTTTTTTGGGGGGGTTTGTATCATTTCATTTACACAACAAGCCTACCACTTTGAAGATGCAAAATATGTAGATCCACCTTTCGCAGCATGGCACATCTAGCCCCTGAGATTTTTGCCCATTCTTCAAGGCAAAACTGCTCCAGCTCCTTCAAGTTGGATAGGTTCCGCTGGTGTACAGCAATCTTTAAGTCATATGACAGACTTTGACTAGGCCATTCCAAGACAATTAAATATTTCCCCTTAAAACCTCTTCAGTCTACCCCCTCCTTTTTCGAACATTCTGTTAAAAATCGCGCAACATTTCAGCGTCCTGCTACTCATGCCAGGAATATAGTATATGCATATGATTAGTATGTGTGGATAGAAAACACTCTGAAGTTTCTAAAACTGGTTAAATCACGGATGTGACTATAACAGAGCTTGTGTTTTATCGAAAAGCGCAAGAAAAACTGGTCACTGAAAACTGAAAAAAATATCCATGCGCCTCTTGCATGTATTGTTTAAGGGACACCAAATTAAATAAATTAAATTAAATTAAATAGATTGCAATTCCTACAGCTTCCACACGATGTAGCCAAAAACGTCATTTTCATTGACAAAAATCCTTTGTGTAATGACAAATAGATCCTTCATTCTGTCCAGCATACAGCAATCGATTTTGGAAAAGAGAAAAAGGACATTGTTTTCTTGAGTAGCTGCTATTGAATACAGATCGCCCAGTGATCAATTTGATCGCTTATTAACGTTTACAAATACCTAAAGTTGGGTTACAAAAGTAGGTTGTTGTCAAAGAATATAGGCAACTTATATAATTTAAAAAAATGACGTTGCGTGTTGGAAGAGAGCTTTTTTCCTGAACCAGACAGGCTATACAAATGGATATTTTGGGCATACATGGACGGATTTAATCGGGAAAAAGACCCAATTGTGATGTTTATGGAACATATAGGAGTGCCAACAAAGAATATCAAAGGTAATGAATGTTTTATATTTTATTTCTGCGTTTTGTGTAGCGCCGGCTACGCTAATTATTTTGTTTACGTCCCCTTCAGGTATATTGGGGTGTTGCATGCTATCAGATAATAGCTTCTCATGCTTTCGCCGAAAAGCATTTTAAAAATCTGACTTGTTGGCTAGATTCACCACGAGTGTAGCTTTAATTCAATACCCTGCATGTGTGTTTTAATGAACGTTTGAGTTTTAACGAGTACATTTAGCATTTAGCGTAGCGCATTTGCATTTCCAGGTGTCTAGATGAGACGTCTGCGTCTCAAGTAGTATCAAGAGGTTTTAAACCACTCGACTGTTGCTTTAGCAGTATGCTTGGGGTCATTGTCCTGATGAAAGGTGAACCTCAGTCCCAGTATCAAATCTCTGGAAGACTGAAACAGCTTTCCTTCAAGAATTTTCCTGTATTTAGCACCATCCATCATTTTTATCATAGGTACACTTAGACTGTGAGAGACGGAATCTAAAACAAAAATCCTGAAAATCCCATTGTACGATTTTTAAGTAATTAATTTGCATTTTATTGGATGACATAAGTATTTGATACATCAGAAAAGCAGAACTTAATATTGGTACAGAAACCTTTGTTTGCAATTACAGAGATCATACGTTTCCTGTAGTTCTTGATCAGGTTTGCACACAGCAGGTATTTTGGCCCACTTCTCCATACAGACCTTCTCCAGATCCTTCAGGTTTCGGGGCTGTCGCTGGGCAATACGGACTTTCAGCTCCCTCCAAAGATTTTCTATTGGGTTCAGGTCTGGAGACTGGCTAGGACACTCCAGGACCTTGAGATGCTTCTTACGGAGCCAGTCCTTAGTTGCCCTGGCTGTGTGTTTCGGGTCGTTGTCATGCTGGAAGACCCAGCCACGACCCATCTTCAATGCTCTTACTGAGGGAAGAAGGTTGTTGGCCAAGATCTCGCGATACATGGCCCCATCCATCCTCCCCTCAATACGGTGCAGTCGTCCTGTCCCCTTTGCAGAAAAGCATCCCCAAAGAATGATGTGCCCACCTCCATGCTTCACGGTTGGGATGGTGTTCTTGGGGTTGTACTCATCCTTCTTCTTCCTCCAAACACGGCGAGTGGAGTTTAGACCAAAAAGCTCTATTTTTGTGTCATCAGACATGACCTTCTCCCATTCCTCCTCTGGATCATCCATATGGTCATTGGCAAACTTCAGATGGCCTGGACATGCGCTGGCTTGAGCAGGGGGACCTTGCGTGCGCTGCAGGATTTTAATCCATGACGGCGTAGTGTGTTACTAATGGTTTTCTTTGAGACTGTGGTCCCAGCTCTCTTCAGGTCGTTGACCAGGTCCTGCCGTGTAGTTCTGGGCTGATCCCTCACCTTCCTCATGATCATTGATTCCCCACGAGGTGAGATCTTGCATGGAGCCCCAGACCGAGGATGACTGACCAACTTAAACTTCTTCCATTTTCTAATAATTGCGCCAACAGTTGTTGCCTTCTCACCAAGCTGCTTGCCTATTGTCCTGTAGCCCATCCCAGCCTTGTGCAGGTCTACAATTTAACCCTGATGTCCTTACACAGCTCTCTGGTCTTGGCCATTGTGGAGAGGTTGGCATCTGTTTGATTGAGTGTGTGGACAGGTGTCTTTTATACAGGTAACGAGTTCAAACAGGTGCAGTTAATACAGGTCATGATTGGAGAACAGGAGGGCATCTTAAAGAAAAACTAACAGGTCTGTGAGAGCCTGAATTCTTACTGGTTGGTAGGTGATCAAATACTTATGTCATGCAATAAAATGCAAATTAATTACTTAAAAATCATACAATGTGATTTTCTGGATTTTTGTTTTAGATTCCGTCTCTCACAGTTGAAGTGTACCTATGATTAAGAAATGACTGACCTCTACATGCTTTGTAAGTAGGAAAACCTGCAAAATCGTCAGTGTATCAAATACTTGTTCTCCCCACTGTACATGTAAACAACGCCTCAAAACATGGTCAAAACTAATGTTGATACCATGTATGGTCAGTCATTGCGTCCATAGCTCTGTCTATGAATTTGAGAGGGGTTACATTTCTCCAGGCACATCCCTCAGCTTTATACCAAAACAGAGGCCGGTGCCCGTTTTGTTATTGTTTCAATTAAGGATTCTAGATTTAAAAGATTACTTAACACAACTTTCTACACACATCTCGTTTTTTCTCTTCCATCAGTGTCCAGCAATGGCCAATGAATATGTTGCATTTTTCGCTGTGGTTTTTCAGGCTCATTGAACTGAGAGAATATGACATTTAATTACTGGTGAGAAGTCAGGCAGCTCGGCTAATTACCATCCCCTGAGTTAAGTCATCATTTCTAATTAACTTTGTTTGTGTCCCAAATGGCACCCTATTCCTTACGTAGTGCACTACTTTTGACCAGGGCCATAGGTCTATTGTCAGAAGTAATGCAACACAGGGAAAGGGGTGCCAATTAGGACACATCCTTTCACTTTAATGAAAGCTTAATACAGATCTCTGTGCTCAATGCTGCACTTCAGGAATATCGACAACGGGTTTGGAAATTCTTTCAAAATAGTTTCCTCTTCACAATCTTGTTGAGATTAGACATACAGGCTGTGACTCGAATGGCAATCTTTTCTCTATAGTGCACATGGTAAAAAGGTTCTGGTATTAAAGTTGTGCACTTCTCATTCGTGAATCATCCACAATGTAGTCTCCTACAACAGAAACTATTTTGTAGTGGTCAATCGCTTTTTATATAAGGTTATTTAAGTGAATGTTCACACCTTTATATCTAAGGGTCATCAAAGCCCTTTTCGAGTGTTTAACAGCACCTATGTTTTTAACTAAGTTTGTCTTTGACAAAGTTGAGGTGTGGTGTGTGTTGTTGCAAAAATTTCTGCCAGTGTTGAGGTTGCTGATGTTGGCAAAAGACTAGAGCCAGGATAAGAAGATCAATAAGGCATAGACCAGGCTCTAGGACCTGGGGTTCCTTCTTCCAGAATAGACAAGGCTAATTGGTCATTGGAAATCCCTCCAGTACCTCCCTGCTCCTGTCCCAGGCTGTTTAAAGGTCACCTCTTGTCATAGGATGGAGTGTGTGCTGCTGTGCTGCTGTGCTGTTGTTTCTGTAATAATAAAAGGGTAAGTACTGAGTTTGCCCCAGCAAACAAACGTACATTCAGAAGGGTCTCCTGGACTCTGGCTCTTGTTAAGTGTCATAAAGAGAGTTGTTGCTGGAGTTTTTTTCCTGTAGCTTTGACCTATAACTGCAATATTCACATTTTAGTGAGATATTATTTGCATTTTGTTTTTGTTGTTGGCACAAATGAGCTGTTACAGTTGGCATGTTTCCAATACGTATTATATAAGAGTAGGAGTAGTTGAATCTCAGGGCATAACGGCACTATCATCATCATCATCATCATGTTTACCGTACATGTCATCATAGCATCCGAATGAATAAGGACCTAAACTAAATAATCCCACTTAAACACATTTTTATCAGAATAATAATAATTTACCAGCACACTAACAGTGACCCACATCTACAAGGTGCTCTAACAGAGCCATATAAAGTATGTTGAAAAATGCAACCAAGCTGCCATAATGCAGCAAAACATGAACTATACAACACCACGCAACTATGATGGATACCTCCTATGCCTTTGTCACTGTGTCCTTCACTGGCCGAGATCGATGAGACCCCTTCATTCCTGTAACGTGTCTGTATCGTTTTTTTTCTTCTTGTGTGTGTCAGAAGAAGGTGGATAGCCGGCAGTGGGTTAAATCACTCTGTCCACCCCTAGCCCTTGAGGGCCATGTCTCTCTTGTCTTATCAATCTATCGACGTGGCATCTGCATTGCCCACGCTGTCCGGGGCCCGGGAGGCCGATTTCTCTGGGCCCACCACAGAGGAATACTAATGTAGATGCAGATAGCAGCTTGTTGGGTTCGTTTGACCACCTCAGCAGACATTGATCCTTCTGCAGGGCGAGTGGAGAGGGAGACGGATGGAGTGTCACCTCTGAAAGAAATGGATTTGGACCTGTCTCTCTCTGTCTGAGTGAGAGATGTGTGCTGCCTCTTCTGGCATCGACATATGTGCACACACACACAGACAAACATATGGATATAAGCATGTGCGCACACACACACACACACAGACACACAGACACAGAGAGGGTGGAAGAGGGAAAGAGAGTATCTACCAACTCAATTAGGAGACTTGAGTGGAGTTTATTTTAAAGAGGCGCTTACAGTGTATAATACAGAAAAATTTAGGATTTTGTGAAACCATCTTTAGGAATTCTGACATTGACGGAATGGCAACATTTGACTATTTTCCCTCAATATTAGGTAATTGGTCATTGAAGAAAATGAGAAGGGATGTATTGAAAGGTTCATGTTCCTTTATAATACCACTCAGCTTCCTGTGTGTATTTTTACCATCGGGTCTCTTGATTGCATTTTTGGCGTTGCGCTGTGCTTTAGAGAATACACATCAGTCATGTCTATTAGACAGGGGAGATCACATCAACATGTTGGAGCACATTCTCTGGACAGCTTTAAATGATGCAGATAAAGAGTGATGTGTATGCCATGCATGCACTCACACAATCTGTTGGTGTGGACTCAAGCGATTTACACCTTCTAACAATATGTAAAGGCTCCCCTCTGTATTACTGTCATTACCGTTATGGCTATACCCCTAATATTCCACTAGTCTGTCTGCATGAAGATCCATTCTCATTGTAATGTCAATTAACAAGTCTTCAACAGTCAGTTTGCCAGAGATATCTCATTTTTGAATGTGATTGAAGCTCTTTTCTTTAGTGTCAGAGCGAGCATTGAAAAGGAGATGGAGGGAGGAACAATGGCCATAGCCAGGCTCAGGAGAAGATTACTTGTGTGCCTCTCCTACTTCCCGTGATCACATGTGTAATGATCCCAAATAAGAAGATCTAAATTAACAATTTATTTTCAGGGGAGAAAGCAATGTGGAATACTGATTACACTTTTTCTGCCACCAAATGGGAATGTGTGCCTCTCTTTGGTTTTACAGTTCTTGGAAGAAAGGCATTTTTTGGGTGGTTATTTAGGCAGACAAAGGGTAATGTAAAAAGACTATTGGTTTAGTTGGAGGCTATTCAACTGGATCTTGAGCTGAATGATAATGGACACGGCCCAAATGTGCATTTCCCGTGCTGGTCTGTGTCCCAAATGCCAACCAATTCCCTATATTGTGCAATACCTTTGACCGAGGCCCATAGGGATAGGGTGCTATTTGGGACACAACCCATGTCTTATTGGAGAGTGTCAACATTTAGCACTGTCAGGCCCCCTTCAGACCCCCTTACCTTTGCCTGAATAAAAGGTCAAACAATCAGGCATCTGGGTGGACAGCTAATTTGTCATAGCTTGACAAACACGTCAGCATCCAATCTTAACGCTACAGAAAAGGTTAAGAGATTCAAATAACTTCTCACCTTGCTCTCTATCTCAACAAGTCAACGCGCAGCGAAGCAGAAAATTCAATATTTTTTATTTAATAGTTCAAGAGCATATTCGGTTGGTTTTCAAGGACCGCCCATGACTCTCAAGAGTCTTTAGCATGCTTGGATCCACTAAATGACACTCCACCACAGGGACAGAGATCATCACTGTCATGACATCACAATCAGGAACATATAACTTTCCACTTTCCACTTTAACCTCTTTCACCTAAACAGACTCTCTCTCTCTGCAGAGAAAGACACCTCTGTAGCCGGTTCTACTTGTGCTAGAGAGGCACCTATACAGAGGCGTGGAGCAGCGGTTATTGTCATTTGCCAGCGGTAACCTCTGCAGTGCGGAGCTCATTGTCTTGCTTTCATGCTCCTCTGGTGCTTTCCATCCAGGGTAATATAGTAGGACTGACAGCATGGTGTCAGAGAGAGGAGCGAGAGAGGGAGGCAAAGAGAGGAAAATAGTATGTCTATTGGTGATGCTTAGAGAACATAATGTGGCAGAGGCTCACTTCAGGACTATGGTCTCTATCCCTGCTGGCTGCCTGGCTGAATGACTGACTGGGTGACAAGATGTCAATTAAAGGCTCATGTCCAGCTCTAAATGAAAACTCCACTGGCCCTGATTAGTTTGTGTACTGTGTCAACCTCATATTTAGAGCTGAGGTGTGTGTGTGTGAGAGAGGAGGGTACACGCCAGGCTATTTGCCTTGGCACGCCAAGTTATTTAATAAATGGTAAAAGAAAGTGATATTGCATTAGTTTTCCATTAAACGGCTACTGCCTTGGACCTGACTATGTTTGTGAGAGTATACCTTTGTGTGAAGATAATGTGTCTTGAGTATTCATTTTAAATGTCATGACAAGAAGAAGGGGAGGGGTGTGTGGCGAAGATGCACTAAGAAAGTCACTCTCCAGAATACGCCCTCTGTCTCCCATCAATTAGTATTCATTCATTATTACATTTTCTGAATTGTTGCCTTTTGATTGTTTATGTTTGTCATGATCAATTCCCCATTACTAATAGTGGGGTCTGAAATTGACACTCTTGATAAAGATACAAATAAGTCATTCAGACACTGAACTACTGTGCCTTCAGAAAGTATTCACACCACTTTACTTGTTAACATTTTGTTGTTACAGCCTGAATTTAAAATGGATTAGATTTAGATTTTTTTGTCATTGGCCTACACTCAATACCCCATAATGTCAAAGTGGAATCATGTTTTTCAAGATATTTACTTATTTAATAAAACATCTAAAGCTGAATATTCAATCTCTATGTTATTGCATGTCTTAATGAGTTCAGGAGAACAAATTTGCTTAACAAGCCACATGATAAGTTGTATGGACTCACTCTGTGTGATGGCTACCTCATCTCTGTATCCCACACATACAATTTTCTGTAAGGTCCCTCAGTCGGGGCCTCCCGAGTGGTGCAGCGGTCTAAGGCACTGCATCGCAGTGCTTGAGGCTACACTACAGATCCAGGTTCGATCTCAGGCTTTGTCACAGCTGGCCGCAATTAGGAGAGCCACGAGGTGACACACAATTGGCCCAGCGTCGTCCAGGTTAGGGGAGGGTTTGGCCAGCCGGGATGTCCTTGTCCTTGTCCCATTGCACTCTAGCTACTCCTGTGGAGGGCTGGGCGCATGCACGCTGACACGGTCGGCAGTTGCACGGTGTTTCCTCCGACACATTGGTGTGGCTGGCTTCCGAGTTAAGCGAGCAGTGGAGTTGGCAGGGTTGTGTTTTGGAGGACGCAAGGCTCTCGACCTTCGCCTCTCCTGAGTCCATAGAGGAGTTGTAGTGATGGGACAAGACTAACTACCAACTGGGGAGAAAACGGTGTAAAAAAATATGAAAATAAAATGTCCCTCAGTTGAGCAGTGAATTTTAAACACAGACTCAACCACAAAGACCAAAGAGGTTTTCCAATGCCTCACAAAGAAAGAGAACCTGTTAGTAGATGGGTAAAAAAATTAACAGGCATTGAATATCACTTTGAGCATGGTGGTTATTAATTGCACTTTTGAATGGTGTATCAATACACCCAGTCATTACAAATATATGGGTTTCCTTCCTAACTTGGTTTGTTGGAGAGGAAGAAAACTGCTCAGGGATTTCCCCATGAGGCCAATGGTGACTTACATTTTTTTTAGTACAGTTCTCAATAATTTATTTTGATACGGGGCAAAGGGCAGGTCGAGGACAGGCAGAGGTTCGTAAACAGGTCAGAGTCAGACAGGTACAGGACGGCAGGCAGGCGGGATCAGGGCAGGCAGAATGGTCAGAACCGGGAAAACTGGGAAACAAACACTTGAGAAATGGGAAAACATGCTGGTAAGACCTGACAAGACAAGACGAACTGGCAACAGACAACAGAACACAAGTATAAATGCTCAGGGGATAATGGGGAACATGGGTGACAGCTGAAGGGGGGTGGCGACGAGCACAAAGACAGGTTAATAATTATTAGGGTTAGGCCCCTTTCTCTCAATTTCCACCTGAACGACGTGCCCAAAGTAAACTGCCTGTTGCTCATGCCCTGAAGCCAGGATATGCATATTATCAGTACCATTGGAAAGAAAACACTTTGTAGAAATGTTAAAACAATGTAGGAGAATATAACACAATATATATGGTAGGTGAAAATCCAAAGAAAAACCAACCAGATTTTTTTTGAGAGAGACACCTTCCTCTTAGAATGGCAAGTATAAGGTCACACACTGAAAATTAGCTCCCAGGATGCAATTCCTATGGCTTCGACAGAGAGTCAGCAGTCTATTTTCAAGGTTTCAGGCTTGTAACTTCAAAAACGAATAAGAAAAATCAGTTTTAGAAGAGGGACACAGTCTTGGAAATTTGTGTTTGCGTGCGCCATGAAGACAGGACGCACCTGCTAAAATTGGTTTCCGTAAGAAATATTATAGTTTGATTGCATTTTAGGGTATCTGAGGAGTGAATAGAAACACTTTGACTTGTTGAAACAAAGTTTAGGGGTAGATTTTTGGATTCCTTTCACTGCATATTGAACAAGTGGATTACTCAAATCGATGGCGCCAATTAAACTGATTTTTTTGGGGTATAAAGAAGGATTTTATCTAATAAAACGACACTTGGACCCTTGGATAACAAATCAGAGGATGATTTTAAAAAAGTATGTGCATATTTAATTAATTATTAAAACCTGTGCCAGTGGAAAGATATTTTGATGAGAGGTTAGATTAACAAGAATTTAAGTTTTCAATCAATATAAGATACTTATGTACCTAAATGTTTAATATCAATAATTTGTATGATTATTTATTTGAATTGCGCGTCCTCCAGTTTCACCGGTAGTTATCCCGCTAGTGGGACGCCTAGCCCTAAAACCGATCAGGGTGTGGCTGTGATAGGAGAAAACTGAGGATGGATCAACAACATTGTAGTTACTGCATAATACTAGCCAAAATTACCGAGGTTAAAGACAACATGTACAGAAAAAAAAACATTCAAAAAATGCATTCTGTTTGCAACAAGGCGCTTAAGTAATACTGCAAAAAAACGTGGCAAAGCAATTCACTTTTTGTCCTGAATACAAAGTGTTAAGTTTGGGGCAAATCCAATGCAACACATAACTGAGTATTACTGTCCATATTTTCAAGCACGTTTGTGGCTGCATCATGTTATGCTAATCTTGTAGTCGTTAAGGACAGGGGATTTCTAAAAGAGGATGAAAAAGAAACGGAATGGCGCTAAGCACAGGCAAAATCCTAGAGTTAACCTTGATTCAGACTGCTTTCCCCTCCAGACACTGGGAGATTAATTCACCTTTTCAGCAGGACATTAACCTAAAACACAAGGCCAAATCTACATGGGAGTTGCTTACGAAGAAAACTGTGAATGTTCCTGAGGCCAAGTTAGTTTTGACTTAATTCTTCTTTCAAATCTATGTCAAGCCTTAAATGGATGTTTAACAATAATCAACAACCAATTCGACAGAGTTTGAAGAATTTTGAAAATAATAATGTGCAAATATTGTACAATCCAGGTGTGTAAAGCTCTTAAAGAATTACCCAGGAAGATTCAGCTGTAATCGCTGCCAAATGTGATTCTAACATGCATAGACTCAGGGGTGTGAATGTAAATGAAGTTTTTCTGTATTTAATTTGCAATACATTTGCTAAAATTTCTAAAACATCTTTTCACTTTGTCATTATGGGGTATTGTGTGTAGATGGGTGAGAAAAAAATGTATTTCATCAATGTTGAAATCAGGCTGCAACACAACAAAATGTGGAATAGGTCAAGGGTTAAAAGGCACTGTATATAATGTACAGTGCCTTGCGAAAGTATTCGGACCCCTTGAACTTTGCGAACTTTTGCCACATTTCAGGCTTCAAACATAAAGATATAAACCTGTATTTTTTTGTGAAGAATCAACAACAAGTGGGACACAATCATGAAGTGGAACGACATTTATTGGATATTTCAAACTTTTTTAACAAATCAAAAACTGAAAAATTGGGCGTGCAAAATTATTCAGCCCCTTTACTTTCAGTGCAGCAAACTCTCTCCAGAAGTTCAGTGAGGATCTCTGAATGATCCAATGTTGACCTAAATGACTAATGAGGATAAATACAATCCACCTGTGTGGAATCAAGTCTCCGTATAAATGCACCTGCACTGTGATAGTCTCAGAGGTCCGTTAAAAGCGCAGAGAGCATCACGAAGAACCACACCAGGCAGGTCCGAGATACTGTTGTGAAGAAGTTTAAAGCCAGATTTGGATACAAAAAGATTTCCCAAGCTTTAAACATCCCAAGGAGCACTGTGCAAGCGATAATATTGAAATGGAAGGAGTATCAGACCACTGCAAATCTACCAAGACCTGGCCGTCCCTCTAAACTTTCAGCTCATACAAGGAGAAGACTGATCAGAGATGCAGCCAAGAGGCCCATGATCACTCTGGATGAACTGCAGAGGTCTACATCTGAGGTGGGAGACTCTGTCCATAGGACAACAATCAGTCGTATATTGCACAAATCTGGCCTTTATGGAAGAGTGGCAAGAAGAAAGCCATTTCTTAAAGATATCCATAAAAAGTGTTGTTTAAAGTTTGCCACAAGCCACCTGGGAGACACACCAAACATGTGGAAGAAGGTGCTCTGGTCAGATGAAACCAAAATTGAACTTTTTGGCAACAATGCCAAACGTTATGTTTGGCGTAAAAGCAACACAGCTCATCACCCTGAACACACCATCCCCACTGTCAAACATGGTGGTGGCAGCATCATGGTTTGGGCCTGCTTTTCTTCAGCAGGGACAGGGAAGATGGTTAAAATTGATGGGAAGATGGATGGAGCCTAATACAGGACCATTCTGGAAGAATGGAGTCTGCAAAAGACCTGAGACTGGGACGGAGATTTGTCTTCCAACAAGACAATGATCCAAAACATAAAGCAAAATCTACAATGGAATGGTTCAAAAATAAACATATCCAGGTGGTAGAATGGCCAAGTCAAAGTCCAGACCTGAATCCAATCGAGAATCTGTGGAAAGAACTGAAAACTGCTGTTCACAAATGCTCTCCATCCAACCTCACTGAGCTCGAGCTGTTTTGCAAGGAGGAATGGGAAAAAATGTCAGTCTCTCGATGTGCAAAACTGATAGAGAATATACCCCAAGCGACTTACAGCTGTAATCGCAGCAAAAGGTTGCGCTACAAAGTATTAACTTAAGGGGGCTGAATAATTTTGCACGCCCAATTTTTCAGTTTTTGATTTGTTATAAAAGTTTGAAATATCCAATAAATGATGTTCCACTTCATGATTGTGTCCCACTTGTTGTTGATTCTTCACAAAAAAATACAGGTTTATATCTTTATGTTTGAAGCCTGAAATGTGGCAAAAGGTCGCAAAGTTCAAGGGGGCCGAATACTTTCGCAAGGCACTGTATATGTTTGATTGTAGGCCAACCTCTTTCAACAACAATTCTGAGTAGGTTTTCACACTTTCTGGGAACCACCAAGTCTGACAACAGGAAAATCTCTGGTCCTTCCCAGCTCAAAGGTGTGCCTACGGCACCCTGTGTTGCGTGGCGACGTCTCCTCAAAGTTTTAGCAGCTTAGCCGTTGTTGGTGGTGGCACTTCAGTATGTCATCTGATCTCAGGATCATTCTCACTGGTAGCCCCATTTGAGAGCCCAGTCTTCTCAACACTGCTCTCTGAAGTTCTGGACAGTTGATGTAGTCTTTTGCAGTTTTCAATGCATAGATACCTCACCTTCGAGACTTGTTAAGTTGAACGATGGAATACTATTTGTTGAGTATTTTGTCTATATAATTAACTATCGCACCTGACTAAACTAATTGCATTCTAAACTGAAGACCATGACTAGTTGAAATGTTGAATACTCCAGGCAACGACATGAGACGTTCTAAAACTAGACTGTTCAGATCAAACAAACCGTCATGTCTCATCTTATGTATCGCATTGTGAATTTTTCAGTAAATATGTGGCAATAATTTTTTTCAGAAAGCGCCAGGTAAACAAGCGCACTCTATATGTGCTCTGGGTCATTAGACACCATTAGACATGCACCTGTCCGGGGTGTAGACACGACTGGTTATTCCTGTAACTGTGTTATGGCCTACTATGTACCAACTATGTACTGTTGCTATGGTTACACCTCTTGGGTCTTTTCCAGAACACGGGTGTCCCTGTTCAGAGGAGTTAGCAGGATGACATGTATGGTTATTTCTGTAGAGTGCCAAGGTCTGTTACTATGGTCCTACGTGCATGAACCTGGTTTATGGTGAGTACATGTCTATTTTTGAACTATTTCTGTGGCTCTATGGGTTTCATGCCCTAACATGAAACCAAACTAAATTTAGTACAAGGCAAAAAGATAAGTGGCTAAAACAAAACATAATCTGTTTCAGAAGCTATAGTTATAATTTAAAATATCCCTAATTTATAAGACAGTTCTTATTTGATTAATTATGTTCAGACCAACCTATAATAAGCTAGACACAGTAAGGATTAGCCACAATGGCGGAATTTGTGGTTCACCTTCATAATAAACGTGATTCAAATGAATAGAAATGGTGCCATAAAGGACACCCACAGAACATTAGCGTCGTAGCTCTTATTGTGGGACTGTGAAATGAGCCACATTTATTATACCAGTCAACCTACTATGTGTATTGAACACTATTCCAGAGGAAAAACAATACAACGTGGATGTTTTGGAGTCTGATAACTCTGAGGTGGACTTTGGGGAAAAAAGCACTTGGGTACTGAGTAGACTGATACCCCATTTCATTGATCCCAATTCCCTAGGTAAGGCTGTACAGTGCAACATGAATGTCAATTAACACAATAGGCTGACTGTGGAGGTGATTTCCCACAGCCAAAGTCCTGCGATAAGAGCTACAATCCTAATATTTGTGTAAACTCTTCACAATTGTGTTCTTTGGGTGTCACCGAGTAGACTGATAGCCCATTTCATTGCTCCACATTCCAACACTCCAACTGTTTTTAACATCATCTAGTCTAAATATCATGATTCCACCAATAGTAACCATTTGCATTACATTCAAAGAGGGACTTTATTTTGAAGGTGATCCGTAAATTCCACTATTGTGGCTAACCCTTATTATGGCTACCTTCACAACACATAACCCGGTCCAGTCAAGCCTCACTGAAGCTAGCTGGCTATTTATAAAGTTAACTTTGGGAAATAGGGTTAAGTAGCTGGCTAGCCAGTTATTTTCATGAACTGAAGTTTGATTTCCATAGGAGAACAACATGTGGCTATGTAGCTAATACTTACTTACATTGATTCCTAAATCATTGCTAAGAATATTGAAAATTACTTCAGTTTCTACTGGTAATTGTTTTCAGGCTGCATGCATTGGTGTGTACCATGCTAAAGCTAGTTAGATACCCCAGAAGTAACTAATAACATCTGTGTCAAAGATATTTGCAAAAATGTTTGATCCTGCTAGTTTGATCCTGCTCTTACTTAAAATGCTCACACAGATGTTTTTCCATTTGGTTGAACAAATAATGGCAAGGATCCAGTTGCAGTGGGAGGTGTTTAGTCCCAGGGTCCTTAGCTTAGTGATGAGTTTTGAGGGCACTATGGTGTTGAACGCTGAGCTGTAATCAAGGAATAGCATTCTCATATAGGTGTTCCTTTTATCCAGGTGTGAAAGAGCAGTGTGGAGTGCAATAGAGATGGTATCATCTGTGGATCTGTTGGGGTGGTATGCAAATTGAAGTGGGTCTAGGGTTTCTGGACCAGCCTTTCAAAGCATTTCATGGCTACAGACATGAGTGCTACGGGTCCATAGTCATTTAGGCAGGTTACCTTAGTGTCCTTGTGCACAAGAACTATACTATGGTGGTCTGCTTGAAACATGTTGGTATTACAGACTCAGACAGCAAGAGGTTGAAAATGTCAGTGAAGACACTTGACAGTTGGTCAATGCATGCTCGGAGTACACATCCTGGTAATATGTCTGGTCCTGCGGCCTTGTGAATGTTGACCTGATTAAAGGTATTGCTCACATCGGCTGCGGAGAGTGTCACAGTCATCCGAACAGCTCATGCTCTCATGCATGTTTCAGTGTTACTTGCCTCGAAGTGATCATATAATATAATTAGCTCATCTGGTAGGCTCGTGTCACTGGGCAGCTCCCGTCTGTGCCCTGCCACATCCAACGAGTATCGGTGCCGGTGTAGTACGATTCGATCTCAGTCCTGTATTGACGCTTTGCCTGTTTGATGGTTCGTCAGAGGGCATAGCGGGATTTCTTATAAGCTTCCGGGTTATAGTCCCACTTCTTAAAAGCAGCAGCTCTTCCCTTTAGTTCAGTGCAAATGTTACCTGTAATCCATGGCTTCTGGTTTGGGTATGTACGTACAGTCTCTGTAGGGACAACGTCATCAATGCACTTATTGATGAAGCCAATGACTGATGTGGTGTACTCCTCAATGCGA
Organism: Oncorhynchus mykiss; assembly: GCF_013265735.2. Taxonomy (NCBI): domain Eukaryota; kingdom Metazoa; phylum Chordata; class Actinopteri; order Salmoniformes; family Salmonidae; genus Oncorhynchus; species Oncorhynchus mykiss. The sequence continues at coordinate 46,419,141 of NC_048579.1, forward strand.
TCGGAAGAATCCCTGAACATATTCCAGTCTGTACTATCAAAACAGTCCTGTCGTTTATCATCTGCTTCAACTGACCGCTTTTCTATAGACCGAGTCACTGGTTCTTCCTGCATAATTTTTGCTTGACAGCAGGAATTAGCAGGTGTGGTTGACCAGGGGGTTTGGTCAAGACGTTTCCACAGATCAGACACGGACAGAGTAGGATTAGCTCTGTTTCAAGGGTGTTTATTTAAATAATAAATGTAAAAGAAAAGGATAGGTCTCCCCTATGAGACCCTCCCTGGGATACGGTCTTCTGGCCTTCGGGTCTTGCTGTATCCTGTCGGGATCAAAACTGCACTCACTCCTGTTACCTCTGTAACCATCCCCAACTATTTGGGAGTCCTTTCTTCCCCCACTCTCTCCCTGTGTGCTGCCCTTCTGGCAGCTTTATGGGCCTTGCACAACTGGTGAGCAATCAGCCCTTGATTACTCACCAACTCCCAATTAGCCCCAATTAGTCTTGGCCAGAGAACCCGTCGAGACCTGGCACGTCCAGCAGATGGAGCCATCGCCTCGTGATGTATACACCGTCTGTCACCAGGCCTCGACGAGTCTCACCCTGTTGGCTGACCTGCTGTACGCCACACAACCCCCTCTTAGCTCTGTCAGGGAGGGGACTGTCATCAGTGCAACGTATGTCTCCCTTCTCGATAGGGAATCAGCGTTTCCATACTTTGCCCCTGACCTGTGCACAACTGAAAAAGAGAAGCGTTGAAGGGACAAGAACCACCTGGTGACCTGATCGTTTGTGTCCTTTCCCCTGGCCAGACCAGGGGAGCATGGTTTGTGACCAGGGTGAAATGGGTACCTAACAGGTAATTATTGAGAGTGCCTAGCACCCACTTCACCGCTAGACACTCTTTCTCAACAATAGAGCACTTTTTTTTTCTATGTATCAGTTTTCGACTGATGTACATGATGGGGTGCTCCTCCCCATCGTGTATCTGGGACAGACTGGCCCCTAGTCCTGTATCACATGCATCCGTCTGGACCACCATCGGCACCTGGAAATCGGGTATTACGAGAATCGGATGTGAGCACAGCGCTTCCTTCAGACTTCTGAACGCCACTTCTGTCTCGTCCGTCCATTTCACTGTTTTCGGGAGGCAGGCCCTGGTTAGATCGGTGAGGGGGGAAGCTATAGCCGCAAAGTTGATGATAAACTAGCTATAGTATCCTGCCAGTCCCAGGAATGACTTGACCTATGTCTTGATGCGTGGAGCGGGCCAGTCACATACTGTGTGAACCTTCCTCTCCTGGGGCTTGACGTTCCCCCATCCGATGAAATACCCCAGGTACTCCACCTCCTCGAAACCTAGTTTGCATTTCTTGGGGTTTGATGGATATGCGTTCGACAATATCTCTCAAACATTGTTTAATCCTCTCTAAAGGGCTGTGAACCCAGTTAAACGTTGGTTAAAAACGTTACGATGCAACACTTCGAGGTTTCACTCCGACTAACTTGTCTCTCACAATGCGACTCATGCTGAAACTACACTTCCGAGTAGTATTGCTTGTTCGCCATGTGTATGTTACTAGCCTTGACACTGAACACCTGCTACTCGGAGCAGATTTGATGGACTGTTTGGTCCCACTGAGGGATTGGAAAACAGCCAATTGTGGTCACAAGTAACCGTGCCATCTCCATTGACAATACTGTCTTCTCCTAACGCTGGCTGCAACACAGTCATCAACAAGAAGTATCTGTCAAAAGGACCCCTTGGGAAAAAGACGTTTCGACACTTCTTGGTGCAGAATCTGACTCAAGCAGATATTACGATATCTCGTCACATTAGATCAGCAAACCATGATTTCGAGACAGCAGTCTCTGTGAGTGAGCAACTTCCCTCTCCTTGGAGTCATGCCATACTGCAGCTAAAATTATATTTAATTTTCCTTCAGACACTGATTCCATTCAAGCACCGATTCCATCTCAGGAAACAAAGCAACATTCAGCCTCCGATGAAACATTTTCTTACAATGAAACTAACGGCGTCAGTCCCGCAACTGACCTGGCGACACCAACTGGTGAAACCATCTCATCTCGTGATATCGCCTCATCTCAGTTCGCAGCTACTGGAGCGGTTTCCACACGCAAACACTGATGAATGGCAGGCCACGACAGCCACTGATCGTTTTGAAGCACAAACACCAGGATGTTTGGTTGAAAGGTTACAGCCAATCTGCTGACAACTCGTACAAAGGGCACAATCTTTTTGTTTGTGCCTCTGACATCAAAACCAACCAGTGGTTTGGGGGGAACCGAAACACGCCCAGACCGATGATGAGCCATTGAGGGGGTCGAGGCTACATGCAACACTGTACGAGGCCGCCCGTTCACAAAACAAATCAAGTTGTAAACTTTCCCACAAGAACAGAGGAACGGACAAGCCCTCGACGGGGATAACCTTAGAATACATTTTGAGATATCACTAAGATGTCCCACACTGGTCGTAAATGAAGTCAAGTGGAACTTCCACCTCCGCCCTCAAAAAATGGTGACAATAATCCTTCCGTGCCATGCATAGTCTCAACTGCAATGTGAAATCCTCTAATCATGTTTTCCGGTAAAATAACATTACGTAAGCAATTGGTAGAATAACAGGTCACCTTGAGTACCAATATTCTATTACTAGAATATTCAACCTCTTTAGTATCATCTGAGATTCCCAAAGATTGGAAAGCTGCCGTGGTCATCCCCCGCGTCAAGAAGTTAACTTCTTGACGCTACCCATCCCTGTTGCGGGATCATTTTCATCAGCAACCGCTGAATAGCATAGCGCAACAGTCAAATAATATTGCTAAAAAATATTCATATTTCACTCATGCTGCCAAACATACCCTAGCAAAACTGACTGTCCTACCGATCCTCGACTTCGGAGATGTCATTTACAAAATAGCCCCCACCACTCTACTCAGCAAACTGGATGCTGAGTGCCATCCGTTTTGTTACCAAAGCCCCATATACCTCCCACCAGGTGATAGGTTGGCTACCTATCACTACATATCCGTCAACAAACCCACTGGCTTCAGGTCATCTATAAGTCTTTGCTGGGTAAAGCCCTACCTTATCTCAGCTCACTGGCCACCATAGCAACCCCCACCCATAGCACGCGCACCAGCAGTTATATTGCAATTGTCATCCCCAAAGCCAACACTTCCTTTGGTCGCCTTTCCTTTCAGTTCTCTGCTGCCAATGACTGGAGCAAATTGCAAAAATCTCTGAAGCTGGAGTCTTACATCTCCCTCTAACTTTAAGCATCAGCTGTCAGAGCAGCTTACTGATCACTGTACCTGTACATAGCCAATCTGTAAATAGCACACCCAACTACCTCATCCCTATATTATTACTTGCCCCCTTGCTCCCCAGTATCTCTACTTGCACATCGTCATCTGCACATATATCACTCCAGTATTAATGCTAGATTGTAATTATTTTTGCCTCTGGCGTATTTATTGCCTACTTCCCTACTCTTCTACATTTGCACACACTATACATAGATGGTTCTATTTTTATTTTCTATTGTGTTATTGACTGTACGTTTGTTTGTGTAACTCTGTGTTGTTGTCGCACTGCTTTGCTTTATCTTGGCCATGTCACAGTTGTAAATGAGAACTTATTCTCAACTGGACTACCTGGTTAAATAGAGTTGAAATGAAAAAAAAAAAAAGTATCCGCCACTTTTTATATTTACATTTTTGCCTAAAATTACATACCCAATTCTATCTGCCTGGAGCTCAGGACCTAAAGCAAGGATATGCATCTTCTTGATACCATTTGAAAGGAAACACTTTGAAGTTTGTGGAAATGTGAAATGAATGTAGGAGAATATAACACATTAGATCTGGTAAAATAAAATAAAGAAAATAAAATGTTTTTGTACCATCTTTGAAATACAAGAGGAAGGCAATAAGGCAACGTTTTAGGCTGATCCAATGAACAATTGCATTTCTGTTCAAAATGTTTTATTCAGACTGCCTAAATGTGCCTAATTGGTTTATTAATAACTTTTCAAGTAAAGAACTCTGCACTCTCCTCAAACAATAGCACAACCTGTTCTTAGAAGAGGATTTTCTATGATGTTTAAAAGAAAATCAGTCTCACCCTGAATTTAGGGTTAGGGTTAGTCCTGTCCGGAATGACGTATCCACTCACTGACACTTCCTGCAGGTCCGAGGTGGGTCCCTAATCAAAGGGAAGAGAGAATGCAGATTCTTTCAAACACTATATTGTAAGTGGCTCAGAGTTGAAAGCTTAACAAACATAGATTGTCTCTATAAAGCAGAGACCTGGCTAATACCTTTCTGTATACGCGGCAGTCAGCAGACAGTGTGTAAAAGGTAATTAGTCATCTGTAAAGACTTAAGATAGCACAAGGTTGATAGTCCGAAGGCTCAACCGTCTAACTGTATTCACAACAGCAAAACACTTTAATGTGCTCCTTTCTGCAGGTTTCCATACATGTGACTTTGTGTAGTTAGTAAACCCAAAGGATGTCACATGCTGCGGTCGCACCCTAGTGGACTTTAGCTATAAGCCCGGTCTTATGAGTAAGTCCCACAAAGACAAGTTTGTATCAGCTTAGAAAAAAACACAACAAGAGACAACAAGAGACATATAACAAGAGACAATTATTTTAACAGTAAAAGACTACGACTAAGACTCCACTACAGTTGAAGTCGGAAGTTTACATACGACTTAGCCAAATACATTTAAACTCAGTTTTTCACAATTCCTGACATTTAATCCTAGTAAAAATTCCCTGTCTTAGGTCAGTTAGTCACCACTTTATTCTAAGAATGTGAAATGTCAGAATAATAGAAGAGAGTGATTTACTTCAGGTTTTATTTCTTTCATCACATTCACAGTGGGTAAGACGTTTACATACACTCAATTAGTATTTGGTAGCATTGCCTTTAAATTGTTTAACTTGGGTCAAACATTTTGGGTAGCCTTCCACAAGCTTCCCACAATAAGTTGGATACATTTTGGCACATTCCTCCTGACAGAGCTGGTGTAACTGTGTCAGGTTTGTAGGCCTCCTTGCTCGCACACGCTTCTTCAGTTCTGCCCACAAATTTTCTATGGGATTGAGGTCAGGGCTTTGTGATGGCCGCTCCAATACCTTGATTTTGATGTCCTTAAGCAATTTTGTCACAACTTTGGAAGTATGCTTGGAGTCATTGTCCATTTGGAAGACCCATTTGCGACCAAGCTTTAACTTCCTGACTGATGTGACTGTGTTCTTGCTTCAATATATCCAGAATAATTTTCATTTCTCATGAAGCCATCTATTTTGTGAAGTGCACCAGTCCCTCCAGCACCCCCAAAACATGATGCTGCCACCTCCGTGCTTCACGGTTGAGATGGTGTTGTTCGGCTTGCAAGCCTCTCCCTTTTTCCTCCAAACATAATGATGGTCATTATGGCCAAACAAATCTATTTTTGTTTCATCAGACCATAAGACATTTCTCCAAAAAGTATGATCTTTGTCACCATGTGCAGTTGAAAACCGTTGTCTGGCTTTTTTATGGCAGTTTTGGAGCAGGGGCTTCTTCCTTGCTGAGCGGCCATTCAGGTTATGTCGATATAGGACTCTTCTTACTGTTGATATAGATACTTTTGTACCGGTTTCCTCAACCATCTTCACAAGGTCCTTTGCTGTTGTTCTGGGATTGATTTGCACTTTTCGCCCCAAAGTACGTTCATCTCTAGGACACAACGAGTCTCCTTCCTGAGCGGTATGATGGCTGCCTGGTCCCATGGTGTTTTGTACTTGTGTAATATTGTTTGTACAGATGAACGTGGTACCTTCAAGTGTTTGGAAATTGCTCCCATGGATGAACCAGACTTGTGGAGGTCTACATAGTGTATGTAAACTTCTGACCCACTGGAATTGTGATACATTGAATTATAAGGGAAATAATCTGTCTGTAAACATGTTGGAAAAATGACTTGCGTCATGCACAAATTAGATGTCTTAACCGAGTTGCCAAAACTATGGTTTGTTAATTAACAAGAAATTTGTGGAGGGTTTGAAATACAAGTTTTAATCGAACCTAAGTGTATGTAAACCTTCAACTGTATATATTATATAAATATTTACTCATAAAAGCATTTCTACCAATATTTATTGCATAATTCATTATACAGACAGAAAAAATGCCCAACTTGATTATTTTGTTAACATTTGGAAAGATTACTGAAAAATGTTCTGTTCACATTTTTCATTCAACATGTTCTTCATTAATGTCAAAAGATTGGATGGACAACTGGTTACAGTCACTAATAAATACAGTCATGGTTGGTAACTCTACAATTTAATAGAAAAGCAAAGCACACTGGGAAATACACTGTTAGCTGCATTGGTAATTGTACCAGTAATTTACTGTATTACCCCCAGAGTCTAAATCTAAGTAACATAATAAAAAGATCCCCATCAAAATCCCGACATTTAAGCTAGAGATATCTGTCTCAATCCACCGCATCTGCTTATGGTGACCTTCCTCATCTGCGGTGAATGGTGTCCGAGCTACAGAGGCATTTGTAAGACCATGAGACATCCCTGTCGGTCCTCTTCTCACAAATTGCTGTGGTGTCCGAACTGTAGTGTCCGAACAGGGACTCCTCCTATATGACCAGTTGGTTTGTCTAATTTGAATTGATTGCTTATTGTTTGTTTATTATTTCAAATTTGAAATGAATGATGATTGAATATTACCTTTTTGTTTTACATTTTACCTCTGAATTATTTTTGGAAAAACCAAATAAAATTACTTTTAATAGTTGAGTGGCTAGCCATGTCTTTTTAAATCTGTTTTGCACTGTAGTTACTGTCAGTTTAGAAGCCTTTGTTAAGGCCTAAAGTGCAAGTGATATAAAACACCATTTATGAGTTTGTATGCTGTAATATATAATTAAATATTCATTATTAGCAATTGCTGATTTTATTTTCAATACAATTCAACAATAAAGTACTGATTGCTGTTTTTCTATACATTTACTGCAGCATACTGTAAATAAAGTATTGTGGAGAAATATTGTGGGAGGAGAAAGAATTGCTGGCTCATTAATATATTGTAAGGCGGGCCTTGTAATTGGATATATTTGTTGCACCCATTAGTGAGAGTCCTGTACCAATTTAAGTGATATGTGGTAGTAGTTCCCTGGAAATGAAATATGAATAAAAAACAGATCACTGTAATAGAGTCTTACACCTTCTACTGGATTGATATTTATTACCATTTCTTCTGATTTGCCCTGTAGTCATGGCCAGTTTGGAAGCTTTTGATTACGCATGTAGACGCACAAGTGATATAAAACACCTAGTATTCATTAATATGCTGTAATATGTGAATGCCTACAGCACCCTGCTTGCTCTAATAACAGTAAAGTACTGTAGAAACTTTATTACAGTTCAATAGTTACTTTTATTGTATTTCCTTGCTCTGGCAACACATTTCCATTAATATCACAATATTGTATTGGCAGTTGCCAGAGATGGTCAAAGATATATCACAAGATATCTTGTTATAATTGCAATTATTAACTACAACATTTTCAGTAACTGTTACAGAAAATTTTTACTTGCTATGACTGTGATATGTGTTTTTTTATCAACCCTGGTTTGTCACGCCCTGACCTTAGTTATCTTTGTTTTCTTTATTATTTGGTTAGGTCAGGGTGTAACAAGTGTGGTTTGTGTAGTTTTTGCATATTCTAGGTTTTTTGGGATGTTTATGGGTTTTCCCTGCTCTAGGTGTTTATATGTCTAAGGTTGCCTAGATTGGTTCTCAATCAGAGGCAGCTGTTTATCGTTGTCTCTGATTGCGGACCAAATTTAGGTAGCCATATTCCTTGGATAGTTTGTGGGTTGTTATTCTATGTTTAGTTGCCTGTTCTGCACTAGCCATATTGCATCACGGTTTGTTTTGTTGTTCTGTTCAGTGTTCTCTCTTTAATTAAAGAGTTATGTTTGCTTACCACGCTGCGCCTTGGTCTCCTCCTTATGACATGGTTGAATGCACTAAGTTTCTAAGGACAAGAATGCACTCTGAATGACCAAATCGTTTCCTTTCCCCCCTCCCACTGCAATAACAGTTGACACCTATTTGTGACATATCATAGATTGCCTGCCTGGCAAATAGCATCTCTTTTCTCTGCCCCTGCTGAGCCTAGATGGGGATGGAAGGGATAGAAAGATGGAGTGATGGGGGAATGGAGAGATGGAGGGGATGGAAATATGGAGAGATAAATACCTTAAATGCGCAGCTCGCTTTGTTGTCGGTGGGGTGAGAGCGAAGAAGGGATGGAGAGAGAGATGAAGCATGAATGTGGGATGTGTTTTAAATCATAGGAACTTGCCCCGGGGAGGAAGGGATATAGGGAGTGAGGGATGGAGCGATGAATGTGTGATGTGGGTTAGATCACAGGAACTTTCCTCTTAGATCAAAAAGGCAAGAACACAAATGAAAGACCACTTTACATGATGAGACATGCCTGTAGCTTTACAGCTCAACACTAACTCCCAGGGACTAGAGATGGAATTTAGCTATGTAGCTAAATCTGGTGCAATGGCATGTTGTACACGGTCCTTGGCAAATAAACGTAATAATAATAATAACACACGTGGAAGTCATGACACAAGGCAAGGTGCACATTCAGAAAGGTCTTTCCATTTCCATTCACTGTCTCTCCCCCCATGTATCTCTTCCTTTCTCCTTTTGTGCCATTACGGGCATATAGCATAATGAAGGAGATGTAAACACACTACGTGCTCAGATCCATTAAATCCATCCCCTCTCTCTTATACACACATCCGGTACAACTATGGTGGTAGAGGATTCTGACCCTGGTTCAAACAGTATTTGGGGTCCATGAACCATGGAAAATTTAGCAAAACTACTGGAAGCGAATGAACGGCCTGACCTCCTCAGCCATAGCACCAGCTGTCATCAGAAGCAGCTCTATAGTAAGAAACATCTTGATTCCCAGGGGCAAAAACCCTGTGTTGTCCTGTACTCATGCTCCAGGATAACAAGGCTGCTTCCGACCGTTTTGCGACAGCTGCAAGGAGCTGACGGTGTCATAGTCCATGTGGGGTCAAACGACATTAGGAGGGTTAGCTCGTAACTGCTAAAAATGTATTTGTAAGAAATTATTCTAGCTCTGAAAGATTCCAGAAAGTGGCCAACTGAGTGTGGAAGAGGTGAAAAATGACAATTTAGATGGAAAATTACAGAGGATAATAGCGGACAATATTGCCACTCCTATTTTCCATATCTTCATTCTAAGCCTACAAGAAAGTGAGTGCCCTCAGGCCTGGAGGGAAGCAAAAGTCATTCCGCAACCCAAGAATATTAAAGCCCCTTTTACTGTCTCAAATAGCCGACCAATCTGCCTGTTACCAACCCTTAGTAAACGTTTGGAAAAAATGGTGTTTAACCAGATACAATGCTATTTTACTTTGAACAAATCTTGCTGCAAGCTTATAGAGAAGGACATTCAACAAGCACAGCATATACACAAATGACTGATTATTGACTGCGAAATTGATGATGATAAATATTGTGTGAGCTGTTTTGTTAGACTTCATGCAGCTTTTGACATTATCGATCATAGTCTACTGCTGTAAAAACGTATGTGTTATGGCTTTACACCCCCTGCTATATTGTGGATAAATAGTTACCTGACTAACAGAACACAGAGAGTGTTCTTTGACCTCTAGTGACACCCCATCCCGTGAACGGGACCGTTGTCATCATCTGACGGACATAAATATTATCAGAAAATATTCCTATTCATGAAAATCACAGGTGAAATATTGAGATACAGCTTAGCCTTTTGTTAATCACCCTGTCATCTCAGATTTTCAAAATATGCTTTACAACCAAATCTAGACAAGCATTTGTGTAAGTTTATCGATAGCCTAGCATAGCATTTTGTCCATCTAGCAGCAGGTAACTTGGTCACGGAAATCAGAAAAGCAATCAAATTAAATCGTTTACCTTAGATGAGCTTCGGATGTTTTCATCCACGAGACTCCCAGTTAGATAGCAAATGTTCCTTTTTTCCAAAAATATTATTTTTGTAGGCGAAATAGCTCCGTTTGTTCTTCACGTTTGGCTGAGAAATCGCCCGGAAATTGCAGTCACGAAAACGGCGAAAGATATTCCAAATTAGCTCCATAATATCGACAGAAACATGGCAAACGTTGTTTATTATCAATCCTCAAGGTGTTTTTCAAATATCTATTCGATAATATATCCATCGGGACAATTCGTTTTTCAATAGGACCGATTGGAGTAATGGCTACCTCTATTTTACGCGTGAATCTCTCTGGGAACATCAGGTGACCACTTCCGCAATGTAGCCACCTACGGGTATTCTTCAACATACATGCGTAAAACTACGTCACAATGCTGTAGACACCTTCGGGAATACGGAGAAAGAGTAATCTGGTTGATAGCCCATTCACTGCTCAATAGGGACACATTGGAACACAGCACTTTCAAAACATGAGGCACTTCCGGATTGGTTTTCACCTGCAACATCAGGCTTTCGCCTGCAATATTTTTACAGTTTTGGAAACTTTAGTGTTTTCTATCCTAAACTGTAAATTATATGCATATTCTAGCATCTTGTCCTGACAAAATATCCCGTTTACTACGGGAACGTTTTTTCTCCAAAAATGAAAATACTGCCCCCTAGTCACAAAAGGTTAATGGAAGCCTCTCAAACATAATCCAGGTAGAATCAGGAATTCCCCAGGGCAGCTGTCTTTTACCCTTACTTTTTTCTTTACTAATGACCTGCTACTGGCTCTAAATGTGTGGATGACTCAACACTATGTTCACTTGTACATCTACTACAGTGAGTCAAATAACTGCAACACTTAAAACAAAGAGCTGCTCTCAGTTTCAGAATGGGTGGCAAGAAATAAGTTAGTCCTAAATATTTCCTAAACTAAAAGCATTGTTTTTGCGACAAATCATTCACTAAACCTCAACTAAATCTCAACTAAAATTGAGCATACTGAGGAAACTAAACTACTTGGAGTAACCATGGATTGTAAACTGTCATGGTCAAAACATGTTGATGCAACAGTAGCTGAAATGGGGAGAAGTCTGTCCATAATAAATCACTACGCTGCCTTCTAAACCACACTATCAACAAGGCAGGTCCTACAGACTCTAGTTGTCGCCCCTGGACTACTGTTCAGTTGTGTGGTCAGGTGCCACAAAGAGGTAGTCAGGAAAAGAACAGGACAGCACGGCTGGCCCTTAAATGTAGACAGGGATCAAACATTAATAAAATGCATGTAAATCTCTCATGGCTCAAAGTAGAGAAGAGATCGACTTCATCCCTACTTGTTTAAAAAAAAGGATTGACATGATGAATGAACCAAGCTGTCTGTTAAGACACAGCTCAGACACCCATGCATACTCCATGACATTCCACCAGAGCTTTCTTCACAATCCCAAAGTCCTGAACAGACAATGGAAGGAGCACAGTACTACATAAGAGAAATGGATACATGGAACTCTATTCCACATCAGGTAACCTGATGCAAGCAGTAGAATCAGATAAAAAAAAAAAAAAACAGATAAAAATACACCTTATGGAACCGCGGGGACTGTGAAGAGACACCCGCTTACACATAAACATGGTAAGACACTCTACACACACTTACAGTGGGGCAAAAAAGTATTTAGTCAGCCACCAATTGTGCAAGTTCTCCCACTTAAAAATATGAGAGGCCTGTAATTTGCATCATAGGTACACTTCAACAATGACAGACAAAATGAGAAAAAAAATCCAGGAAATCACATTGTAGGATTTTTTTATGAATTTATTTGCAAATTATGGTGGAAAATAAGTATTTGGTCACCTACAAACAAGCAAGATTTCTGGCTCTCACAGACCTGTAACTTCTTCTTTAAGAGGCTCCTCTGTTCTCCACTCGTTACCTGTATTAATGGCACCTGTTTGAACTTGTTATCAGTATAAAAGACACCTGTCCACAACCTCAAACAGTCACACTCCAAACTCCACTATGAGCAAGACCAAAGAGCTGCCAAAGGACACCAGAAACAAAATTGTAGACCTGCACCAGGCTGGGGAGACTGAATCTGCAATAGGTAAGCAGCTTGGTTTGAAGAAATCAACTGTGGGAGCAATTATTGGGAAATGGAAGACATACAAGACCACTGATAATCTCCCTCGATCTGGGGCTCCACGCAAGATCTCACCCCGTGGGGTCAAAATGATCACAAGAACGGTGAGCAAAAATCCCAGAACCACACGGGGGGACCTAGTGAATGACCTGCAGAGAGCTGGGACCAAAGTAAGAAAGCCTACCATCAGTAACACACTACGCCGCCAGGGACTCAAATCCTGCAGTGACAGACGTGTCCCCCTGCTTAAGGCAGTACATGTCCAGGCCCGTCTGAAGTTTGCTAGAGAGCATTTGGATGATCCAGAAGATGATTGGGCGAATGTCATATGGACATATCAAACCAAAATATAACTTTTTGATAAAAACTCAACTCGTTGTGTTTGGAGGACAAAGAATGCTGAGTTGCATACAAAGAACACCATACCTACTGTGAAGCATGGGGTTGGAAACATCATGCTTTGGGGCTGTTTTTCTGCAAAGGGACCAGGACGACTGATCCGTGTAAAGGAAAGAATGAATGGGGCAAGGTATCGTAAAATTTTGAGTGAAAACCATCCATCTGCAAGGGCATTGAAGATGAAACGTGGCTGGGTCTTTCAGCATGACAATGATCCCAAACACACCGCCCGGGCAACGAAGGAGTGGCTTCGTAAGAAGCATTTCAAGGTCCTGGAGTGGCCTAGCCAGTCTCCAGATCTCAACCCCATAGAAAATCTTTGGAGAGAGTTGAAAGTCCATGTTGCCCAGCAACAGCCATAAAACATCACTGCTCTAGAGGAGATCTGCATGGAAGAATGGGACAAAATACCAGCAACAGTGTGTGAAAACCTACAGAAAACGTTTGACCTCTGTCATTGCCAACAAAGGGTATATATCAAAGTATTTAGAAACTTTTGTTATTGACCAAATACTTATTTTCCACCATAATTTGCAAATAAATTCATTAAAAATCCTACAATGTGATATTCTGGATTTTCTTTTCTCATTTTGTCTGTCATAGTTGAAGTGTACCTATGATGAAAATTACAGGCGCCTCATCTTTTTAAGTGGGAGAACTTGCACAGTTGGTGGCTGACTACACATTTTTTTGCCCCACTGTACACATGGATTGTCTATTGTAGATGTGGTAGTAGAGTAGTGGCCTTTGGTCACACACTTAATGCATTGTGAAAAGTGAAATGTAATGTATACTGAACAAAAATATACACAAACATGCAACGATTTTACTGAGTTACAGTTCATATAAGGAAATCATTGAATTTAAATAAATTAGGCCCTGATCTATGGATTTCACACGAGTGAACAGAGTAGCAGCCCACTCACTTGGAATCCAGGCCCACTCACTGGAGAGCCAGGCCCAGCCAATCAGAATGAGGTTTTCCTCACAAAGGGCTTTATTACCGATATAAATACTCCTCAGTTTCATCAGCTGTCCGGATGTCAATCCCACAGGTGAAGAACCCGGATGTGGAGGTCCTGGGCTGGTATGGTTACATGTGAGGCCGGTTGGACGTACTGCCAAACTGTAAAACAATGTTAGAGGTGGCTTATGGTAGAGAAATTAACAATCAGTTCTCTACAAACCGCTCTGGTGGACATTCCTGCAGTCAGCATGCCAATTGCGTGCTCCCCCAAAATGCACATTTTACAGTGGCCTTTTATTGTCCCCAGCACCTGTGTAATGATAATGCTGTTTAATCAGCTTCTTGATATGCCACACCTGTCAGATGGATGGATTGTCTTGGCAAAGGAGAAAATGCTCATTAGCAGGAATGTAAACAAATTTGTGCACAAAATTTGAGAGAAATATTTTTGTGCGAATGGACATTTTCTGGGATGTTTTATTTCAGCTCATGAAACATGACCAACACTTTACATGATGAGTTATATTTGTTCAGTATAATATTTGTTATTGTATATAACTGCCTTAATGTTGCTTGACCCCAGGAAGAGTAGCTGCTGCCTTGGCAAATACAAATATGTGTACTTATACTCCCAATTACAGTTCCTGGAAAGCCAAGTCCCCCTCTATCATTTTCTTTTTTGCCCTTTGGAGTACCATTTCTCCCCTACTGATTTTCAACAACATCTGTGAGGCACTCAACAGCAGCAGTAGTTTGGTAAAGGAAAGTCTGCATCAGAGTGTAGCTATACAGGTGGCAGACAGTGGAATTTAGGAGTACAGTAGGCCTCTGTCTATATCAGCAGGAGATATTTAGAGCACATTTCTTTCTGTGATTATGTGTAATATATAAATAATGAATGTATTTTTGTTTTATTTACCTTTGATCCTAAATGTTCCCTAATTAGCAAAGCAGCTAGAGACACTGTTCATCACTAATGTGATAAGTCTAATGGGTCTGTGATACACATTTATTAGCAGACATCTTCCTCGACATCCAGAGAACTTTCTGTTCTTTTAATAAGTTCCCGGCATTATTTCCCGAGGTGGTAAATTATTAAAGTTAAGTCCTTGCTTGGACAGAGAGGAAATAGTCACATTTATCTCTTCTTCATTTCCAATTCATCATCTCCTCCATATTAACTCTCTCTTCTTCCACATCACAGGGAATATTCACTTAATCAGATGGATGATTTATCCCATTTAAATTGGGTCTCCTTCCTCTAATGGAACCTGGGCTTTGTGAGAGAGAGACGGAGTGAGAATTTTTCGGTCAAGAGAGAAGAAGAAAAAAATGCAATTTATAATCATGTAGAGAGAGAGAGTTTGAGAGAGGGGTAGACACCTGGGAGAGTGACCTCTGTTTGAATGAATAAAGATAGGGTCTTTATATATCCTGCTATTGTCCCATCACTAACAACCATACATTATTAACGGGTTGGCTTTTAAGTGGCTTTTAAAGAGAAATAGCCTAGCAGGCTTCTGAGAAGACACTGCTGGAGTTGCTGCTAGTGTAATGCAGTGCCATTGTGTTGTCCTCTCTCACACCCCAGAGGACACTGTTTGGGGGATCATGCTCTAGTAGTCTCGTGTTTCCCAAATAATGGGTTGGAACCTAGCTTTGTCCCAGATCTGTTTGTGCAGTCTTGCCAAGTGTAAGATAACACAAACAGATTCAGGACAGGTCTAGTTGGATTACACCCTTGGCTTCGAGGGCTGCGGCTTATAGTGTGGAAACTGGCTAGAGGCAGTATTGATTAGATGAGTTGTTCACCTGGATAGTCTCCTAGAAATATTTTTAAGACCGCCTGAAACAGTCAAAAACCTTCAGGGATCACAGCCTTGTATTGGTCATCTTATCTATTTACCTGTTTAGCAACTTGTTTCCCGAAAATAAACCCACTGCTCTGACATATATTCTAAAGAGTAAACAGCATGTTATTGGTAACAGTGACCTATTCCTCAGGGGAATGGCACTACTATCCAATAAGCTTCTGATTGCTGCCCAGCTCACGCTCATTGTCTGCTCGGGGCTATAGTGTATAGTAGACCTGGGTTAAAATACAATTTTAAATAATTTCAAATACTTTATCTGTGCTTGAAGGGCTTGCACAATGGAACCAATAGCAAACCACTCCCATCTGGCACTGTAGGTAGGCTAGAGCAAATGCTGACAGTAATTTAAAGATTTAGAATAGTATTTGAACCCGGGCTTTGTGTATGGGCACCTGCTATATCCTCCTCCACACGCAATGCTTAGCCTCTACGATGACCTATCCCAGGCAACATACTCCCACTACTGCAATGGATAGGTAATTAATAAGACATGTCTCAATATAGATACACTGAGTGTACAAAACATTAGGAAAACCTGCTCTTTCCAGGACACAGACTGACCAGGTGAAAGCTATGATCCCTTATTGATGTCACTTGTTAAATCCACTTCAATACGTGTAGATGAAGGGGAAGAGAGAGGTTTAAGCTTTTATATCCTTCAGATAATTGAGACATGGATTGTGTATGTGTGCCATTCAGAGTTTGAATGAGCAAGACAAAAGATTTAAGTTCCATTGAATGGGGTATGGTAGTAGGTGCCAGGCGCACCGGTTTGTTTCAAGAACTGTAACGCTGCTGGGTTTTTCACGCTCAACAGTTTCCTGTGTATCAAGAATAGTCCACCACCTGTTAGGTTCTTATTTTTCAGAGTAAATAACTCACGGACACTAGAGAAGCTTTAACCAAGTTTAATCATCCCCAAAGGTTCTGTACAGCTGTAATCAGACAGCAAAACATTTCAGACATCACAGTTTATATACATCCTACTTAAGACACTCCTCCTTCTTACAGTTTTTGGCTCCACAGGAAAGAAGGTAACCAGATACTAACCCTGATTACTCCCTTAAGGGGAACTGACCTCAACCCTCACCTCCTGGCCTCAACCCCTCCTTCACCTAATCCACAGATATCCATCTGTCTTCCCTATATCAACACATCGCTCTCCTCTCCTCCATCAAACACATTCCAAAGCCTTCTGTCTTTCTTCAGAGAACCATTAACTTCTAACATAACACCCAGTCTCTTTCATTTCCTATCATTCATTTACTACCTCAATGATCAAAGTTTTGCCGATTCCAAGACACCCTAACGATATCCAGCCAACTTGACACAACTGTGGGAAGCATTGGGGTCAACATGGGCCAGCATACCCGTGGAAAGCTTTGGAAACCTTGTAGAGTCCATGACCCAACAAATTGAGGCTATTCTGAGGGCAAAAGAGGGTGCAACTCAAAATTAGGAAGGTGTTCCTATTGTGTACATCCCCATTGCATGGTAGTCACATTTAAAAACATTTCCTTCTCGTTGTTTTAAAGAGGCTGTAGAAATGTGTGGCAAAGGACAGATTATTTCCGCACCGGAGAAGTCTCCCAACAATGGTCTATTCTATCCGATACCGGCCATGGAACCCGCTTTCTTGACATTGTCCCAAATAATAAACTCCAAGATGACAGCATAACACAACAGGGAGTGTTTGTTCACACAGTTTCAAATTGGATTACCAAACACTCGCCTACACAGCATGAAGACAGAAAAGGAGGCTGGAAAATGTTATTCCTGAGAGGAACCTTGGCGACACAAATCGAGCAGATAGATACAACGGACCGTTCTGTGGTGGGCGCCACGCTGCCATGATGACAAGGGCTTCTACATCAAGTGTGTATGTGTGTGTGAGCCTGTGTGCCCCAGAGCTCTGATCTAGAACACAGAGAGTAAGTGTGAAATGAGACCTGGGTTGTTTAACACAGTAGGCTCTTACCACGCTTTACACAACCACAGTTTTTTTTTTACCACACCTGTGGACGATGCTGTGTGGTCACAGACCTGACTGACGCCACCTGTGACTTGGTCAATGCTTACAAGACAAGAGGAAAACAATTTTCTGTTTGTTGTCTGTGTGCCAGAGCCACTGATAAGAGGGCTCTTATAGCCTTCATTCACTCTCATCCAATTCAGCCTCTTGTATACCTGGCTTTTTCTTATAAGTTTAAACAAGAAGTGTTTTAAAATAGCTGCTGCAACAATGGCATCCCATTGACTGCTACCAGGCATCGGTACAATTGTTGATTAATAGGTTTTACTGTTCTGTTCTGCCATGCATGTTCATATCTTTGTATGTCAGCTGCAGGTTGATCAATGTGGAATACATTCATTAATTCAAGCAGCAAAAGTACCAACACACAGGTGTCACAACCACACAGCAAATACTCCAGTGTTGAATCAACACTGACCATTTTCAATTTAGCACTGGTCTAGTGTTTATATGGGTCCACAATTTTCAGTGTTAAATTAGCAATTTTCTTAGCAAACACCTCATGTAATATTTTTAACACTAGGAAGTGTATATAGTTTACACATATGGTGTAATGCAATACCAACTCATATCATTTTATTTGTAACACTACTTGACACGCAGTATTATAACACATTATGACATGGTCTTAGTGAGATGCAGTGTAGGTGAACAGATGATCTCCGCATGTGTATTTCCAAATGTGAAGCATGGAGGAGTAGGTGTGATGGTGTGGGGGTGTTTTGCTGGTGACACTGTCAGCGATTTATTTAGAATTCAGGCAGACCACTGCATTCTGCAAGAAGAAGGTGGTTCTGGTAGCATCTCCAGAATAACTGCTTTTCTATATGGAGATGCTTTGTTATCAGCAGCAGCCAGCACTACAGGTGCACACACTTGCTCTAGAAGCCCTTGTCATCATGGCAGTGTGGTGCATTTTCCAGACACCTTTTCCAGGAATACATGCAGTCGTGGCCAAATGTTTTGAGATTGACACAAATATTAATTTCCACAATTTTTACTGCTTCAGTGTCTTTAGATATTTTTGTCAGATGTTACTATGGAATACTGAAGTATAATTACAAGCATTTCATAAGTGTCAAAGGCTTTTCTTGACAATTACATGAAGTTGATGCAAAGAGTCAATATTTGCAGTGTTGATTAACCCTTCTTTTTCAAGACCTCTGTAATCTGCCCTGGCATGCTGTCAATTAACGTCTGGGCCACATCCTGACTGATGGCAGCCCATTCTTGCATAATCAATGCTTGGAGTTGATAATTTGTGGGTTTTTGTTTGTCCACCCGCCTCTTGAGGATTGACCACAAGTTCTCATTGGGATTAAGGTCTGGGGAGTTTCCTGTCCATGGACCCAAAATAGCTATGTTTTGTTCCCCGAGCCACTTAGTTATCTCTTTTGCCTTATGGCAAGGTGCTCCATCATGCTGGAAAAGGCATTGTTTGTCACCAAACTCTTCCTGGATGGTTGGGAGAAGATGCTCTCGGAGAATGTGTTGATAACATTCTTTATTCATGGCTGTGTTCTTAGGCAAAATTGTGAGTGATCCCTTGGCTGAGAAGCAACCCCACACATGAATGGTCTCAGGATGCTTTTCTGTTAGCATGACACAGGACTGATGGTAGCGATCACCTTGTCTTCTCCGGAAAAACTTTTTTCAAGATGCCCCAAATAATCGGAAAGGGGATTCATCGTAAAAAATTACTTTACCCCAGTCCTCAGCAGTCCAATCCCTGTACCTGATGTTTTTCCTGGAGAGAAGTGTCTTCTTTGCTGCCCTTCTTGACACCAGGCCATCATCCAAAAGCCTTCGCCTCAATGTGTGTGCAGATGCACTCACACCTGCCTGCTGCCATTCCCGAACTAGTTCTGTACTGGTGGTGCCCCGATCCCGCAGCTGAATCAACTTTAGGAGATGGTCTTGGCGCTTGCTGGACTTTCTTGTGCACCCTGAAGCCTTCTTCACAACAATTGAACCATTCTCCTTGAAGTTCTTGATGATCTGATAAATGGTTGATTTAGATGCACTCTTACTGACAGCAATATCCTTGCCTGTGAAGCCCGTTTGTGTAAAGCAATGATAAAGTCACATGTTCCCTTGCAGGTAACCATGGTCCTTTTTAAGCTTCCAGTCTGTTATTCGAACTCAATCAGCATGACAGAGTGATCTCCAGCCTTGTCCTCGTCAACATTCACACCTGTGTTGACGAAAGAATCACTGACATGATGTCAGCTGGTCCTTTTGTGGCAGGGCTGAAATGCACTGGAAATGTTTTTTGGGGATTCAGTTCATTTGCATGGCAAAGATGGACTTTGCAATTAATTGCAAATCATTGGATCACTCTTCATTACATTATGGAGTATATGCAAGTGCCATCATACAAACTGAGGCAGCAGACTTTGTGAAAATTAATTTGTCATTCTCAAAAATGTTGGCCACGACTGTGCTCCTTCACAGAACAGTGCAAACTGGCTCTAAAGAGAATATAAAGAGGAGTGAGAGGCCCTGGTGCACAACTGAGCAAGAGGACAAGTACATTAGTGTGTCTAGTTTGAGAAACAGACCTCAATGGCAGCTTCATTAAATAGTACCCGCAAACATCAGTTTCAACGTCAACAGCGATGAGGCAACTCCGGGATGCTGGCCTTCTAGGCAGCGTTGCAAAGAAAAAGCCACATCTCAGACTGGCCAATAAAAATAGATTATTAAGATGGTGGGCAAAATAATACACTGGACAGAGGAACTCCTCTGCTTAGAATGCCAGCATCCTGGCCTGAACTTTCTATGGCTTGTTTAAAGGATTTAAAAGATGTTTTTTTGAGGATGAGAGGTTGTAATCTGAATAAAGGGAAAAATATCTTAGTTTTTCCAAACCTGGCAATCATTCTAAATGCAGGTTGCAGGTGATTTAGAATTCCAAATGTCATATCTCCACTCTGGCTGGATTCCAATAGGAATTACACATCAGTAATGTGACTTGCAGGTCTGATGTGATCTGTAAACTGTGAGTTCCAGACAACTGCACTACTCTTACAAAAAAAGGGTTTACGTTTGTACCTTAAGGAGAACAAATATTTTATTTGTACGTTTAGTTATCAGTTCATAAAACATAGGATACCAGGCCATTTTGTTCCTTGTAAGTGGTAATAATGTACCTCTACCATAGACCACTAAAACTGGTACAATACTTCCTCTCAATGGAGGCCAAAGATTTCTAACCAAAAACTACACACCTAAACCATGCTTCCAATATAATTTCCCCTTGTGCCTTGCTAAGTGAATTGTAGGGCTACCCACCCTTGAATGCATTTGCTAGTGACAAAGAGATGGTTGTTGAATTCATTCATTTTCAATCCTGTGGCCATCACCAAGTGAGTTCTAAGATGAATGTTATCATTAACATTTTACTGATGATGACAAATGCCATCTCGAAAGGCCTTATTTTGTGGCATGATACTCGTGGTTTACAGGCCACATCAGTCCTGCAAATTCTCAGAAATCCTGGTTGAAAGGGGTAAGATTAAAAACCTCTTTGGGCTAGGTGGGGCGCTAGTGACCCACCTCGACAACATCCAATGAAATTGCAGAGCATGAACTTCAAAATACAAAAATCATAATATTAAACATTCATGAAAATACAAGTGTCTTACATCATTTAAAAGCGCAACTTCTTGTTAATCCAACCACTTTGTCAGATTTCAAAAAGGCTTTACGGTGAAAGCATACCGTGCGATTATCTGAGGACAGCGCCCCGCATACACCAGCATTAAAAACCTTTTCCAAACCAGCACAGAGGCATTACAAAAATCCGAATTAGTGATAAAATAAATCACTTAAATTTGATCTTCCTCTGTTTGCAATCCCAAGGGTCCCAGCTACACAACAAATGGTCATTCTGTTCGATAAAGTCCTTCTTTATATCCCCAAAAAGTCAGTTTAGTTGGCACGTTTGATTCAGTAATCTACCCATTCCATTCGTTCAACATGCAGACAAAGGAATCCGAAAAGTTACCAATAAACTTCATCCAAACAAGTCAAACAATGTTTCTAATCAATCCTCAGCTACCCTAATATGTAAATGAACAATTACATTTAAGACGGAGTTGTAGTATGTTCAATAACGGAGATAAATAGCAAGGTGCGCGCCCTCATCCAAGCGCGACACAAGACTACAGTCCAAATGAGAGCCATATTGAAAAACCACAACTACTAATTCATTTTTCAAAAAGAAAGCCTGAAACCCTTTCTTAAGACTATTGACATCTAGTGGAAGTCATAGGAACTGCAATCTGGGAGGATATCCTTTGAATATCCCATAGACAAGCATTTGAATAGACTGTGACCTCCAAAAATAAACATTTCTGAATGGATTCTCCTCGGCTTTTCGCCTGCCATATCAGTTTTGTTTTACTCAAATACATTATTTTAACAGTTTTGGAAACGTCAGAGTGTTTTCCATCCTATACTGTTTTCCATCCAATACTGTGTTACATGCATATCCTAGCTTCTGGGCCTGAGTAACAGGCAGTTTACTTTGGGCACATCAGTCATCTGAACTTCTGAATACTGCCCCCTAGCCTTAATATGAATCTGTCAATGTACACGCAAAACACGCATATTAAACACCATTTAATAAATATCAACCTGCAGCAGTACATGCTGGGGGGGTGTGGTTTTGGTTCAAAGTGATGTGTATGATTTTCAGGTCTCTGTGTCAGAGGAAAACTAGGCCCCCAATATAATGCCTTATGAGACATGTATGGTAATGTGTTAAAGAATATATATATTTTTTTATGTTAACATATCCACTTAGGATCTCACTTGGTGAAGCCCATAGGACTGAACATGTATGAATGTGCAACAAACATGTCTCTGTCATTAACAAATACAGTGACGCAAGTGAAAAGCATTTTAGGAGATATAAAAATAAGGTTTTACACTATGCAGTGTGTATCTTGGTTGCACTCTTTCAGTGTGGATTTAACACTGGATAATATTCTGTGTACAATTGAAAACAATGTGTAGATAATTCTAGGGGTAAGCTAAACTTAGCAAAAAAAGAAACATCCTTTCACTGTCAACTGCGTTTATTTTCAGGAAACTTAACATGTGTAAATATTTATGTGAACATAACAAGATTTAACTGAGACATAAACTGAACAAGTTCCACAGACGTGACTAACAGAAAAGGAATGTGTCCCTGAATAAATGGGGGGTCAAAATCAAAAGTAACAGTCAGTATCTGGTGTGGCCCCAGCTGCATTAAGTTCCGCAGTGCATCTCCTCCTCATGGACTGCACTAGATTTGTTTGTAGTTTTTGCTGTGAGATGTTACCCCACTCTTCCACCAAGGCACCTGCAACTTCCCTGACATTTCTGGGGGGAATGGTCCTAGCCCTCACCCTCCGATCCAACAGGTCCCAGACGTGCTCAATGGGATTGAGATCCAGGCTCTTTGCTGGCCAGAGCAGAACTGATATTCCTATCTTGAAGGAAATCATGCACCAAACGAGCAGTATGGCTGGTGGCATTGTCATGCTGGGGGGTCAGGTCAGGATTAGCCTCTTCCCCATCATTGAGATTGCCTGCAATGACAACAATTTCAGTCCGATGATGCTGTGACACACCGCCCTAGACCATGATGGACCCTCCACCTCCAAATCAATCCCTCTCCAGAGTGCAGGCCTCGGTGTAACACTCATTCCTTCGATGATAAACACGAATCCGACCATCACCCCTGGTGAGACAAAACCGCAACTCGTCAGTGAAGAGCAATTTTTGCCAGTCCTGTCTAGTCCAGCGACAGTGGGTTTGTGCCCATAGGCTACGTTGTTGCAGGTGATGTCTGAGGACATGACTTACAAAAGGCCTACAAGCCCTCAGTCCAGCCTCTCTCAGCCTATTGTGGGCAGTCTGAGCAATGATGGAGGGATTGTGTGTTCCTGGTGTAACTCGGGCAGTTGTTGTTGCCATCCTGTACCTGTCCCGCAGGTGTGATGTTCGAATGTACTGATCCTGTGCAGGTATTGTTACACGTGGTCTGCCACTGCGAGGACGATCAGCTGTCCACCCTGTCTCCCTGTAGTGCTGTCTTGGGCGTCTCTCAGTATGGACATTGCGATTCATTGCCCTGGCCACATCTGCAGTCCTCATGCCTCCTTGCAGCATGCCTAAGGCACGTTCACTCAGATGAGCAGGGACCCTGGGCATTTTTCTTTTTCAGAGTCAGTAGAAAGGCCTCTTTACTTCCCTAAGTTTTCATAACTGTGACCTCAATTGTCTGTAAGCATTTAGTGTCTTAACGACCGTTCCGCAGGTGCATGTTCATTAATTGTTTATGGTTCATTGAACAAGCATGGGAAACATTGTTTAAACCCTTTACAATGAAGATCTGTGAAGTTATTTTGATTTTTACTAATTATCTTGAAAGACAGGGTCCTGAAAAAGGTCTGTTTCTTTTTTTGCTGAGTTTATATGTAAAGTACCTTTGGCGCATTCACATCTGCTTTGGGTGGTATTTTGTTGAGGGTGGCATAAATGTTGACAATGAGAAGGAACACTAAATCTATTCATAAGAGAATCCTTAAGCCGACAGAGACAAAGCTTCCACAGACCTCCCTGTGACAAAACCCTGTGTGAGGCCTGGCATACCGTCAGGTGGATTACATAGAAAATGGCTTCTATCAAAAAATGATTACTGCACCTGTTATCCAATGCACAGGCAATAAGAAAGCAGAATGATTCAATAATTATTACGATGAGACGAAGAGGCAGCGTGCGTCCCAAATGGAAACATATTCCCTGTTTAGTGCACTACTTTTGACGCTGGCCCAAGCACTAAAAAGGGAATAGGGTGCCATATGGGATGTAGACAGAGGCATAAGCAGGTAATGTGAAGGCACACAGAGCCCTGATACAAAATGAAATGGTATGAGGTTTACAAAACAGGCATTCAAAATGAAGCTCTCGTGAATAACCTGAATAATGCTGCCATTTTGTATGCAACGATATGGTATATTTCACCTAGGCCTATAGATTTTCAAATAAGTGTGTGCATATGAAGAGTTTCTTTTCAAAACGCTATATAGCCATTTTCAGAAATGTTGGTAAAAATTGATTTTATTGTTTTAAAGAACTCAGTGAAAAACACAATCTCTTTCATATCTAATCATGGCATGGGGTTGTTCAATGGCAGAAATATATTTGTTTGAAATCTATCACTTAAATGGTTGTATTTCAGATACAAAAAAATCCAGTTTTCTTTGCAAAACGCTATATATCCTCCTCACTAGCTAGGTTTCCACCTAATTGGCGACAGATTTTCATGTGAATATTCTAGAATCCACATAAAGAATATATTCCCTTTTCTATTAGTGGAATGAATCAAATGGACTTGTTGTAGATAAAAATTAGTGTGGTGACTCATGTACCGAATAAAAATTTAAAATCTACATTTTCAACTCTACCAATAGTTTTGTCACAAAAACTGTGTAAAATAGTAAATGTGCCGGCTCTGGTCTTGGCACCTGCGCTTTAGCCAACAGCTAAACAGCAGATAGAGTGCAGGTGGGATGGGCAGGTTGTCTAGTCTACATGATGAGATTAGTATGGATAAGAACAAAAATATTTGTATTTGTCAAACGTCAGTCAAGCATCGATCATCATGTCACCGGAATAAGATACTCAGTATTTCTTGAAAATCAGCATCGAGCTCATCACCGTGCACTTTCACCACCCTGTGAAGTTCATCATAATTTATTTAATCTGTAACATAATAAACTGCATGGTTTTCTGGATCGTAGTGGGAGGACCACACACCATATCATCGCGTGACTTCAAATGTACTCGGATATCGTTATTATATCAGTCATTGGGCATTAAGGCGTTTCCAGAACCATTTCCAACATAATTCATTTTAGACACAAAAAAAGTAAATGTCTAACGAATAAATGCATGAAATTACACCGAAACTTCCAGGTTCCATCACAACTCTCGAGATTTTGTTTTAAACTATATGACTTTTCTCAAATTAAAACTGTGGATGGAAAGATGGTTAGTCTGAGAAAAATAAGTAATACTGCCAAGTTTTACACAGTAAAACATGTAACAAATAATTACATTTGTATTAAAGAATTGTACAAACAATACATTTGTGACATTAACATACAGTTGAATTCAGAAGTTTACATACACTTAGGTTGGAGTCATTAAAACTCATTTTCAACCATTCCACACATATTTCTTGTTAACAAACTACAGTTTTGGCAAGTTGGTTCAGACATCTACTTTGTGCATGACACAAGTAATTTTTCCAACAATTGTTTACAGACAGATTATTTCACTTACAATTCACTGTATCACATTTCCAGTGGGTCAGAAGTTTACATACACTAAGATGACTGTGCCTTTAAACAGCTTGGAAAATCCAGAAAATTATCTCATGGCTTTAGAAGCTTCTGTTAAAACCTCTTGAAACTAGGGGGCACTATTTTCATTTTTGGAAAAGTAACGCTCCCAAAGGAAACGGGCTATTTTTCAGGACCAGATAATAGAATATGGATATAATTGACAGCTTAGGATAGAAAACACTCAAGTTTCCAAAACTGTAAAAATATTGTCTGAGTATAACAGAACTGATATTGCAGGCGAAAGCCTGAGAAAAATCCAATCAGGAAGTGACTCTTATTTAGAAAGCTCTGCTTTCCTATTCGTCCCTATTGAGCAGTGAAAGGGATATCAACCAGATTCCTTTTTCTATGGCTTCTCTAATGTGTCTAGTGTTACAAGACATAGTTTCAGGCTTTTATTTTGAAAAATGAGCGTGAGCGACAACATTGCGTCAGTGGTCAGCTGGTGGCTCTGAGTGATATGTGCATAATAGACAAATGCGGCCATTGTTTCTCTCGCTCCTACTAAGAAGCCAACTGACCTGGTTGATATATTATCGAATAGACATTTGAAAAACACATTGAGGATTTGATTATAAAAAACGTTTGCCATGTTTCTGTCGATATTATGAATCTAATTTGGAATATTTTTCGGAGTTGTCTTGACCACAATTTCCGGTTGATTTCTCAGCCAAACGTGAAGAACTAACGGAGCTATTTCGGCTACAAAAATAATCTTTATGGAAAAAAGGAACATTTGCTATCTAACTGGGAGTCTCGTGAGTGAAAACATCCGAAGCTCATCAAAGGTAAACGATTTAATTTGATTACTTTTCTGATTTTCGTGACCAAGCTGCCTGCTGCTAGCTAGACATAATGCTATGCTAGGCTATCGATCAACTTACACAAATGCTTGTCTTTCTTTTGCTGTAAAGCATAATTTCAAAATCTGAGATGACAGGGTGATTAACAAAAGGCTAAGCTGTGTTTCAATATATTTCACTTGTGATTTCATGAATATGAACATTTTCTAGTAATATTTTTGATGACAATTTCCCGCATCCGGGAGCGGTAGTTCCAAGAGGTTTTAACCTAATTGACATAATTTAAGTAAATTGGAGGTGTACTTGTGGATGTATTTCAAGGCCTACCTACAAACTCAATGCCTCTTTGCTTTACATCATGGGAAAATCAAACAAAATCAGCCAAGATCTCAGAAAAAAATTGTAGACCTCCACAAGTGTGGTTCATCCTTGGGAGCAATTTCCAAACGCTTGAAGGTACCACATTCATCTATACAAACACCATGGGACCAGGCAGCCATCATACCGCTCAGGAAGGAGACGCGTTGTGTCCTAGAGATGAACGTACTTTGGGGCAAAAAGTGCAAATCAATCCCAGAACAACAGCAAATGACCTTGTGAAGATGCTGGAGGAAACCGGTACAAAAGTATCTATATCCACAGTCAAACGAGTCCTATATCGACATAACCTGAAAGGCCGCTCAGCAAAGAAGAAGCCACTGCTCCAAAACCGCCATAAAAAAAAAACGGTTTGCAACTGTACATGGGGACAAAGATCGTACTGGTTTGATGAATCAAAAATAGAACGGTTTGGCCATAAGACCATCCTTATGTTTGGAAGAGAAAGGGGGATGCTTGCAAGCTGAAGAGCACCATCCCAACCGTGAAGCACGGGGGTGGAACCATCATGTTGTGTGGGTGCTTTGCTGCAGGAAGGACTGGTGTACTTCACAAAATAGATGGCATCATGAGAAAGGAAAATTATGTGAATATATTGAAGCAACGTCTCAAGACATCAGTTAAAGCTTGGTAGCAAATGGGTCTTCCAAATGGACCCAGGTTAAACAATTTAAAGGCAATGCTACCAAATGCTAATTGAGTGTATCTAAACTTCTGACCCACTGGGAATGTGATGAAAGATATATAAAAGCTCTCTATTATTATTCTGACATTTCACATTCTTAAAATAAAGTGGTGATCCTAACTGACCTAAGAAAGGCAATTTTTGCTAAGATAAATGTCAGGAACTGAGTTTAAATGTATTTGGCTAAGTTGTATTTAAACTTCCGACTTCAACTGTATAAACATTTTTTTTTAAACAATAAATCACATTTTATTTGTCACATACACATGGTTAGCAGATGTTAATGTGAGTGTAGCGAAATGCTTGTATACATTAATCAAAACTGTAATACGATATGGGTGTAAAACATTTACATTTGACCTGTGTCAGTTGGAAGATGCTCTTGTCCAGAGTGACTTACAGTTAATGTGTTCATCTTAAGATAGCTATATGAGTCAACCACATATCAAAGTCAAATATACAGTATAAAACATTCCATTCCAGCTATAGATACTGTATGTAGGTTTTTGCAAATGCGCACCTAAAATCGATGAATTAAACATCTAGATACTGTATATAGTGTTTTGCAAATGCACACCTAATATCTATGAATTAAACATCTAAGAACAGTAACGTTTTTACTGAAGGTGAACATTTCTGGTGAAAAAAAAGAAATGTTAAAAATGCGTATATATTGCATTTTGGAAATAAACTGTTCATATATACATGTCTCAGAATTCAGTAATAAAGACTTAAGAAACCTCCAATCTTTCTGTAGGTTTTTGTCAAGAATTTAGACCTAAAAGAGTCTACAGAGTATTGCACTTTTTCTTTCTTTATGATATGTTTGCACATATTCCTTTTGAAGGTTGCATTGCGAGACACATGGAATAATTTGCAAAATGATGTTCACCAAGGGGCTTTTCCAGTTATGATAGGATAATCTCAAACGGATAAACAATATTTTTTGAGTATTGAATATCTTCAGAAAAACATTTTTATACAGACACCGGGAACAATTTAACCAAGATTTGTCTAATATTTTTGACTTTACATGTTCTGGTGAATTTTTTTTAAACATAACATCTAGTTTTAGGACTCATAAACAAATTCCAAGTCTGATTGGTTACTTTTACTTCAGTTTAAGTGCCATTGAGAAGTTAGGGAGAACTCAGAGTAGGATGTCAGGTCTCAATGAGATGCGCAAGGGGTGTTGAAAAACAAAAATGTGTTTTTTTTTTCTACAATTTAAAGTTTTATTAAGTTTTCTTGTTTTTCAATCAACCAACAGAACACATTCCACATTCACAGATGTGACAGGCTTTAAAAAAATAAAAAATAAAAAAATAATAATACTTTTGAAAAAATAAAAATACAATTAAAATGAATGATAAAGTCAAATAAAAGCGTTTATTTGTCTTAATCTATATATTTTCCTTGGTACATATATATATACATACATACATACATACATACATACATACATACATACATACATACATACATACATACACAGATACATACGCACATATACATACACACACACACACACACGCACACGTACTCATAAACTAAATTAAAATAAAAACACACAAAAAAAAAAACATAACACTTGCAGCAGCACTATCAAGGTTCTTATCAGCTATTTCAAGCATTCGCTGAGACGACGGGCCAATAATTCATTTTTAGGTTTTACAGTACCTTACACAACATGTATCTGCACATTTCCCTAGTCACCCCGTTCACTCTGTCCAGTTTGAAATATAGTTGAATAGTGGAGACCAGAGTCTATCAAACTTGGGCTGTCTCTTGTGGAGGTCATAAGTGAGCTTTTCAAGAGGAAGAAAGTCAACAATCTGGTCAATCCACATTTTAAATGTAGGAGGGGTATTAGAGGCCCACAATAGAATAATACATTTCTTAGCAAAGTATGTAATAGTCATAAGCAAATTTTCTCTGTCAGGATCAAGAACAAAGTCCTGCTGGGCATTAAGAAGATAGATACACGGGGCCATATCAAACTGTACATCTAGTATTTTCTGTGCAGCAGTATGTACAGATTGCCAGAATCTGGAAATCTCCCTACAGCTCCAAAATACATGCATATAGGTTCCACTTTCAGAGGTACATCTTTTACAGTTAGGAGACATATATCTGTTTTCATTCTATGGAGTCTCAAAGGAGTATAATAAAATTTGTACAAAAATGTGTAATTAGATTCTTTCATTTTTACACTGGTAGAGGAGCAGTATACCCTGTCGCAAACCTCCGCCCATAACTCATCACTGATAGTCAGACTAAGGTCCTTTTCCCAGATTATTTTCAAAGGAGTAAAGGAGGAGCTTCCTTTCTCAGAAAGGAGTCTATAGATGTATGATATTTTGCCTTTAATGGATTGTGCTGTGACAAGAAGGGTTTCAACTTCATTCAACTGAGTTCTAAACCTCCTCTTGGAGGTAAATGAAGAAATTACATGTCTAATTTGAAGATATTTAAAAAAATGGGATCTTGGCACATTGAATTCACTGCAGAGCTCTTGAAAGGATTTCAGTGTAGTGGTTTTCTGATGAAATAGGTCTGAAAAGGTCCTGATTCCTAGAGTATGCCAAAGATTAAAGTTGGCATCCCTCAGGGCTTTTGGCAAGTCTGGGTTGCCTACTATAGGCGAGTGAGAACATATTTGGGAGGAAATGCCCAGGTATTTCTTACAGTCCCTCCACGCTAGTAGGGTGCTGTAAATCGCAAAGGTTTTGGCTATGTTGCCCACTTCACTAAAGTTATTAATGAATATAATTGAGTTTAAGGGCAATGAACCACAGGATTGGGCTTCTATCTGAATCCACCTTGACTCTTGTCTGTTTGTGATCCATGTTAGCATGTTGCGGATTTGGACAGACCAGTAGTACAGTTGAAGGGAGGGAAGGGCAAGACCACCTTTAGATTCAGGTTTTGATAAAGTGGAAAACTTGATCCTAGGTTTTTTATTGCCCCATATAAATTTGGTGATGCTTTGGTTAGTTGTTTTGAAGAAGGAAACTGGGAGATAGCATGGGAGCATCTGAAATAAGTAGTTTAGTCTAGGGAGGACGTTCATACGGATTACATTAATTCTTCCTACTAAGCTAATTGGGAGGGAGATCCAGGTTTGGAGATCGTTCTTGATTCGATCCAGGAGTGGAAGATAATTTTACTTAAAAAGGCTATTCAGATCTGGTGTTATGAAGATCCCGAGGTATTGAAACCCGTGTGTTTTCCATTGGAAAGGACAAAGTGTCTTCATAGAGCTGGTGAGTGTAATTTTGAGAGGGCAGACAGTGGATTTGTTAAAATTGATCTTATAACCTGAAAACTTGCCATACTGAGCAATTGTGTCTAAAATGAGAGGGAGGGATTTCTCAGGGTTGGATATGTAGAGCAAGACATCATCCGCGTAAAGCGAAATCTTGTGCTGCAGGCCACCTGCAGAAACACCCATAATACTTGGATTGCTCCTTATCAGCTCTGCCAGAGGCTCCGCCCCCAACAAGTAGAGCAGCGGGGACAGCGAGCACCCTTGTCTTGTGCCCCGTTCCAGAGGGAATCTGTCAGAGTTCAGTCCATTAGTAGTCACCATGGCATTTGGATGAGAGTATAGTGATTTGATCCATTTAATAAAATTTGGGCCCATATTGAACTTTTCTAAGACTGAAAACAGAAAGCTCCACTCCATCCTGTCAAACGCCTTCTCAGCATCCAGTGAAGCCAGCAGGACAGGGGTCTTTTGTGCGTTTACTTGATCAATAATATCAAAAAGACGGCGAATGTTATCAGAAGAGTATCTGTCTCTAATAAATCCAGTTTGGTCCGCTTTTATTATTTTGGGAAGAAGAGTGTTTAGTCTTTTGGCGAGCAATTTGGTAATTATTTTATAGTCGAAATCCAACAAGCTTATGGGCCGGAAGGACGAGCAGGATAGGGGGTCCTTGTCCTTTTTTAGCAACACTGCAATGCGAGCTGTGTGCATTGAGTCTGGGAGAACTCAGTTTTTGCAAAAATCCTCCAGCATTGGCATGAAGATAGGGCTGAGCTGGGGCCAAAAAGCTTTGTAGAACTCTCTGGGGAATCCATCTGGGCCTGGGGACTTATTAGGTGGCATGGAGGTAATTGCCTCCAGGATCTCCTCAGGAGTGAAGGGGGAGTTGAGATCTTCCTGGTCGGTCTCTGATAGTTTAGGTAGCGAGATTCCCTCTAGGAAAGAGTGGAGTTCTGCCTCTGTGTGTTTTCTCTCAGAGGTATATAGTTTGCAGTAAAAATCATGAAAAGTTAAATTGATCTTTTTTGGGTCATATGTGACCTCGTCCTCTGCTATTCGGATAGCCATGATTGTACGCTCTGACTGCTCCTTTTTTAATTGGTAAGCAAGCAATCTACTGGGCCTATTGCTATACTCATGGTATTTCTGTTTAGTAAAGAAAACTTTTTTTTTTTATCTCCCGAGTGTAGTCCAAATTCAGTTTGGCTTTGGCTGCTTTAAGATGACTCCAGGAGGTGCTGTCTAGGGATTGTTTATGTATTTTTTCACAGCATTCCAGCTCCCTCTCAAGATCTAGCCTGTGTGCTTCCATTGCTTTTTTCTTAGAGGAAGCATATGCAATTAGATGACCTCTTAGTGTGGCTTTAGCAGCGTCCCACATTGTGGCCGGAGAAACAGGAGAGTCTTTATTGTCTTGTGTGTAGTTGTCTATCCATGTAGTTACCAATGTATGGAACTCGTCATTTGATAGCATGGAGGTGTTGAATTTCCAGCTCTTTGACCTCGGGATGTTTTTGCAGAGGTCAAAGCAGAGGTGGACAAAGGCGTGATCTGAAAGTGCTATGGGTCTGATTGTACATGTGGCTGAATTTATGAAACTCTTTGGGATAAAAATGTAATCTATACGGGAGTAGGTGTTATGGACATTAGAGTAGTATGTATAGTCCATAGATGAGCTATTATTCTCTCTCCAGATATCTATCAGTCCATCTCTTTAGTAAGAGAGTTCAACATCTTTGCAGATCTAGGATTTGTGGTGGGGACTTGAGATGATTTGTCTAGGGTTGGGTTAAGGGTACAATTCAAATCTCCAGCCACCACGCCAAAGGAGACACAATGCTCATTGAACAGGGTTATAATTTTTGACATGAAGGCAGGAGTATCTGTGTTAGGGGCGTATATGTTTAATATAGTAATTGGTTGACCATATAGTGACCCAGTTATCAAAATAAATCTCCCCTCCGGATCAGATATGTTTTTGTCAATTATGAATGGAACATTTTTATGGATAAGTATGGCTGTGCCTCTACTGTTTGATTTGAAAGATGAGAAATACACCTGTCCCACCCAAGCTCTGCGGAGTTTGACATGTTCAGCATCACAGAGGTGTGTCTCTTGTAATAGCGCAATGTCTGCTTTTTCCTTTTTTAGAGCACATAGTATCTTTTTTCGTTTTATTGCATGCCCTAGACCATGGCAGCTCCATGTCAATAGATTTAAGGTACTAGTCATCGTCATCGAGCAGTAATCGAACTTTAGTGCAAGTCATCGCTGGGTAAAAGTGGATAGTAATTACAGCTGCGTTCACATAAAAGGAAAATAAATGGTGTACATAAAATAATAATCTCTGAACACCCCAGCCGAGTTCCCAAACAACTCGACACATCCCGTTGGATCTATTACCCCCCCGCTCAGTCTCAATTCTGTGTTCCGAATAAAACAAAAACCGGGAACAGTTAGCAACGCACAACGTCTCCTTCTCCCCACCAAATAAATGCCTCATCCTCTCCACCCCGCATTGAGTAAATAACACAGTTGCCCTCGTCCAGACCCCAGTAAAAGAGGGGAGAAAAATAAAATCAATAGCCCAGCCTACATATGCCTCCCCCAAGGGACATAGGGAACCCCAGGTAATAATAGCAACAACAAAAAAACAGGGAAATAAAAGTAGGCTGAAACATTAGTAGGCCTAGGTTAGGCTATACAGCCCATCCCTCTCAGTTAAAGGACAATAAATATAAATTGGACGGCTATAATGACATTTAGGGGGTGGATCTCTGGATATCGGCTATATGTCGTCTTACCTCCTTTAGTAATGGCATTAACCGCATTTAGTCATTGGTCTGTTTCTCATTGGCCAGGATTGTCTTTCAAAAAACGCTTTGCCTCTTCGGGAGTTTTGAAGTGTCGCAAGGCTCCTTGGTGAAGAATCCTGAGCTCGTTTGGGTATTTGAATCCCCTGAAGATGCCTCGGTCAATGGAGTATTTCTTCACTTCGTCAAATTCTCGGCGCTTTCGGCGTATTCCAGCTGACAGGTCCTGGTGTAAAGCGAGTTTGGCGTTTCCCACTGTGATGGTGTTGTTTTTCGCCGCCTGTAGGACTCGTTCCTTGTCGGTGAATCTCAGGAAACGTATGGTGATTGGGCGCGCTGGTTGTCTGGCTGCTGGTGGGGGCCTCAGTGCTCGGTGAGCTCTCTCGAGTTCTATGGGCCTGTCGGTGGGCAGGTGGAGCCACTCGGGAAGTTTGTCTTGCAGGTAGCGGATCAGTGACATGTTTCCCTCTTCTTTTTCGCCCAGATTGAATAGAACACAATTATTCCTTCGCCCCCTGTTTTCCAGGTCCTCTGTTTTCTCTTCCAGATGCTCGATTTTCTTTTTAGCATATGCTATTGTTTCCATGGCATCTGTCAATAAGTTTTCCATGGATAGGATTCACCCCTCTGCCTCGTCCAGGTGCCCCGCGTTTATGGTTATCTTGTTGTTGATGTCAGGCAAAGCGTTTTCCAGGATTGTCACCTTGCCCCCTATCGCACTGAGCTGAGAATTAATGGCATCTAATTTAGTGTTTAGTTCTGTACGTTGGGATCTCAGAAAGGATGTCTTCGACAGAGTGCGAGGTTGGCATTCGTTGTGCCTTGTGGGGGAGCGTGTTCTCTTGCTCCTGGCTAATGGCGCTAGTTTTTTCTGAAGCTAGCTTCTTCTTGGAGGCTTTTTCCGTCGCTAATACTCGAGTCCGGGTAAAAATATCACCTGTAGTGTCGCCTTTTGTAGCCGCCATGACTTTTTCTTGCTAAAGCTAAATGAGTGTGAACTTGGAGTGGAGGTAAGATTAGGAATTGGAAACTACTACTCTTAGTTCATGCGGCCATCTCGTTCAAGGGTCACGTGATCCCCCCCAAAAAAATGTGTTTTTAAAGTGAGACCACGGGGTCAACAGTGGACTACCATTCAACAAACAGTCAAAAAGTGCATCTTAGGGCCTCCCGGGTGGCGCAGTGGTTAAGGGCGCTGTACTGCAGCGCCAGCTGTGCCACCAGTGTCTCATCGCGCACCAGCGACTCCTGTGGCGGGCCGGGCGCAGTGCGTGCTTACCAAGGTTGCTAGGTGCACGGTGTTTCCTCTGACACATTGGTGCGGCTGGGTTGGATGTGCGCTGTGTTAAGAAGCAGTGCGGCTTTATTGGGTTGTGCATCGGAGGATGCATGGCTTTCAACCTTCGTCGCTCCCGAGCCCGTACGGGAGTTGTAGCGATGAGACAAGATAGTAGCTACTGAAACAATTGGATACCACGAAAAGGGGGGTAAAATTAGATCGAGAAATAGAAAACATCAAATGCAACAAATAAAAGTCATGACATTCTTGTGAGATCTGATACTACAAGAAAAGACCACCAGATAGTCTAGTAGTTATACAGGCCATGAAGACCACACCTTAGACCACTGATGATTCTTTATCTTTCTCGCTCTACTCCTTCCCTATCACTCTTTCACTGCCCTCATTCCCTCATTCTGTTCACTGATTTCCTCTCTCTCTCTCAAATCTATCCCTCTTATCTTTCCACCTCCCCACTCTCTTTTTCTTCCCCTCTTTCTCTCCACTTTTTCTCCTTCTTTCTCTCCACCCTTTCTCTCTCCCTCTGTAACTCTCTCTACTCCACCCCCTCTCTTTTCCTGTCTCTACCCCTCCCTCTGTCTCTCTCTCTCTTGCCTCCTTCCCTCCATCCCTATGTCACTGCTGTTTCTACCTTTCCTCTGCAGGGTCCTGTCTGCATTAATGAATTGTTGTTAATTACCTCCTGGGACGTTAGCTTTAAACATAATTATCAGGACATTTAACCAAGGTCAATATGGATGATAAACACTGTTTAATGAATGACTCGGACTAAACCAGCAAAAATAGAGCACATTCCTCTCTCCCTACCCACTACTTCCTCACTAATAATTTGGGTGCGCTGGGACGATATAGATTAGAGGACGGTAAGCCTGTTTTCAGAATTGCAATGCCTTTTAGAAGAATTACGTGCACTGTGAAATTTTTTTTTATTTAATCCTGTTACTTATATTTTTAAACCATCTATCTTCAGCTATCATTCTTGTTGACAGTTTTTTTTTTTTTACAATTGCTTACGCACTAAAAGTGGTACTTGAGGCACACTCAGTGAAACCATTAACTCTTAATGTACCTAATCTTCAGACCAAGTCTGCAAAACTGCAAGCACATTATCTACTTTACAATCAGTTTGCAATTGTAAAATACACTTTTTGCAAAACACCAAACACAGTTCTCTAAATTTGACACATCATTCAAAACTAATAGGTCTTGTGTTTCATTTGGAAAACTGCCATTCCAAATGCCACACTCATTTACCTACACCCAGTGCTCACGTGGGAAAACACTTATAGCTAACTTCTTCACTTAGAAATCAGAGCTTGAGCACTATAAATAGGCTTCAGGTTGGCTGACCATGTGGTCAACTATGGTTTGAGTTTTTAGGGAGGCTTGGCAGAGGGTCCAGCCTAACTTGAGCCTCTACACTGCAGCAAGTGTCACCTGGACATTCCGAAATGAGAACAGGTAAGTAAACCTACCCTCTACACCATGCTACTGTACGTACAGCACTGCAGCACTACAGTAACATTTCATTTCATACTGAAAAATATTACACCCTAACCAGTCGCATCATGTTTTTGCAGAAATGCTAGACGAACCTTCTATGGAGGAAGAAACCGGCTGTTCACAGCAGAGCAGGAACAACACATACAGTGCCTTGCGAAAGTATTCGGCCCCCTTGAACTTTGTGACCTTTTGCCACATTTCAGGCTTCAAACATAAAGGTATAAAACTGTATTTTTTTGTGAAGAATCAACAACAAGTGGGACACAATCATGAAGTGGAACGACATTTATTGGATATTTCAAACTTTTTTAACAAAACAAAAACTGAAAAATTGGGCGTGCAAAATTATTCAGCCCCCTTAAGGTAATACTTTGTAGCGCCACCTTTTGCTGTGATTACAGCTGTAAGTCGCTTGGGGTATGTCTCTATCAGTTTTGCACATCGAGAGACTGAAATTTTTTCCCCATTCCTCCTTGCAAAACAGCTCGAGCTCAGTGTGGTTGGATGGAGAGCATTTGTGAACAGCAGTTTTCAGGTCTTTCCACAGATTCTCGATTGGATTCAGGTCTGGACTTTGACTTGGCCATTCTAAAACCTGGATATGTTTATTTTTTAACCATTCCATTGTAGATTTTGCTTTATGTTTTGGTTCATTGTCTTGTTGGAAGACAAATCTCCGTCCCAGTCTCAGGTCTTTTGCAGACTCCATCAGGTTTTCTTCCAGAATGATCCTGTATTTGGCTCCATCCATCTTCCCATCAATTTTAACCATCTTCCCTGTCCCTGCTGAAGAAAAGCAGGCCCA
Organism: Oncorhynchus mykiss; assembly: GCF_013265735.2. NCBI lineage: Eukaryota > Metazoa > Chordata > Actinopteri > Salmoniformes > Salmonidae > Oncorhynchus > Oncorhynchus mykiss. The sequence goes on from NC_048579.1 coordinate 46,456,595, forward strand.
AACCATGATGCTGCCACCACCATGTTTGACAGTGGGGATGGTGTGTTCAGCTGTGTTGCTTTTAGGGTTAGGGTAACGTTTTGCATTATTGCCAAAAAGTTCAATTTTGGTTTCATCTGACCAGAGCACCTTCTTCCACATGTTTGGTGTGTCTCCCAGGTGGCTTGTGGCAAACTTTAAACAACACTTTTTATGGATATCTTTAAGAAATGGCTTTCTTCTTGCCACTCTTCCATAAAGACCAGATTTGTGCAATATACGACTGATTGTTGTCCCATGGACAGAGTCTCCCACCTCAGCTGTAGATCTATGCAGTTCATCCAGAGTGATCATGGGCCTCTTGGCTGCATCTCTGATCAGTCTTCTCCTTGTATGAGCTGAAAGTTTAGAGGGACGGCCAGGTCTTGGTAGATTTGCAGTGGTCTGATACTCCTTCCATTTCAATATTATCGCTTGCACAGTGCTCCTTGGGATGTTTAAAGCTTGGGAAATATTTTTGTATCCAAATCCGGCTTTAAACTTCTTCACAACAGTATCTCGGACCTGCCTGGTGCTTTCCTTGTTCTTCATGATGCTCTCTGCGCTTTTAACGGACCTCTGAGGCTATCACAGTGCAGGTGCCTTTTTACGGAGACTTGATTACACACAGGTGGATTGTATTTATCATCATTAGTCATTTAGGTCAACATTTAGATCATTCAGAGATCCTCACTGAACTTCTGGAGAGAGTTTGCTGCACTGAAAGTAAAGGGGCTGAATAATTTTGCACGCCCAGTTTTTCAGTTTTTGATTTGTTAAAAAAGTTTGAATTATCCAATAAATGTCGTTCCACTTCATGATTGTGTCCCACTTGTTGTTGATTCTTCACAAAAAAATACAGTTTTATATCTTTATGTTTGAAGCCTGAAATGTGGCAAAAGGTCGCAAAGTTCAAGGGGGCCGAATACTTTCGCAAGGCACTGTATGTGTTGTTCCTGCTCTGCTGTGAACAGCCGGTTTCTTCCTCCATAGAAGGTTCGTCTAGCGATTATGGTCATTTCAAACAACAGCATACGTTTACGACAACTGCAACACATTTACTGACAACACAACATTCAGTAACATAAATAGGGTGAGTTTATCCGTGAGTTTATCCGCACTTGGCCGTCTCCTGAAACCATTGTTCCTGTTCCCAAGAAAGCTAAAGTAACTGAGCTAAACGACTACCGCCCCGTAGCACTCACTTCCGTCATCATGAAGTGCTTTGAGAGACTAGTCAAGGACCATATCACCTCCACCCTACCTGACACCCTAGACCCATTCCAATTTGCTTACCGCCCAAATAGGTCCACAGACGATGCAATCTCAACCACACTGCCCTAACCCATCTGGACAAAAGGAATACCTATGTCAGAATGCTGTTCATTGACTACAGCTCAGCATTTAACACCATAGTATCCTCCAAACTCGTCATCAAGCTCGAGACCCCGGGTCTCGACCCCGCCCTGTGCAACTGGGTACTGGACTTCCTGACGGGCCACCCCCAGGTGGTGAGGGTAGGTAACAACATCTCCACCCCGCTGATCCTCAACACTGGGGCCCCACAAGGGTGCGTTCTGAGCCCTCTCCTGTACTCCCTGTTCACCCACGACTGCGTGGCCAAGCATGCCTCCAACTCAATCATCAAGTTTGCGGACAACACAACAGTGGTAGGCTTGATTACCAACAACGACGAGACGGCCTACAGGGAGGAGGTGAGGGCCCTCGGAGTGTGGTGTCAGGAAAATACCTCACACTCAACGTCAACAAAACTAAGGAAATTATTGTGGACTTCAGGAAACAGCAGGGGTAACACCCCCCTATCCACATCGATGGAACAGTAGTGGAGAGGGTAGTAAGTTTTAAGTTCCTCGGCGTACACATCACTGACAAACTGAATTGGTCCACCCACACAGACAGCATCGTGAAGAAGGCGCAACAGCGCCTCTTCAACCTCAGGAGGCTGAAGAAATTCGGCTTGTCACCAAAGGCACTCACAAACTTCTACAGATGCACAATCGAGAGCATCCTGGCTGGCTGTATCACCGCCTGGTACGGCAATATACTGTATCACTAGCCACTTTAAACAATGCTACTTAATATAATGTTTACATACCCTACATTATTCATCTCATATGTATACGTATATACTGTACTCTATATCATCTACTGCATTTTTATGTAATACATGTATCACTAGCCACTTTAAACTATGCCACTTTGTTTACATACTCATCTCATATGTACATACTGTACTCGATACCATCTACTGCATCTTGCCTATGCCGCTCTGTACCATCACTCATTCATATATCTTTATGTACATATTCTTTATCCCTTTACACTTGTGTGTATAAGGTAGTAGTTTTGGAATTGTTAGTTAGATTACTCGTTGGTTATTACTGCATTGTCGGAACTAGAAGCACAAGCATTTTGCTACCCTCGCATTTAACATCTGCTAACCATGTGTATGCGACAAATGAAATTTGATTTGATTTGAAACACCATTAGATTTGTATGAAGCAGTTCTACAGAGTACCATTTGAGCTAAATTCTGACATAGTGAAACAACTGCGCTATGAATACATACAAATGAGCTATACTATGCTGCCATTGGTACTGTATTCCAGTGTATTTTGCTGCATATTGACTGCTCTATGTCTATGTCATACAATAAATGTTTTGCCTTGTCTGTTTCAGAGAGTTCTGGAACTAGATGCTGCTGCCGAGCATCAAGATTTTGTCTACTTTGTTGTTGAGGTCGGCTTTAACCTAGCCAAAACAAGACTCGGGAAGAAACCTCATAGGACACCGCGCCATCGCAATTGGTTCATTGACCATCCGCAAGTTTTGACGCTCAACCTGCAACCAAATACTCAATTTCTAAACCCACTAGAATTATTTTCGACATACGATCGCGAACCCCACCAACGCAAACCCCTTCTCCAGGCGATGGAGGATGCCTGTGGTGAGGAGGCATTCAAGGGCTGGATACGCCACTCCAGAAGCTAGTTCCTCTGCTATTTAGTCAGAGATAACATCGCTTGTGATGTTGATGAGGTGCTGTGGCCAGACCCAAATAGGAGAAAGGATGCACCCTAATATTTTTTTCTTTATAGTAACAATCCTATTTATCTTCTACTGTATTTGTTTTGTCTGTTACTGTTCATCCCTAAATTTGGATGAAAATACAATGTTCTGAGAAAAAAATTATAATAATCCTCCCTTGCATTTCTGTTTATAGTGTAAATATATACTGAATGTGCATTTGGCTATTTCAGACACACCCGTTGCTGACACGTGTATAACATTGAGCACAAAGCCATGCAATCTCCATAGACAAACATTGGCAGTAGAATGGCCTTACTGAAGAGCTAAGTGACTTTCAACGTGGCACCGTCACCGCCACCTTTCCATCAGGTCATCAAACTTCTGCCCTGCTAGAGCTGCCACGGTTAGCTGTAAGTGCTGTTATTGTGAAGTGGAAACCTCTAGGAGCAACAAGGGCTCTGCTGTGAAGTGGTAGGCCACACAAGCTAACAGGAAATGTGCTTACTGTCTGTCCTCGGTTGCAATGCTCACTACCGAGTTCCAAACTGCCTCTGGAAGCAACGTCTGCTTCATGAAATGGGTTTCCATGGCCGAGCAGCCACACACATGCCTAAGATCACCATGCGCATCGGCTGAAGTGGTGTAAGCATCGGCTGGAGTGGTGTAAAGCTCTCCGCCTTTGGACTCTTGAGCAGTGGAAATGCGTTCTCTGGAGTGATTAATCACTCATCACCATTCACCATCTGGCAGTCCGACGGACTAATCTGGGTTTAGCTGATGCCAACTGTAAAGTTAGGTGGAGGAGGCATAATGGTTGGGGGCTGTTTTTCATGGTTCGGACTAGAGCCCTTAGTTCCAGTGAAGGGAAACGTAATGCTACTGTATGCAATGACATTCTCGACAATTCTGTGCTTCCAACTTTGTAGCAACAGTTGGGGGAAGACCCTTTTCTGTTTCAGCATTTCTGTTTCAGCAGTCAATACTTTGTAGATCCACCTTTTGCTGCAATTACAGCTGAAAGTCTCTTGGGGTATGTCTCTATAAGCTTGGCACATCTAGCCACTGGGATTTTTGATTCTTCAAGGCAAAACTGCTCCAGCTCCATCAAGTTGGATTGAGGTCTGGTCTTTGACTAGGCCATTCCAAGACATTTAAATGTTTCCCCTTAAACAACTCAAGTGTTGCTTTAGCAGTATGCTTAGGGTCATTGTCCTGCTGGAAGGTGAACCTCCATCCCAGGCTCAAATCTCTGGAAGACAAACAGGTTTCCCTCAAAGTCTATTTAGTGACTTTCATCATTCCTTCAATTCGGACCAGTTTCCCAGTCCCTGCTGATGAAAAGCACCCCCACAGCATGATGCTGCCACCACCATGATTTACTGTGGGGATGGTATTTTCGGAGTGATGAGAGGTGATGGGTTTGCACCAGACATGGCGTTGTCCTTGATGGCCAAAAAGCTCAATTTTAGTCTCAACTGACCAGAGTACCTTGTTCCATATGTTTGGGGAGTTTCCCACATGCCTTTTGGTGAAGACCAAACATGTTTGCTTATTTTTAACAGATTGGATCAGTTTCGAGAAATGTATGTTATTTTTATCTGTGTAGCTTGAGCGTAATTAATCAATACATGTACATGCAAAAACATACATATTAAAACAAAGAATTCTAAAAACCTACACGCAATAAAGCATGCTGGAAAATTTGATGGGGTGGTTTTGTTTCAACTCTGGTTATTAACACCAACACCGGCATTGTTTTACACCTGGGTTACATTTGAAATTTCTGCTTAAAACAGGCCAGCTTTTATAACGTTTTTTGTTGGTTATCTGGACAATGGAAGTGAGCTGCAGCAGCTGATGCTGTTTATATAATGGAGGGAAATAGATGAGTGAAAATATGTTTTTTTTTGTTTAAATAAAACTTTATTGTTAAAATGTTTATTTTTTTCACCTTTGTTTAAATTAAACAAAACAAATGTATTTATTTTACTTTTTCCTCTTTTTCTCGCTTATTTCATGATGTCCAATTGGTAATTACATTCTTGTCCCATCGCTGCAAATCCCATGCAGACTCGGGAAAGGCTAAGGTCGAGAGCCACGAGTCCTCCGAAGAATGACCCCGCCAAGCCACACTGCTTCTTGACACATTGCTCACTTAACCAGGAAGCCAGCCACACAAATGTGTCAGAAGAAACACCGTATAGCTGCCGACCAAAGCTTGAGTGCGATGGGACAAGAACATCCCAGCCGGCCAAACCCTCCACTAACCCGGACGACGCTGGGCTAATTGTGTGCCGGCTCAAGGGTCTCCCGGTCGCGGCCAGCTGCGACACAGCCCGGGACCTAACCCGGATCTGTAGTGACGCCTCTAGCACTGATCAGTGCCTTAGACCGCTGCACCACTCAGCAGGCCAAAACAGCACATTTTAAATGGTGAGTGAGTGTATGCGCCCTTTCATTTGCAATGATGATTTCAATTTTGGGTTGCACCTCAACTCGCGTGGGTTTAGTGCCCCCTTCTTCTTTCCATCAATTAACATTAAAATACTTTTTCAATTGCACTTTTGTATTATTATGATGACCATGATTATCTGAGCTCCTGAAGCCCTATACTCAGTCAGATAAATTAATGAAGCTGTTGTAAACTTAACAAAGTGCGTTTTATTGTTTATTATTAATTACACAAAGATAATTTACTCTTCCTTCTTTATCACATCATCCTCCCAGGAGCTTAATTTAATTTGTACTCACTGATATATGGGCCATTTCAGAAGCAGGAGGGCGTATGTAGCTCAATAGCTTCTATTGATCAGAGGAAAGATGACCTTGTGTACACAAATACATCTTCGCACTGATGTGTTTCGAGAACACATCGTTAATAGAGCAAAGAGATGTTATGCTGAACTGCCTTAGAGGGGTTTCATATGCTAATAGAATATTCAAAACAATGTTTTAACTGAGAATAGGCATTGGTCAGAGGCCGAAACGAAAAGGAAATGCATGAGCACCACAAAGCCTATTCCACGCATGCTCTACAAAGGTATTCCAGCACACAACTCCGACCTACTACAGTAGTTACACTTCATGACCAAAAGCATGTGGCGACCTGCTCGTCAAACTTCTCATTCCAAAATCATGGGCATTGATATGTTATAAGAGCCTCCACTCTTCTGGGAAGGCTTTCCACTAGATGTTGGAACATGGCTGAGGGGACTTGCTTCCATTCAGCCACGAGCATTAGTGAGGTCGGACACTGATGTTTGGCAATTAGGCCTGGCTCGCAGTCAGCATTTCAATTCATCCCAAAGGTGTTCAATGGGGTTGAAGTCAGGGTCCTGTGCAGGCCAGTCAAATTCTTCCACACCGATCTCGACAAACCATTTCTGTATTGACCTTGCTTTGTGCACGGGGGCATTGCCATGCTGAAACAGGAAAGAGTCTTCCCAAACTGTTGCCACAGTGTTGGAATGACAGAATCGCCATTGTATGCTGTAGCGTTAAGATTTCCCTTCACAGGTACTAAGGGGCCTAGACTGAACCATGAAAAACAGCCCCAGACCATTAATCCTCCTCCACCAAATGTTACAGTTGGCACTATGCATTTGGGCTGGTAGCCTAGCGTCCGCCAAAACCTGATTTGTCCGTCGGACTGTCGGATGGTGAAGCATGATTCATCACTCCAGAGAACGCATTTCCACTGCTCCAGAGTCCAATTGTGGCGAGCTTTACAGCCGACGATTGGCATTGCGCATGGTGATCTTAGGCTATTATGCGGCTGCTCAGCCTAAACCCATTTCATGAAGCTCCTGACGAACAGTTCTTGTGCTGACGTTGCTTCCAGAGGCAGTTTGGAACTCAGTATGAGTGTTGCAACCGAGGACAGACAATTTTTGAATGCTATGCGCTCGGCGGTTCCATTCCCTGAGGTTGTGTGGCCTACCACTTTGCGGCTGAGGCGTTTCCACTTCACAATAACAGCACTTACAGTTGACCGGGGCAGCTCTAGCAGCACAGAAATGTAACAAACTGACTTGTTCGAAAGGTGGCATCTTACGGCGATGCCATGTTGAAAGTCAATGAGCTCTTCAGTAAGGCCTTCTACTGCCAATATTTGTCTATGGAGATTGCATGGCTGTGTCCTCTTTTTTTATACAACTGTGAGCAACGGGTGTGGCTGAAATAGCCAAATCCATTCATTTGAAGGAGTGTTCACATACTTTTGTATATATAGTTTATGTTGGTATTGTACTTCAAACTATGTGTTTGCTTAGGATTCAAACCTTTTCAAACAGGTTTATTCATACTTTTAGAGGAGGTTCTTCCACAATAATGTGATTTGTACCACATACACGGTAAAGTGTTGGATTCTTCACACAACACAGTAAGATATTATCCCGTTACGCTACCTTTTCATGTTTTGTTTTATTAAATGAAAGCAAGCTTTGCTCTTATATTTACAAGACCATCGGGCTTGTTTTAACTGTAGTAATGTGGTGCATGCCTGTATTTCCTTAAACCTTTTTTTTTCTCATTTTTAGTCAGTAGGTGCCCAACATAACAACAGGTAGTGTTGTGAGTGGTCTGTTGGACACAGTAGCTCAGATGTATAGATCGTGACTGCACTCCTGATTTCTGTAACCGTTAGCTTACCTGTGTAATGTTGACATAAGCACAGAACCACTTGTGTTTCAAACAAGGTTCTGTTTTATGAATTGCTGTGCTGATCAATTGTCCGTTCACTACCTCTGTCAAAATAATGTGTAGATTAAAGTTACGTTTGTACTTGTATTTATTTTTGCAATAAATATGGTGATGCAACAATTCCCATTTACAATATGTCACGCTTGTCATAAGGATCGGACCAAGGCGCAGCGTGAGTAGAGTTCCACATAATTTTAATAAACTGAAACTCATCTAATAAAACAACCAAACGAAACGTGAAGCTATACAAATAGTGCAGACAGGCAACTATACATAGACAAGCTCCCACAAAATACAAAGGGGAAATGGCTGCCTAAATATGATCCCCAATCAGAGACAACGATAAACAGCTGTCTCTGATTGGGAACCATATCAGGCCAACATAGAAATACAAATTCACCTAGATGACCCACCCAAGTCACCATCACGCCCCAACCAAAACAGAGAAAAAAACAGCTTACTATGGTCAGGGTGTGACACAATAGGCCTATATCAAAAAAAAAGAAAAAGAAACATACAGCCAAAAGCCCGGCTTTGGCTGGGCCACTCAAGGACATTCAGAGACTTGTCCCGAAGCCACTCCTGCGTTGTCTTGGCTGTGTGCTTAGGGTCGTTGTCCTGTTGGACGGTGAACCTATGCCCCAGTCTGAGGCCCTGAGCACTCTGGAGCAGGTTTCATCAAGGATCTCAATGTACTTTGCTCTGTTCATCTTTATCTCAATTCTAACTAGTCTCCCAGTCCCTGCCGCTAAAAAACATCCCCACGTCATGCTGCTGCCACCACTATACTTTATCGTAGGGATGGTGCCAGGTTTCTTCTAGATGTGGCGCATGGCATTCAGGCCAAAGACTTCAGTCTTGGTTTCATCAGGCCAGAGAATCTTGTTTCTCATGGTCTGAGAGTCCTATTGGTGCCTTTTGACAAACTCCAAGCAGGCTGTCATGTGCCTTTTACTGAGGAGTGGCTTCCGTCTGGCCTCTCTACAATAAAGGCCTAAGTGCTGCAGAGCTGGTTGTCTTTCTGGAAGGTTCTCCTATCTCCAACTAGGAACTCTGTCAGAGTGACCATCAGGTTCTTGGTTGCCTCCCTGAGCAAGGATCTTCTCCACCGACTGCAGTTTGGCCGGGCGGCCAGCTCTAGGAAGAGTTTAGGTGATTCCAAACGTCTTCCATTTAAGAACAATGGAGGCCACTGTGACCTTCAATGCTACAGAAATGTTTTGGTACCCTTCCCCAGATCTGTGCCTCAACACAGTCCTGACTCAGCGCTCTATGGACAACTCCTTCCACCTCATGGCTTGGTTTTTGCTCTGCCATGTACTGTCAACTGTGGGACCTTATATAGACAGGTGTGCGGCTTTCCAAATCATGTCCAAGCAATTGAATTTACCACAGGTGGACTCCAATCATGTTGTAGAAACATCTCAATGATGATCAATGGAAACAGGATGCACCTGATCTCAATTTCTAGACTCATAGCAAAGAGACTTATGCAAATAATGTATTTCAGTTTTGATTAATTTCTACATTTGCAAAAATTTATATAAACCTGTTTTCACTTAGTCATTATGGGGTATTGTGTGAAGATTGATGAGAATTATTATTGTTTTAATCCATTTTAGAATATGTCTGTAATGTAACGAATTGTGGAAAAAGTAAAGGGTTCTGAATACTTTCCTAATGCACTGTATATATATATATATTTATATATTTTTTATAGATCTGGGACGTCATAGAGATGGGCAGTATTTGTGCTACATGTATTTGAAAAAAAAGAGTCCGATAGCATTACGGTGTGCAAAAAGCATCTGCTAAATGAACTAAATATTTTGTAATCTCAAAATACTGTAATTGTATTTTCAAAATACAAAATACTTTTCTATAAAAAAATATATATAGCCATTTACATTTTGTGAACCCCTTTCACCCTCCATTTGAATCAAAAGTCTGATAGCACTACGGTGTGAAAAAAACATCTGCTAAATGAACTAAATATACAGTATGTCCATAGGGGGAGCAGCAGGGGGGGACTGATAAATGAATGAAACAACATATTTATTTTGTATATATATATATATATATATATATATATATATATTTATTTTGTATATATATATATATATATATATATATATATATATATATATATATATATATATATATATTTATTTTGTATATATATATAAAAACATAAAATAAATATATTATTGTTTCATTAATTTATCAGTCCCCCCCTGCTGCTCCCCCTATGGACATACTGTATATTTAGTTCATTTAGCAGATGCTTTTTTCACATTGTAGTGCTATCAGATGTTTGATTCCAATGGAGGGTGAAAGGGGTTCACAAAATGTAAACTGCTATATATATATATTTTTATAGAAAAGTATTTTGTATTTTGAAAATACAATTACAGTATTTTGAGAATACAAAATACATTGGAGTGTATTTCAGCCAGTGTAATTAAAAAATAATAATAATACTGAAAGTTATTAAAATACTTATTTCAAATACATGTAGCACAAATACTGCCCATCTCTATGACGTCCCAGATGGCACCCTAGATTTGCTTAAGCATTGCATAAATATCCATTGCATGATACTGTGTATTCCCATTCTATGGCTGTTGTGTACAATTCACAATATGCAGAGTGAAATCCCTGTGAAGGGTACAGCTCTAGCTTGTCATTTCAATTTCTCCTTGACATCAGTAACAATAGAGAGACAGCAACAGAGAGAGTGCGAGAGAAAGTATAAAAGAGACAGAGAGAGAGAATGAGACTGGAGAAAGAGAGAGATGCCTTGTACAGAGACAGAGAGAGCTCCTACTCATTGGGGAGGAGGGAGTGGAAGTGGTGGTGGTGGTGGTTTTCTCAGCCCCTGGCTCTCATCAATGTCACTCAAAGCCTGGCGGAACGAGAAGCGGGTGACATCCTGATCTCCCCAGCGTCTGGTTTGGGACAAGAAGACCTACCTATGGACCTCCCTATACTCCACACTCTCCTCCTCTCCCTCCCCCTCTTTCCCCAATCCGAGTCTCACTCACCCGCCTCAGCCGCCTGTCTGTCGGACTTCCTCGCTGTGGTGTGATACAATGTGTTAAATGAAGGCAGCTGACACGCTCCAGGATGTTATTGCTTCCTTCGCTCTTCTCAGACTCCAATGGAGCGCCAGTCTCTCACAGAGTAGAGTCAGCAGCAGTAGCTTCACTAGAGTTGCAAAGAAAAATCACTTTATTTATTTAACTAGGCAAGTCAGTTAATAAGAACAAATTCTTATTTACAATGACGTCCTAACCCAGCCAAACCCTAACCCAGACGACGCTGGGCCAATTGTGCGCCGCACTATGGGATTCCCAATCATGGCTGGTGGTGATACAGGCTGGAACCAAACCAGGGTCTGTAGTTGACACCTCTAGCACTGAGATTCAGTGCCTTAGACTGCTGCGCCACTCGGGAGCCCCAAAGGTTTTTACAGAAATATAGTTTCGAAGTTTCCAGGAATTAAGAGGGAATAAGCAGGAAATGCAGGAATCCTGCAACAGGGATTTCTGGAAAACCAGGGAATTTTGGCCAAGTTACCACAATGTTGCAACCATAAGCATCACTCCTGGGACCTGCTGGGAGGTGGCACTGCAGGCCAGTGGAGGCTGGTGTCTGGCTCATTACAATGACTGGGATAGACTAAATAGAACATCATAAATACGTATTTGTTTGATGTGCTTGACACTCAGCAAAATCCCACAGTACTGACAGTGCTAAATTTAACACTGGGCCAGTGTCTATATGGTTCCACACTTGAGTTTTAAACTAACACTGTGCTTAGTGCTGAAGCTGTTACACTTTGTCAGTGTTAGGTAATTAACACTTTCAGTCTTGTGCAATAACACCTCAAGCATTTACAAACTTGAATTAACATAACACACCACTTAAACTGTGTGTTAATTTTACTCATAGAAAGTTAATTTAGAAAGTTAATTTAACTCCTGAATCAACACTAGAAGTGTTACACTGAAAAATCAACACTAGCTAACACTGGCCAATTTGCTGTGTACCTTTTCAGTAATGTCATTCCAGCCCCATCTTTGGCTCTTGGTTTATTAAACAGCCATTAGACTCAGGGAGTGTGTTCTGAGGAGGGGGAGAAGGGGTGAAAGTAAGAATTAGAGAGAGAGGGTGAAGAGGAGGAGCAAAGAAGGGAGAGCCTGGAGTGTGGAGAAGAATGGGGAAGTGAGAGTGAGGGAGTGACCGGATTATCGAGCCTCAGTGCCCGCCATAATTATTGGGACAGTGATGGATTTTTTCTTCTTTTGGCTCTATAATCCAAAAGTTTGAATTTGAAATGTAATAATGACTATGAGGTTAACGCGCAGACTTTCAGGTTTAATTTGAGGGTTTGTCATCAATACTGGGTGAACCGTTTTAGAAATTACAGCACCTTTTGTGCATAGTCCCCCATTTTAGGGAACCAAAAGAAATAGGACAAATACAGTGCCTTGCGAAAGTATTCGGCCCCCTTGAACTTTGCGACCTTTTGCCACATTTCAGGCTTCAAACATAAAGATATAAAACTGTATTTTTTTGTGAAGAATCAACAACAAGTGGGACACAATCATGAAGTGGAATGACATTTATTGAATATTTCAAACTTTTTTAACAAAAAAAAAACTGAAAAATTGGGCGTGCAAAATTATTCAGCCCCCTTAAGTTAATACTTTGTAGCGCCACCTTTTGCTGCGATTACAGCTGTAAGTCGCTTGGGGTATGTCTCTATCAGTTTTGCACATCAAGAGACATTTTTTCCCATTCCTCCTTGCAGAACAGCTCGAGCTCAGTGAGGTTGGATGGAGAGCATTTGTGAACAGCAGTTTTCAGTTCTTTCCACAGATTCTCGATTGGATTCAGGTCTGGACTTTAACTTGTCCATTCTAACACCTGGATATGTTTATTTTTGAACGATTCCATTGTAGATTTTGCTTTATGTTTTGGATCATTGTCTTGTTGGAAGACAAATCTCCGTCCCAGTCTCAGGTCTTTTGCAGACTCCATCAGGTTTTCTTCCAGAATGGTCCTGTATTTGGCTCCATCCATCTTCCCATCAATTTTAACCATCTTCCCTGTCCCTGCTGAAGAAAAGCAGGCCCAAACCATGATGCTGCCACCACCATGTTTGACAGTGGGGATGGCGTGTTCAGGGTGATGAGCTGTGTTGCTTTTACGCCAAACATAACGTTTTGCATTGTTGCCAAAAAGTTCAATTTTGGTTTCATCTGACCAGAGCACCTTCTTCCACATGTTTGGTGTGTCTCCCAGGTGGCTTGTGGCAAACTTTAAACAACACTTTTTATGGATATCTTTAAGAAATGGCTTTCTTCTTGCCACTCTTCCATAAAGGCCAGATTTGTGCAATATACGAAAGATTGTTGTCCTATGGACAGAGTCTCCCACCTCAGCTGTAGATCTCTGCAGTTCATCCAGAGTCATCATGGGCCTCTTGGCTGCATCTCTGATCAGTCTTCTCCTTGTATGAGCTGAAAGTTTAGAGGGACGGCCAGGTCTTGGTAGATTTGCAGTGGTCTGATACTCCTTCCATTTCAATATTATCGCTTGCACAGTGCTCCTTGGGATGTTTAAAGCTTGGGAAATCTTTTTGTATCCAAATCTTGCTTTAAACTTCTTCACAACAGTATCTCGGACCTGCCTGGTGTGTTCCTTGTTCTTCATGATGCTCTCTGCGCTTTTAACGGACCTCTGAGACTATCACAGTGCAGGTGCATTTATACGGAGACTTGATTACACACAGGTGGATTGTATTTATCATCATTAGTCATTTAAGTCAACATTGGATCATTCAGAGATCCTCACTGAACTTCTGGAGAGAGTTTGCTGCACTGAAAGTAAAGGGGCTGAATAATTTTGCACGCCCAATTTTTCAGTTTTTGATTTGTTAAAAAAGTTTGAAATATCCAATAAATGTCGTTCCACTTCATGATTGTGTCCCACTTGTTGTTGATTCTTCACAAAAAAATACAGTTTTATATCTTTATGTTTGAAGCCTGAAATGTGGCAAAAGGTTGCAAAGTTCAAGGGGGCCGAATACTTTCGCAAGGCACTGTACACTTAAACAGTATGTTTATGTAAGTAGTAAAAAGTTAAGTATTTGGTCCAATATTCATAGCATGCAATGACTACAGTCATGGCCAAAGGTTTTGAGAATGACACAAATATTAATTTTCACAAAGTCTGCTGCCTCAGTTTGTATGATGGCAAATTGCATATACTCCAGAATGTTATGAAGAGTGATCAAGTGCAATTGATTGCAAAGTCCCTCTTTGCCATGCAAATAAACTGAATCCCCAAAAAACCTATCCACTGCATTTCAGCCCTGCCACAAAAGGACCAGCTGACCTATGGCTGCTCATTTCTCATCCAAGATCGCATAGCAGTTCAGACGTCTTTTGTCCTCGTCTTGTCGTGTCCTGTATATATATATATTTACAACTTTTTTCACATACATTTTATTTTTATTTTCCATCAACTCATCTTCTAAACACTCTCCTGCAACCAGCCTCACCAATTTATATTTATAAAAAAGTATTATTTACCTCAGATCTGCAATCCTTCAGGAAGCTAGCCAGAAACTCCAGGAGGCTGGCCAGAAACTAGCCAGAAGCTAGCCAGGAGCTAGCCCAGAAGCTAATCAGAAGCTAACCACGGTTTGTGGTCATCGGCTGTCCTTTAGTTCGAAAATCTTTTGAAAATCTATCGCCAGTTTTGTACGGCGCAGCGCGGCTCGGAACGGAACATACCGGACCAATTTTTCTCTCCATGTCCCTGGATTTCAACTGCTCTCTGGACATTCATACCCGGATCTCACAGCTAGCTAGCTGCTATCCGTGTGACAGTCGGCTTTCGTCGATTCCGGAGCAAACATCGATTGTTCCGGTGCTAGCCAGCTCCGTCAATCACGCCTGAGTTCCATCATTCACTCCTGGGCTGCAGTCACCTATCCGGACCCGTTTCACTGCCTACGCGGAGCCCCACCGGGCCTTCACAACCGGACTGCCGACGTTATCTACCTGAAGGAGATCCGGCTGGCTCCTCTGTCGCGACGTTACCGGAACGCCCATCTGCGGCCCGCTAACCGTTAGCTGTCTTTCCGGCTGCTATCTGAATAGACAATCGGACAATTTATTTATTTGAATTATTATGTTTTCTTCTCGGGCCTCTATAACTATATCTATTGTTCTTATTTTTGTTGTTGTTGTGTGATTTGGATTAATCCCCTCTACCACACGGAACCCCACTAATCTACTGACCGAACGCAAGAGGTGGCTAACAACAGACTCCATCCTATGCTAGCTTGCTACCGGTTGGCTTGGCTAGCTGTCTAAATCGCCGTGACCCTAAACCAACCTCTCCACTCACTGGACCCTTTTGATCACTCGACTAAGCATGCCTCTCCTTAATGTCAATATGTCTTGTCCATTGCTGTTCTGGTTAGTGTTTATTGGCTTATTTCACTGTAGAGCCTCTAGTCCTGCTCACTATACCTTATCCAACCTATTAGTTCCACCACCCACACATGCAATGACATCTCCTGGTTTCAATGATGTTTCTAGAGACAATATCTCTCTCTTCATCACTCAATACCTAGGTTTACCTCCACTGTATTCACATCCTACCTTACCTTTGTCTGTACATTATACCTTGATGCTATTTTATCGCCCCCAGAAACCTCCTTTTACTCTCTGTTCCAGACGTTCTAGACGACCAATTCTTATTGCTTTTAGTCGCACCCTTATTCTACTCCTCCTATGTTCCTCTGGCGATGTAGAGGTGAATCCAGGCCCTGCAGTGCCTAGCTCCACTCCTATTCCCCAGGCGCTCTCTTTTGACGACTTCTGTAACCGTAATAGCCTTGGTTTCATGCATGTTAACATTAGAAGCCTCCTCCCTAAGTTTGTTCTATTCACTGCTTTAGCACACTCTGCCAACCCGGATGTTCTAGCTGTGTCTGAATCCTGGCTTAGGAAGACCACCAAAAATTCAGACATTTTAATTCCAAACTACAACATTTTCAGACAAGATAGAACTGCCAAAGGGGGCGGTGTTGCAATTTACTGCAAAGATAGCCTGCAGAGTTCTGTCCTACTATCCAGGTCTGTACCCAAACAATTTGAACTTCTACTTTTAAAAATCCACCTTTCTAAAAACAAGTCTCTCACCGTTGCCGCCTGCTATAGACCACCCTCTGCCCCCAGCTGTGCTCTGGACACCATATGTGAACTGATTGCCCCCCATCTATCTTCAGAGCTCGTGCTGCTAGGCGACCTAAACTGGAACATGCTTAACACCCCAGCCATCCTACAATCTAAACTTGATGCCCTCAATCTCACACAAATTATCAATGAACCTACCAGGTACCTCCCCAAAGCCTTAAACACGGGCACCCTCATAGATATCATCCTAACCAACTTCCCCTCTAAATACACCTCTGCTGTCTTCAACCAAGATCTCAGCGATCACTGCCTCATTGCCTGCATCCGTAATGGGTCAGCGGTCAAACGACCTCCTCTCATCACTGTAAAACGCTCCCTGAAACACTTCAGCAAGCAGGCCTTTCTAATCGACCTGGCCGGGGTATCCTGGAAGGATATTGACCTCATCCCGTCAGTAGAGGATGCCTGGATATTTTTTAAAAATGCCTTCCTAACCATCTTAAATAAACATGCCCCATTCAAGAAATTTAGAACCAGGAACAGATATAGCCCTTGGTTCTCCCCAGACCTGACTGCCCTTAATCAACACAAAAACGTCCTATGGCGTTCTGCATTAGCATCGAACAGCCCCCGTGATATGCAGCTGTTCAGGGAAGCTAGAAACCATTATACACAGGCAGTTAGAAAAGCCAAGGCTAGCTTTTTCAAGCAGAAATTTGCTTCTTGCAACACTAACTCAAAAAAGTTCTGGGACACTGTAAAGTCCATGGAGAATAAGAACACCTCCTCCCAGCTGCCCAGTGCACTGAAGATAGGAAACACTGTCACCACTGATAAATCCACCATAATTGAAAATTTCAATAAGCATTTTTCTACTGCTGGCCATGCTTTCCACCTGGCTACTCCTACCCCTGTCAACAGCACTGCACCCCCAACAGCAACTCGCCCAAGCCTTCCCCATTTCTCCTTCTCCCAAATCCATTCAGCTGATGTTCTGAAAGAGCTGCAAAATCTGGACCCCTACAAATCAGCCGGGCTAGACAATCTGGACCCTTTCTTTCTAAAATTATCTGCCGAAATTGTTGCCACCCCTATTACTAGCCTGTTCAACCTCTCTTTCGTGTCGTCTGAGATTCCCAAAGATTGGAAAGCAGCTGCGGTCATCCCCCTCTTCAAAGGGGGGGACACTCTTGACCCAAACTGCTACAGACCTATATCTATCCTACCATGCCTTTCTAAGGTCTTCGAAAGCCAAGTCAACAAACAGATTACCGACCATTTTGAATCTCACCATACCTTCTCTGCTATGCAATCTGGTTTCAGAGCTGGTCATGGGTGCACCTCAGCCACGCTCAAGGTCCTAAACGATATCTTAACCGCCATCGATAAGAAACATTACTGTGCAGCCGTATTCATTGATCTGGCCAAGGCTTTCGACTCTGTCAATCACCACATCCTCATCGGCAGACTCAACAGCCTTGGTTTCTCAAATGATTGCCTCGCCTGGTTCACCAACTACTTCTCTGATAGAGTTCAGTGTGTCAAATCTGAGGGTCTGTTGTCCGGACCTCTGGCAGTCTCTATGGGGGTGCCACAGGGTTCAATTCTTGGACCGACTCTCTTCTCTGTATACATCAATGAGGTCGCTCTTGCTGCTGGTGAGTCTCTGATCCACCTCTACGCAGACGACACCATTCTGTATACTTCCGGCCCTTCTTTGGACACTGTGTTAACAACCCTCCAGGCAAGCTTCAATGCCATACAACTCTCCTTCCGTGGCCTCCAACTGCTCTTAAATACAAGTAAAACTAAATGCATGCTCTTCAACCGATCACTACCTGCACCTACCCGCCTGTCCAACATCACTACTCTGGACGGCTCTGACTTAGAATACGTGGACAACTACAAATACTTAGGTGTCTGGTTAGACTGTAAACTCTCCTTCCAGACCCATATCAAACATCTCCAATCCAAAGTTAAATCTAGAATTGGCTTCCTATTTCGCAACAAAGCATCCTTCACTCATGCTGCCAAACATACCCTTGTAAAACTGACCATCCTACCAATCCTCGACTTTGGCGATGTCATTTACAAAATAGCCTCCAATACCCTACTCAACAAACTGGATGCAGTCTATCACAGTGCAATCCGTTTTGTCACCAAAGCCCCATACACTACCCACCATTGCGACCTGTACGCTCTCGTTGGCTGGCCCTCGCTTCATACTCGTCGCCAAACCCACTGGCTCCATGTCATCTACAAGACCCTGCTAGGTAAAGTCCCCCCTTATCTCAGCTCGCTGGTCACCATAGCATCTCCCACCTGTAGCACACGCTCCAGCAGGTATATCTCTCTAGTCACCCCCAAAACCAATTCTTTCTTTGGCCGCCTCTCTTTCCAGTTCTCTGCTGCCAATGACTGGAACGAACTACAAAAATCTCTGAAACTGGAAACACTTATCTCCCTGACTAGCTTTAAGCACCAACTGTCAGAGCAGCTCACAGATTACTGCACCTGTACATAGCCCACATATAATTTAGCCCTATCAACTACCTCTTTCCCAACTGTATTTAATTTATTTATTTATTTTGCTCCTTTGCACCCCATTATTTTTATTTCTACTTTGCACATTCTTCCATTGCAAAACTACCATTCCAGTGTTTTACTTGCTATATTGTATTTACCTTGCCACCAAGGCCTTTTTTTGCCTTTACCTCCCTTCTCACCTCATTTGCTCACATTGTATATAGACTTGTTTATACTTTATTATTGACTGTATGTTTGTTTTACTCCATGTGTAACTCTGTGTTGTTGTATCTGTCGAACTGCTTTGCTTTATCTTGGCCAGGTCGCAATTGTAAATGAGAACTTGTTCTCAACTTGCCTACCTGGTTAAATAAAGGTAAAATAAATAAAAAAATAAAAATGTCAGTGATTCTCTCGTTAACACAGGTGTGAGTGTTCACGAGGACAAGGCTGGAGATTACTCTGTCATGCTGATTGAGTTTGAATAACAGACTGGAAGCTTCAAAAGGATGTTGGTGCTTGGAATCATTGTTCGACCTCTGTCAATCATGGTTACCTGCAAGGAAACACGTGCCGTCATCATTGCTTGGCACAAAAGGGCTTCACAGGCAAGGATATTGCTGTCAGTAAGATTGTACCTAAAATCAACCATTTATCTGATCATCAAGAACTTCAAGGAGAACGGTTCAATTGTTGTGAAGAAGGCTTCAGGGCGCCCAAGAAAGTCCAGCAAGCGCCAGGACCGTCTCCTAAAGTTGATTCAGCTGCGGGATCGGGGCACCACCAGTACAGAGCTTGCTCAGGAATGGCAGCAGGCAGGTGTGAGTGCATCTGCACGCACAGTGAGGCAAAGACTTTTGGAGGATGGCCTGGTGTCAGGAAGGGCAGCAAAGAAGCCACTTCTCTCCAGAAAAAACATCAAGGACAGACTGATATTCTGCAAAGGGTACAGGGATTGGACTGCTGAGAACTGGGGTAAAGTCTGTACATCAAGCTTGTGACGCTACAAACGTGTAGTTTGTATAGTAATTACTGTTTGTTTTGTTTGTGTTTTAGATTATTTTGTGCCCAATAGAAGTGAAGGGTAAATAATTTGTCATTTTGAGGTCACTTTTAATGTACAAAAAAAAAAAATGTTTCTAAACACTTCTCCAATATCTTGGATGCTACCATGATTACGGATATTCCTGAGTGAATCGTAAGAACGTTACAGACACACATATCATACTCAAAAATGATATCTTCCCGTTATTGTAATGGTGAGGTTAGCATGTCTTGGGGGTATGATATGTGTGAGTCTGTAACTAACCAAATAATTAACCTTTAACTACTTTAATGCACATAAGTGAATTTGTCCCCAAAATTTATGTCACCTAAAATGGGGGACTATGTACAAAAGGGGCTGTAATTTCTGGACGGATCACCCGGTATGGATGAAAATAACCTCAAATGAAAGTTGACAGTCTGCACTGACCTCATAGTCATTCTTTGATTTCAAATCCAAAGTTTTGTAGAATAGAGCCAAAAGATGAAAAAATCCATCACTGTTCCAATAATTACAGAGGTCACTGTATTTTTCAATTAGCTCAACATCGATCCCTCCTTTTGTGGTGCACTGATGTACTGTCTTTGGCTCTGCTGTGTTTTTAAATTAACCCCCGGTTGTTGAGTAGTTCAATCAAAGTATCAAATACGATTTGAATTATTCAGCCACACATTTTCGAACCCATCTAGAATCCATCAAGTTTCTTGGATGTTTCTTGCTTTTGAAAAATGATTTCCAGTGCATCCCAGGGAAGTGTCTTTGAAGGTTAATGTCCTCACAGTCGAACAGAATTATTCCATCAGTCTCCCGTGTGAGCTTTGCGAGGAGGAGAGCGAAATTCTCAGCCCCTGGTGGGACGGTGGTGGGATGGGGCTGACGACCCTATCAGAGAGCCAGGGCACAGAGACAGCGGCCAGCAGGACAGAAAACAAGCATGGATAGAGTGAACAAGCTCAAGCTCTCTCTACCTCTTTCTCTATCCCTCTTTCTCTTTCACTCTCTCTGTGTGTCTCTCTCTCTCCCCCCCCCCCCCTCTCTCTTTCTCCCTCCCTTCCTTCCTCTCTATACGGCACCTCCTTGGCAGATAGGACAGGGGGCAAAAAGCCGTCCGAGGGATGCTTAAACCTCATCAGCGCACAGACACACACATGCACACCTCATAAGCACAGAAACAAAAGCACCATCAAAAGGATCTACAGTTCCCAGACGAGCCTCCCTTCTATTATCTGAGCTCACCAAGGTTACAATCGATCGAACCTGATTGTGTGTCTATCAGCCCAACTATCCAGCCCTTCCTCCCTCTGTCCATTCCTCCCCTCCTCTAACTCTTCTCTTTCCTCCTTTCCCTCCTCCTGTCCAGCCCTTCCTCCTCTCCATCTCTGCCCTCTTTCCCTCCCCTCCACTACCTCTCCATGCGACACCCCATTGATCCAGTGTGCCCTGCCTCATGGCCACAGATCAGTCTGCTTGATGCCTTTTGTGTCTCAGTGAAGTGAATAAACTGGCCTATTGAGCACCAGTAAGCCGCCAGAGCTACTAAAACGAGCTGTGGTCAAGCTAGAGGGCCATGGAGGAGACCGAGACTGGGGGAGGATGAACAAAGGTTAAGCTACCCAGCAAACATGTCCACATTCCCTTCTGGAAAAAAAAGCATTGACCAGCATAGACTGGTTGATCCGCCTTCGTTATGTTTTCACTGGTGACCAGCCTTTGTTGTGGTTTGGACATTGGTTACAAGCATAAGCTGATCACCAGCGTACCATACTGGTCACCCGCATAAAATAAGCATCAAATCACATTATTCAGGCTTGGAATCCAGCAATAGGAACTTTTATAAACCCACAATCTGCATTCAGAATGACTGACAGTGTAACGCACGTCGGTGCATGAAGAAGGAGTGGCCCAAAGCGCAGCGTGGTACATGTTCATGATAATTTATTTAAAGTGAACACTGAGACAAAATTAAACAGTTCTGTCTGGTGCAGACACAAAACAGAAAACAACTACCCACAAAACACAGGTGGGAAAAAGCTGCCTAAGTATGATTCTCAATCAGAGACAACGATAGACAGCTAGCTGCCTCTGATTGGGAACCACACCCGGCCAAACACAAAGAAATAGAAAACATAGAAAGAAAGTAACTAGAATGCCCACCCTAGTCACACCCTGGCATAACTACAATAGAGAATTAAACCCTCTCTATGGCCAGGGCTAAACCAATTTACTGTATGTTATTTATCTTTCTATAGCATAAGAAATTAATAGATGAATGAATCAATTTATGTATCTTAAAAAACATAGATATTGAAACAAACAATTCTAAAAATTGAACCGGGGAAATATGGGACTGGGAAATATGATAATGCTGGGAGTGGTTTTGCAGACCATCATGGCCAGAACATGCTTGACCAGCATTCGCAAAATAATTACAAATATATATTCTTGAAGGGTTCTTTGTCAGGTGATATGTGTAACTATTTTTTTTTATTTTTTTGCATATCAGGAAGGGTTCTTTACTGCCTTCTGATGAACCATCCTGGTCTTTCCCTCTCCACCATGTGTTCCTTTTATGCCATGAAATGCTACACGGTTAAAACGTTCCAGTAATTTCACAGTACACTACAGGCTACTATTTGTAGTGAATGTTAGGTGAACAACAAGTTACTGAATTTGTACAGCTAAATAAAGGTGTTATTGCTGTAATAACACAGTACGTTGCTGAATGATGACAACTCAAACTATACCTCACTTGGGATTTTAAATTACCTGAGTTTTCTGCCACGCCACCAGGTCTGTAAGATTGAAAGAGATTGGCCACAGATTTAATGGCAAGAATACATTTCTGCTAAAAGTTGTCAAGAATCAAGTGAACACTTTTCAGGTTATATGACAACACCAAAGTAAAAAATAAATAGCAGTGCTCAGGGACAATTGATGTAAAGTACTCATAAATGCATTAGGGATTTGAACTTGCAAGCGTTTGGTCATTAATGTGCATTAATGTTTCAGCAGTGCCACCAGGTACATCTTTATTACCAAAACATATATCCACACACTCAACATTAGGGTACAGTGTTGTTCCCTGGGGTACAAAAAGGTCAAAGGTACAAAAGTTAACTTCAAATACAGAATTCTGAATAATGTCCTAGGTCTTGGTCTGATCAAATTGTCACAGATTTTAACAAGGCACACCTATTAATTTAAATGCATTCCAGGTGACTACCTCATGAAGCTGCTTGAGAGAATTCCAAGAGTGTGCAAAGCTGTCATCAAGGCAAAGGGTGGCTACTTGAAGAATCTCAAATATAAAACATATTTTGATTTGTTTAACACTTTTTTGGTTGCTACATGATTCCATATGTGTTATTTCATAGTTTTGATGTCTTCACTACTTTTCTACAATGTAGAAAATAGTCAAAATAAAGAAAAACCCTTGAATGAGTAGAGTACTGGTGCTCTATTTATTTCCGGCTATTTTAAACTTTGCAATGCTGTAATATAGGCTTTACACTTTTTTTTTCTCATTAGAACAGAGTCTCTGGTATTACTTCTAATTTACTTAGTGTTGTTTACACTGTTCCAAACGGCCAGCAAAATAATATGGATTGACAATGATTTTACATGAGTCCTAATTCACATGATTTGTCTAAAATACTTATATCCACTAGGCTAATAAATGATCGCATTTTTCTTTTTGATTATTTCATTAACCTACATCATGTTATTTCAAGTTATCACTTGGGAGCGGATGCAAAAGTGCTTTGGAGTTGTTGAACTGGTGGTTCAAAATGTACTACAGTTGACTTTTAATGAACTGAATGACGAGGATGAAGAAGAAGAGGGA
The DNA here is from genome assembly GCF_013265735.2 of Oncorhynchus mykiss. Lineage (NCBI taxonomy): Eukaryota > Metazoa > Chordata > Actinopteri > Salmoniformes > Salmonidae > Oncorhynchus > Oncorhynchus mykiss. Next base: position 46,479,999 of record NC_048579.1, read on the forward strand.
GATTGAATTTAGAAAAAAAATGTAAGATTTGCGCTTGCTCTGTCCCGCTCGCCCACACGAAAATAAATACGCTTTTTTTGTTTCTGCTTTGTCAGAACAAGCTGTAACTGGACTGTAGCATATTACTTACTAAAACTGTGGTTACACTGCAAGGTTTTTATTCTAAGAAAAATGATAATATTCTGTTATATTCCATTATATTATTAAACTATATGTGTTGACTAAATACATGCAAGTTATGTCTGCTAAATTAACAAGTTGATATAGCCTCGACTACTAAGCACAGATAAATACAACTCAAAAATAATTTAACATATTTTCAAGACGAGCTATTTAATGTATGTATTTTATTTATTACATTTACTTGTGAAATGTTACCAAATAGATAACAATAGATAAAAGCATCTAGTGGCATTGGTAGAGAGTCAGGAGGAGAATGGAGTGAAAGCTAGCATAGACTGGAATATGTTCCGTGATTCATCCAATTGCATTGAGGAGTATACCACCTCAGTCATCGGCATCATCAATAAGTGCATCGACAACATCATCCCCACAGTGATCGTACGCACATATCCCAAACAGAAGCTATGGATTACAGGCAACATCTGCATCGAGCTAAAGGGTAGAGCTGCCACTTTCAAGGAGTGGGACACAAATCCGGATATTTAGAAGAAATCCCGCTATGTCCTCATACGAACCATCAAACAAGCAAAGTGTAAACACAGGATTAAGATTTAATCCTACAACACCGGCTCTGACGCTCGTCGGATGTGGCAGGGCTTGAAAACTATTATGGACTACAAAGGTAAACCCAGATGCAAGCTGTCCAGTTATACCTTTTATGCTCGCTTCAAGGCAAGCAACACTGAAGCATACATGAGAGCACCAGCTGTAATACCTACATGTTTCAAGCAGACCACCATAGTCCCTGTGCTCAAGGATGCGAAGGTCACCTGCCTAAATTATTACCGCCACGTAGCACTCAAATCAGCATACACGAAGTGCTTTGAAAGGCTGGTCATGTCTCACATCAACAGCATCCTCCCGGATACCCAAGACCCCCTCCAATTCGCATACCGCCCCAAAAGATCCACAGATGACGTAATCTCAATTGCACTCCACACTGCCCTTTCCCACCTGGACAAAATTAACACCTATGTGAGAATGCTGTTAATTGACTACAGCTCAGCGTTCAACATGACTCCAACACCATCATTAAGTTTGCTCAGCTTCCTGACATCCCGGACAACAATAGGCGTTGTCGGAGGAAAGCCAATAAAATTGTCAGAGACTCCAGTCACTCAACTCAAAGACTGTTTTCTCTGTTACCGCACGGCAAGCTGTACCGGAGCACCAAGTCTAGGACCAAAAGGCCCCTTAAAAGCTTCTGCCCCCAAGCCATAAGAATGCTGAACAAGTAATCAAATGGCCACCGGACTATTTACATTGAACCCCCCCACACATTTGTTTTGTACACTGCTGCTACTCACTGTTTATTATCTATGCATAGTCACTTCACCCCTACCTACAGTGCCTTGTAAAAGTACAGTTGAAGTTGGAAGTTTATATACACCTTAGCCAAATACATTTAAACTCAGTTTTTCACAATTCCTGACATTTAATCCTAGTAAAAATTCCCTGTTTTAGGTAATTTAGGATCACCACTTTATTTTAAGAATGTGTAATGTCAGAATAATAGTAGAGTGATTTATTTCAGCTTTTATTCCTTTCATCACATTCTCAGTTGGTCAGAAATTTACATACACTCAATTAGTATTTGGTAGCATTGCCTTCAAATTGTTTAAAGGTCTGCTGTTAGAACCAATAAATGCCTCTTTATCACTCTTGTGTAGCGGAATTACTTTGACTTCCCGCCAGGCCTGAGGACAAAGACTTTTCTCTAGGCTCAGATTGCACAGTTGAAGTCGGAAATTTCAATACACAGGTTGGAGTCATTAAAACAATTTTTTTAACCACTTCACACATTTCTTGTTAACAAACTATAGTTTTGGCAAGTTGGTTAGGACTTCTACTTTGCCCATGACACAAGTAGTTTTTCCAACAATTATTTAGACATATTATTTCATAATAATTCACTGTGTCACAATTTCGGTGGGACAGAAGTTTACATGCACTAAATTGACTGTGCCTTTCAACAGCCTGGAAAATTCCAGAAAATTACGTCATGGCTTTAGAAGCTTCTGATAGGCTAATTGACATCATTTGAGTCATTTGGAGGTGTACCTGTGGATGTATTTAAAGGCCTACCTTCAAACTCAGTGCCTCTTTGCCCTACATCATGGGAAAATCAAAAGAAATCAGCCAAGACCTCAGAAAAATATTGTAGACCTCCACAAGTCTGGTTCATCCTTGGGAGCAATTTCCAAATACCTGAAGGTACCACGTTCACCTGTACAAACAGTGGTACGCAAGTATAAACACCATGGGACCAACCAGCTGTCATACCGCTCATGAACGTACTTTGGTGCGAGATGTGCAAATCAATCCCAGAACATCAGCAAATTACCTTGTGAAGATGCTGGAGGAAACGGGTACCAAAGTATCTATATCCACAGTAAAACGAGTCCTATATCATCATTATCTGAATGGCCATTCAGCAAGGAAGAAGCCACTGCTCCAAAACCGCCAGAAAAAAGCAAGACTACGGTTAGCAACTGCACATGGGGAAAAATATTGTACTTTTTGGAGAAATGTCCTCTGGTCTGATTAAACAAAAATAGAACTGTTTGGCCATAATGACCAACGTTATGTTTGGAGGAAAAAGGGGGAGGCTTGCAAGCCAAAGAAGCACGGGGATGGCAGTATCATGTTGTGGAGGTGCCTTGCTGCAGGAGGGACTGGTGCACTTCACAAAATAGATGGCATCATGAGGAAAATGACGTGGATATATTGAAACAACATCTCAAGACATCAGTCAGGAAGTTAAAGCTTGGTTGTAAATGGGTCTTCCAAATGGACAATGACCCCAAGCATACTTCCAAAGTCATGGCAAAATGACAACAAAGTCAAGGTATTGGAGTGGCCATCACAAAGCGCTGACCCCAATCCTATAGTCATTTATGGGCAAAACTGAAAAAGTGTGTGCGAGCAAGGAGGCCTACAAAACTGACTTAGTTACAACAGCTCTGTCACGAGGAATGGGTAAACATTCACCCAACTTATTGTGGGAAGCTTGTGAAAGGCTACCCAAAACGTTTGACCCAAGTTAGCTTGCTGCCAGCTCCCAGCAAACTTTTGGAAAAAATTGTGTTTTACCAAATATAATACTATTTATCTGTAAAGAAATGAACAACAGACTTTCAACATGCTAATAGAGAAGGGCATTCAACATGTACTGCACTGACGCAAATGACAGATGATTGGTTGAAAGAAAATGATAATAAGAAGATTGTGGGAGCTGTACAGTTAGATTTCAGTGCAGCCTTTCATATTATATCCTACGGAGAGTGGTGTCAGGAAAACAACCTCTCACTCAACCTCAACAAATCAAAGGATATGATTGTGGACTTCAGGAAACCGCAGAGTGAGCACCCCCCTATCCATGTCAACGGGATAGTAGTGGAGGTGTAAAGTTTTAAGTTCCTCTGCATACACATCACAGACAAACTGAAATGGTCCACCCACATAGACAGTGTGGTGTAGAAGGTGCAAAGCGACTCTTCAACCTCAGGAGGCTGAAGAAATTTGACTTATCACCTAAATCCCTCAAAAACTTTTACAGATGCACAATTGAGAGTATCCCTTCGAACTGTATCACTGCCTGGTACGGCAACTGCACCGCCCACAACCGCAAGGCTCTCCAAAGGGTGGTGCGGTCTGCACAACGCATCACCGGGTGCAAACTACCTGCCCTCCAGGACACCTACAGCACCCGATGTCACAGGAAGGCCAAAAAGATCATCAAGGACAACAGCCACTCGAGCCACTGCCTGTTCACTCCGCTACCATCCAGAAGTCGAGGTCAGTACAGGTGCATCAAAGCTGGGACCGAGAGACTGAAAAACAGCTTCTCTCTCAAGGCCACCACTAACTGTTAACTTCTTATGGCTGGGGGCAGTATTGAGTAGCTTGAATGAAATAAGGTGCCCAGAGTAAACTGCCTGCTACTCAGGCCCAGTTGCTAATATATGCATATTATTAGTAGATGTGGATAGAAAACACTCTGAAGTTTCTAAAACAGTTTGAATGATGTCTGTGAGTATAACAGAACTCATATGGCAGGCAAAAACCTGAGAAGAAATCCAACCAGGAAGTGGGAAATCTGAAGTTTGTAGTTTTTCAACTCTTTGCCTATTGAATATACAGTGTCTATGGGGTCAAATTGCACTTCCTAAGGCTTCCACTAGATGTCAACAGTCTTTATAACCTTGTTTGATGCTTCTAATGTGAACGAGGGGGGAATGAGAGGGGATTGAGTCAAAGGTCTGGAAGAGTGGCATGAGCTGACCATGCGCCTTCACGTGAGAGTTAGCTTGAGTTCCATTGCATTTCTACAGACAAACGAATTGTCCGGTTGGAACATTGTTGAAGATTTATGATAAAAACATCCTAAAGATTGATTCTATACATCGTTTGACATGTTTCTACGAACTGTAATATAACTTTTTTGACTTTTCGTCTGAACTAAGCGATCGCGCATTGAGCATTTGGATTACTGGGCTAAACGCTCAAACAAAAAGGAGGTATTTGGACATAAATTATGGACTTTCTCGAACAAATCAAACATTTATTGTGAAACTGGGATTCCTGGGAGTGCATTCTGATGAAGATCATCAAAGGTAAGTGAATATTTATAACGCTATTTCTGACTTCTGTTGACTCCAACATGGCGGATATCTGTATGGCTTGATTTGTTGTCAGAGCGCCGTACTCAGATTATTGCATGGTTTGCTTTTTCATTTTTTTTAAAAATCTGACACAGCGGTTGCATTAAGGAGAAGTGTATCGATAATTCCATGCATAATAGTTGTATCTTTTATCAATGTTTATTATGAGTATTTCTGTAAATTGATGTGGCTCTCTGCAAAATCACCAGATGTTTTGGAACTACTAAACATAACGCGACAATGTAAACTCTGATTTTTTTTAATGTAAATATTAACTTTATCGAACAAAACATACATGTATTGTGTAACATGAAGTCCTATGATGAAGATCATCAAAGGTCAGTGATTCATTTTCTCTGTTTCTGCTTTTTGTGACTCCTCTCTTTGGCTGGAAAATGGCTGTGTGTGTTTTTGTGACTAGGCTCTGACCTAACATAATCATATGTTGTGCTTTCGCTGTAAAGCCTTTTTGAAATTGGACACTGTGCTGGGATTAACAACAAGTTTATCTTCAAAATGGTGTAAAATACTTCTATGTTTGAGGAATTTTAATTATGACATTTCTGTTTTTATTTGGCGCCCTGCACTTTCACTGGCTGTTGTCATATTGATCCCGTTAGCGGGATTCAAGCCATAAGAAGACAGCCATCACTAACACAGAGAGGCTGCTGCCTACATACGGACTTGAAGTCATTGGCTGCTTTAATTTAATAAATGGATCACTAGTCACTTTAATAATGCCACTTTAATAATGTTTACATATCTTGCATCACTCATCTCATATGTATATACTATATTTTATACCATCTATTGCATCTTGCCTATGCCTAATTGTTAGATTACATGTTTGATATTGCTGCACTGTTGGAACTAGAAGCACAAGCATTTTGCTACACTCACAATAACATCTGCTAACCATGTGTATGTGATCAATAAATGTGGATTTGATTTGAAAAAACGTGTGCGTTATGGCTTTTCAAACTCTGCCATATAGTGGATTTAGGGCTAGCTATATAATAGAACTCAAAGGATTTTCTTTAGTGAAAGCTTCTTTAATGTCATACATGTAAACTGTGGTGTACCGCAGGGCAGCTCTCTAGGCCATCTTTTCTATTTTACCAATGACCTGCCACTGGCATTAAACAAAGCATTTGTGTCCATGTATTGCTGATGATTCAACCATATATGCATCAGCAACCACAGCTAATGAAGTCACTGAAACCCTTAACAAAGAGTTGCAGTCTGTTTTAGAATGGGTGGCCAGTAATAAACTGTTCCTGATCATTTCTAAAACTAAGAGCATTGTATTTGGTACAAATCATTCCCTAAGTTCTAGACCTCAGCTGAATCTGGTAATGAATGGTGGGGCTGTTGAACAAGTTGAGGTGACTAAATTACTTGGCGTTATCTTAGATTGTAAACGGTCATTGTCAAAACATTTGGATTCAATAGTTGTGAAGATAGGGAGAGGTCTGTCTGTAATGAACAGAAAACCTGCAGGCTCTAGTTTGGTCTTATCTTGATTATCTCTAATGTTTTATGCAGTTATGTCCTTGAGCTGTTCTTGTCTATTGATGTTTTTTATTATGTCATGTTTAGTGTTTTGTGTGGACCCCGGGAAGAGTAGCTGCTGCTTTTGCAACAGCTAATGGGGATCCCAATAAAATGCCAATACCAAAATAGCTGTGCAGCAATGCTCCCCATCCAATGTGACAGAGCTTGAGAGGATCTGCAGAGAAGAATGGGAGAAACTCCCAAAATACAGGTGTGCCAAGCTTGTAGCGTCATACCCAACAAGACTCAAGGCTGTAATCACTGCCAACGGCACATCAACAAAATACTGAGTAAAGGGTCTGAATACTTATGTAAATGTGATATTTCATTTTTTTTATTGTAATAAATTTGCAAACATTTCTGAAAACCTGTTTTTTCTTTGTCAATATGGGGTATTGTGTGCAGATTGAAGAGGGAAATAAGACAATTGAATCCATAAAGCTGTAACATAACAAAATGTGGAAAAAGTCAAGGGGTCTGAATACTTTCCAAATGCACTGTATTCTTTTGAAAAAAAAAATATCCTGTTAATAGTTCACAAAAATGTATTTCAATGTACTGGCCACCTCTTCATCTTTCTTGGATTTGTTCCCATCTTCTTTCCCAGTGCCCTCATCTCACCTGAGATTCAATGGGAACATTGAGTTTGCGATGAGTTGGCATCTTAGAGCAACAGAAATTAGCAAACAGTCGATGGTTAAATTTGATTGTTTATTAAAAATGAATGGATTTCAGCAACAGAGGCATGCAACTACAGAGGGTAAATGTAGGTACAAAGGTGGGCGTTTCATAATTCAAATGTTTTGATATAGTCGGAGGTAGATTCCACAAATCCTGGTCATCATGAACTTCCTTCACCATGAAGTGGAGTTCAGTCCACTAGATGGGAAAGCACATGCTGGGCTAGCCTATGATGGTCTGGTGTGGGCTTGTTGTGGGCTAGCCAGCGCTGGGCTAGCCCGTATTTGGCTGGTGTGGGCTTTCTGTGAGCTTTCCGCTGCCCACATTGCCCAAAAATATCCATATGGGGCCAATGTTTGCTGCTAGCAGCTAGGGTTCAGCCAATTCAGTCAATTTAGGAAATCAACTAAAAAGGGAATTGGAATCTCAGTTCACTTGCTGAATTGAATGAATTGAAATGGAATTGACCACAATCATGCTAGCAGTAGCGTATCTCGTCTCCGTGGGACCTACAGGGGTAATTACAGTGAGCGAAGGCCTCCTACTGCCTGTGGCTCAGCCTCAGCCGGCCTTGCATAGGATCAACAGCCAACGAAGACATTCATCTCAGATAAACTGGGAGATGATGAGGCTCTCACATAAACACTGGAGAAGTATCTCATCTGTTTCATGCAGATGCGACAGGGATGTAGTTTGAGGCTGTGGACACGGGCAGTAATTGCATCCATGAGTGTGCATAAATTAGCTGTGCTTTTGCCACAAATCCATAGGAGAGTAGCTGGCGCTTTGGGAGTGGGATAAATCCCCTACAATCCCCCACTCAGAGCCTTCAGCTGAACGATGGGGGGAGATGGATACAGATTGATGAGACTAGGTTGGGACGGGATAAAGCATAATTTCCATTTCATCACTGTCAATAAGCATTTGATTATGGGGAGGGGATGGAGGGATGAAATGGAAATCGCATGGAGGAATAGAATGTTATGATAATAACAGAGATTTAATGTGATGGTCTACTGTCTCCATGGCATGTGGTCGAATTTATATTTCTTCTGACGTGACATGGCTGACTAATGCACATTTCAGACTCCGAACTTATGGTGAGTCGAACTGAACAGAAAATAAAAGAGGGCAGACACTGTTGAGAGTTTTGCTTGACATACCGATTGGTTTTATACAACCGCACGCAACACTGCAGACTTTCACGTTGGTTTTGGATCAAATTCAGGCATTACAGTGACCTCTTGTTTTACAGAAACCACAAAATGTATTGCAAAAAAGATACAAAGAAAGACGATTCACACACCTGTGCAGGTTTGAAGTACAAACCGATCCGCAACGTAGCAAATATTCAAAGAACTGAACACACCTGATTGTGCTTCAGTTGTGGGTGTGGTCATGAAGCAACCTTTATTGGCATTAATTAATATATGTATGTTAAAGTTGCTGTAAAAGTTGCGGGCTGCCACAGAATTCTATAGCACGTTATTTAAGTTTCAGCCATTGTTGCCATTAATGCCTGTTAGTGCATGTTGACCACCAGACGGCATCTTTGAGAAGCATTTGTTTTTTTTAACATAGGCTGTATTAGAAAATTTATAGATTGATATGAAGAAATGTATCTTAAATAGTACCCTCAAAACACCAGTCTCAACATCAACAGTGAAGAGGCGACTCCGGGATGCTGGCCTTCTAGTTTCTCGCTCATTCACACATTATTTCCTTGGGACCCAAAAGCATAATCAGTGCTCTAACTCCCCCTTATGTTGGTCTGGAGCAACAAAGCAGTGACGCAGGGTTCCGTACTAAACCACAAATGACCTCTAAATCTCGCTGCATAATCTCAAAACTTTTATTTGAGGAACCACTGTATATGCAATACCATTTCTCCCGGCAGTGGAATAATTGCCACGTGGTTAATCATGAAAAAATGAAAGTTTAAATTAAACTAATGCGAGAGCACCAGCCTCTGACATTTGGATACATTGATACACTGTGATCCATTGGCAGCTACAGAAATGAACACACGGAACTCAGAGATAGCCTATAGGCAAATGCAGCAGGAGGCCTATAACTTCCATCGTCAAGTAAATTACATAGGCCTAAAGCCGACAAATAAAAACAGTAGAAAACATCCTGATGAAAATTCAGGTTCTTTCATTGCTCTCTCTACTATGCGGTCTGCATCCCTTTATCTGCCTTGACTTGAGCTAATAAAATCGCATTTCAAATCAAATGTGTTTATATAGCCCTTCTTACATCAGCTAATATCTCAAAGTGCTGTACAGAAACCCAGCCTAAAACCCCAAACAGCAAGCAATGCAGGTGTAGAAGCACAGTGGCTAGGAAAAACTCCCTAGAAAGGCAAAAACCTAGAGAGGAACTAGGCTATGAGGGGTGGCCAGTCCTCTTCTGGCTGTGCCGGGTGGAGATTATTACAGAACATTGACGAGATGTTCAAATGGCCATATGTGACCAGCATGGTCAAAACATTTTAATCACAGTGAACAGGTCAGGGTTCCATAGCCGCAGGCAGAACAGTTGAAACTGCAGCAGCAGCACGGCCAGGTGGACTAGGGACAACAAGGAGTCATCAGGCCAGGTAGTCCTGAGGCATGGTCCTAGGGCTCCTCCGAGAAAGAGAGAATTAGAGTGAGCATTTTTAAATTCACACAGAACACCGGAAAAGACAGGAGAAATACTCCAGATATAACAGACTGACCCTAGCCCCCCAACACAAACTACTGCAGCATAAATACTGGAGGCTGAGACAGTAGGGGTCAGGAGACACTGTGGCCCCATCCGATGAAACCCCCAGACAGTGACAAGCAGGCAGGATATAACCCCACCCATCTTCGCTGATCTTTTATACCTCCTCCAGAACATAAATGTTGTTCGGACCTCAAGTTCTGTGAGGTGGAAGAAATTCCTTTGTTCTCGCTGTGAAAACTTCACTCCCTCTCAATACTGTGGCCATGAGGAGATAATCTCCTCCAGGAATTTACGACATGAGGTCTTAGCAGCCTGAGTGTAGGAGACAGGGAGAGGGGGATGGGCTTGCTGTACCCAAAGAGGGCAACGTCATGACAAAAGTTTGCAGCCATCCACATCCTTATGTCTGAAACACAGGCTTCCAATTTTGGGGCTTCACCATGTTTCATTGAAATGTACAGCTGTGAGTCATCCGCACAGTAGTGAAAGTTAACATTATGTTTTCGAATGACATCCCCAAGAGGTAAAATATATAGTGAATACAATAGTGGTCCTAAAATGGAAGTTTATCGATAGCCTAGCATAGCATTATGCCTTGCTAGCAGCAGGCAACCTTGTCACGAAAATCAGAAAAGCAATCAAATTAAATCGTTTACCTTTGATGAACTTTGGATGTTTTCACTCACGAGACTCCCAGGTAGATAGCCAAAGTAAATTTTTTCCCAAAATATTATTTTTGTAGGCGAAATTGCTCCGTTTGTTCTTCACGTTTGGCTGAGAAATCGACCGAAAAATATTGCAAATTAGCTCCATAATATCGACAGAAACATGGCAAACGTTGTTTAGAATCAACCCTCAAGGTGTTTTTCAAATATCTATTCGATAATATATCCACAGGGACAATTGGTTTCTCAGTAGAAGCGAATGGAATAATGGCTACCTCTGTACTTTACGCAAGATTTTCTCCGGGAGCATCATGTGACCACTTGCGCAATGTAGCCCCCTACGGGTATTCTTCAACATAAATGCGTAAAACTACGTCACAATGCTGTAGACACCTTGGGGAATACGTTGAAAGCGTAAGCTGGTTCATAGCACATTCACAGCTCAATAGGGACTCATTGGCACGCAGCGCTTTCAAAATATGGGGCACTTCCGGATTGGATTTTTCTCAGGCTTTCTCCTGCAACATCAGTTCTGTTACACTCACAGACAATATCTTTACAGTTTTGGAAACGTTAGTGTTTTCTATCCAAAGCTGTCAATTATATGCATATTCTAGCATCTTGTCCTGACAAAATATCCCGTTTAATTTGGGAACGTTATTTTTCCAAAAATGAAAATACTGCCCCCTATTACCAACAGGTTAAGGAACACCGAAATTTACAGTTGATTGAGGACAAACCATTCACAGAGACAAACTGATATCTTTCTCACAGATAATATCTAAACCAGGACAGAACTTGTCCGTGTAGACCAGTTTGGGTTTCCAATCTCTCCAAAAGAATGTGGTGACTGGCTAATGCTAGTGAATTGCAAAATGCTAGTGAAGTGCAATATTGTATCAAATCAATACACTCCGTCAGGCCTGAAGCTATCCCAAGTTAACCTGCAACATTGTATCAACTACCTTATTCTGTGCCCTTAGAGTTTTAGTGCCAGTGAGCTCGGTGCAGATAGCTGTTTACAAGGGAAATGTGTTCAGGTATTTTATGACGTTTCCACTGGATATGGGATCATCAGATCCTTATCTTTTTCTCTTTCACAACAAGGCTTGATAATTATTGAGACCGGGAGAGTATGGAAAAGATTTTTCAAATACTATGAGGAACTATTATCATTCTCAATGGATGTAAAAAAAAAAACAGACTTTGTTGAATTATGGGAACAATACATGACCGTAATTAATACATGCAAATTATAGGTTTAACGTTATATTTGCTGCTGGTGACATGTGTAATGTGGAATTGATAAAAAGAAACAATGAATTCATGCAATAAATGCGCTAGAATTGGCGGGAGACAGCTGAGTAAATTCTTTAGAGCTGAGTGCATGCATTCTGGTGAGAGACACGCCATATCTTCGCCACACAACCCTTGCCTTCTTGTCTCAATTTTTTAAATGATACTCAATACAATATCAGAAACATGATCTACAGTCATGGCCAAAAGTTTTGAGAATGACACAAATAATAATTTTCACAAAGTTTGCTGCTTCAGTGTCTTTAGATATTTTTGTCAGATGTTACTATGGAATACTGAAGTATAATTACAAGCATTTCATAAGTGTCAATGGCTTTCCTTGACAATTTCATGAAGTTGATGCAAAGAGTCAATATTTGCAGTGTTGACACTTCTTTTTCAAGACCTCTGCAATCATGCTGTCAATTAACTTCTGGGCCACATCCTGACTGATGGCAGCTCATTCTTGCACAATCAATGCTTGGAGTTTGTCAGAATTTGTGGGTACTCCATCATGCTGGAAAAGGCATTGTTCGTCACCAAACTGTTCCTGGATGGTTTGGAGAAGTTGCTCTCGGAGGATGTGTGGGTACCATTCTTTATTCATGGCTGTGTTCTTAGGCAAAATTGTGAGTAAGCCCACTCCCTTGGCTGAGAAGCAACCCCACACATGAATCGTCTCAGGATGTTTTACTGTTAGCATGACACAGGACTTATGATAGCGCTCACCTTGTCTTCTCCGGACAAGCTTTTTTTCCGGATACCCCAAACAATCGGAATGGGGATTCATCAGAGAAAATGACTTTACCCCAGTCCTCAGCAGTCCGATCCCTGTACATTTTGCATAATATCAGTCTGTCCATGATGTTTTTCTTGGAAAGAAGTGGCTTCTTTGCTGCCCTTCCTGACACCAGGCCATCCTCCAAAAGTCCTCACCTCACTGTGTGTGCAGATGCACTTACACCTGCCTGCGGCCATTCGTGAGCAAGCTCTGTACTGGTGGTGTCCCAATCCTGCAGCTGAATCAACTTTAGAAGACGGTCCTGGTGCTTGCTGGACATTCTTGGGTGCCCTGAAGCCTTCTTCATAACAATTGAAATACTCTCCTTGAAGTTCTTCATGATCCGATAAATGGTTGATTTAGGTACAGTCTTACCGGCAGCAATATCCTTGCCTGTGAAGCCCTTTTTGTGCAAAGCAATAATGACGGCACGTGTTTCCTTGCAGGTAACCATGATTGACAGAGGAAGAACAATGATTCCAAGCACCACCCTCCTTTTGAAGCTTCCAGTCTGTTATTTGAACTCAATCACCATGACAGAGTGATCTTCAGCCTTGTCCTCATCAATACACACACCTGTGTTAACGAGAGATTCACTGATATGATGTCAGCTGGTCCTTTTGTGGCAGGGCTGAAATGCAGTGGAAATGTTTTTGGGGGATTCAGTTCATTTGCATGGCAAAGAGGGACTTTGCAATTAATTGCAATTCATCTGATCAATCTTCATAACATTCTGGAGTAGATTCAAATTGCCATCATACAAACTGAGGCAGCAGACTTTGTGAGAATTAATATTTTTGTCATTCTCAACCTTTGGCCACGACTGTACACATACTGAGGTAGAGGGGGGTCCTGTTTCGCTCGCTCTGATCATTTATCTGAGATTGATGCATCTTTCTGTCGGTGTGTTTCTCGTTCAAATCAATTATCAATATTTAAATATTTTATTTGTACGGGCAAGTATGTACGGTAGGGCAGGCCAGCCCCCCTAAGACCTGCCCATAACACTAGCTCTGGTTTGAAATAGGGCATAGAGTGAGTTAACGTGGACTGTAGCGTTGTTGAGGCCTTGGGAAAGTATCATTGAGGGAAAAAATGTATAAATACTGAGATAATAAGCATAATCTGCATAAAATAATTGCCACATTAGACATATATTTCAACAAATAGTTAACCTTCCTACAACTACTCATCCCGGATCCGGGAGAATTGTCATCAACTACACTAATTAGCATAGCGCAACAGTCAAAAAATATTAGTAGAAAATATTCATATTCATGAAATCACAAGTGAAATATAGTGAATCACAGCTTAGCCTTTTGTTAATCACCCTGTCATCTCAGATTTTGAAACTATGCTTTACAGCCAAAGAAGGACAAGCGTTTGTGTAAATTTATCGATACGCTAGCATAGAATTATGTCCAGCTAGCAGCAGGAAGCTTGGTCACGAAAATCAGAAAAGTCATCAAATTAAATTGTTTACCTTTGATGAGCTTCGGATGTTTTCACTCACAAGGCTCCCAGTTAGACAGCAAATTTATCTTTTGTTCCATGAAGATTATTTTTATATCCGAAATACCTCTGTTTCTTGTCCACGTTTTGTTGAGAAATCCACCGGAAATTGCGGTCACGACAACTCCAAATTAGATCCATAATATCGACAGAAACATGGCAAAAGTTTTTTATAATCAATCCACAAGGTGTTTGTCAAAAATCTATTTGATAATATATCAACCGGGACAATTGGCTTTTCAGTAGGAGCGAGAGGAACAATGGCCACCTTTTGTCTATTACGCACAAATCACTCTGAGAGCCACCACCTTACCACTGACGCAATGTTGTCGTTCACACTAATTTTTCAAAATAAAAGCCTGAAACTATGTCTAGTGGCTGTAGACACATTAGGGAAGCCATAGAAAAAGGTATCTGGTTGATATCCCTTTCAGTGGGCAATAGGGATATATAGGAACACAGGGGTTTCAAAATAAGAGTCACTTCCTGATTGGATTTTTCTCAGGCTTTCGCCAGCAACATCAGTTCTGTTATACTCACAGACAATATTTTTACAGTTTTGGAAACTTTAGAGTGTTTTCTATCCTAAGCTGTCAATTATATGCATATTCCAGCATCTGGTCCTGAGAAATGGCCCGTTTACTTTGGGAACGTTATTTTTCCAAAAATGAAAATAGTGCCCCTAGTTTCAAGAGGTCACAATAAAAGCACGCACCAATTACCACCATTAGGCCTACAAAACGTCAGCGTCGACGATATTTCCTTGTAAAAACAAGAAAAATTAACTGCTTATTCTTTTGCACACAACAGTCACTTTACAGGTCAATACATTTCCTCAACATTTCCCCATCTTGTTTGTCTTAAACTAGCAATAAGCAAACATTTATCCCATTTGAAGCATTTCCCTTTGCTTCGGGATTGTCGTGCTCACGTCCTCCCTTTTTTCAGTCAAACTGTTTTTAGATAAAAAGAGCTTATAAAGATTATCTCCCTGGCTTGCATGCCATTATCATTAATCAGTGCATATTGACTGCTCTGTCCTTTCCCTGTTTCAAGTTCAGACCTGGGCTAATCCACAGATCTTGCCAGACACCTACTCAGGGCGTCAGAGCGCGGCTTGAACCGAGTGTTAATATTGGTATTTCTTTTTAGATTGTAGTCTAGTCTTAATCAATTAAAAATATATATCTTTAAGTCACATTTGTCATTTAATTTTAGTGACATCACATTTGTATTGCCTCATCAACCTATAGTAAACATAAATCACTGACTTCCATGTGCGCAAACATAGATATCCTTTTCCTACCAACACATTTTTCTGCATAATACCTTATTCTCTTCCAAAACATATATAAGAATAAATGTATGAATAATTTGACCTATCTAGAGATTGTATATTACATACAAAACAAACAGAGACACACAAGCGCAGAGAGAAAGATTAGCAGAATAACCAGATGGTGCTCAGGTATTGACAAAGTAGTATGGGATGCACCTCCAGATCACTCAATCACGTCATTGCCATTGTTATCAACGTTCCACAGACGCAACGTTGATGTCCAAAAGTAGAATGAAGGCTAATGACTTTGAGCGGAAGATAATGACTGTTTCATCCAGTGACGTAATCGAGTCACTAATCCTCAAGTCAGAATCGAGTCTGAGTCCAAGTCTGAATCACCAATGGCCGAGTCACAAGTCCCTATGGCTGAAGTCCGAGTCCCAAGTGCTCAAGTCTGAGTCACTGGCTCCGCATAAACTCCAAATAAAGTTCAGATATAGCATAGTGGCAAGACGAATTTAGCCAATAAATTGTTCTCTATCCCTTTTTCTTTCTTTCTGTGCCACCAAATGTTTGCATATAGGCTACTGCTAATGTTACCAAGGCCACGCTCAGTTGAAAAACTTTTTAAATGTTGCAGATAGATATTCCATGATAGAGCCAACATTATTCCTTATTCAACATGTCAGAAGCATGTATGTTCTACATAGCATATTTACAGTGCCTTGCGAAAGTATTCGGCCCCCTTGAACTTTGCAACCTTTTGCCACATTTCAGGCTTCAAACATAAAGATATAAAACTGTATTTTTTTGTGAAGAATCAACAACAAGTGGGACACAATCATGAAGTGGAACGACATTTATTGGATATTTCAAACTTTTTTAACAAATCAAAAACTGAAAAATTGGGCGTGCAAAATTATTCAGCCCGTTTCAGTGCAGCAAACTCTCTCCAGAAGTTCAGTGAGGATCTCTGAATGATCCAATGTTGACTTAAATGACTAATGATGATAAATACAATCCACCTGTGTGTAATCAAGTCTCCGTATAAATGCACCTGCACTGTGATAGTCTCAGAGGTCCGTGAAAAGCACAGAGAGCATCATGAAGAACAAGGAACACACCAGGCAGGTCCGAGATACTGTTGTGAAGAAGTTTAAAGCCAGATTTGGATACAAAAAGATTTCCCAAGCTTTAAACATCCCAAGGAGCACTGTGCAAGCGATAATATTGAAATGGAAGGAGTATCAGACCACTGCAAATCTACCAAGACCTGGCCGTCCCTCTAAACTTTCAGCTCATACAAGGAGAAGACTGATCAGAGATGCAGCCAAGAGGCCCATGATGACTCTGGATGAACTGCAGAGATCTACAGCTGAGGTGGGAGACTCTGTCCATAGGACAACAATCAGTCGTATATTGCACAAATCTGGCCTTTATGGAAGAGTGGCAAGAAGAAAGCCATTTCTTAAAGATATCCATAAAAGGTGTTGTTTAAAGTTTGCCACAAGCCACCTGGGAGACACACCAAACATGTGGAAGAAGGTGCTCTGGTCAGATGAAACCAGAATTGAACTTTTTGGCAACAATGCAAAACGTTATGTTTGGCGTAAAAGCAACACAGCTCATCACCCTGAACACACCATCCCCACTGTCAAACATGGTGGTGGCAGCATCATGGTTGGGCCTGCTTTTCTTCAGCAGGGACAGGGAAGATGGTTAAAATTGATGGGAAGATGGATGGAGCCAAATACAGGACCATTCTGGAAGAAAACCTGATGGAGTCTGCAAAAGACCTGAGACTGGGACGGAGATTTGTCTTCCAACAAGACAATGATCCAAAACATAAAGCAAAATCTACAATGGAATGGTTCAAAAATAAACATATCCAGGTGTTAGAATGGCCAAGTTAAAGTCCAGACCTGAATCCAATCGAGAATCTGTGGAAAGAACTGAAAACTGCTGTTCACAAATGCTCTCCATCCAACCTCACTGAGCTCGAGCTGTTTTGCAAGGAGGAATGGGAAAAAATGTCAGTCTCTTGATGTGCAAAACTGATAGAGACATACCCCAAGCGACTTACAGCTGTAAACGCAGCAAAAGGTGGCGCTACAAAGTATTAACTTAAGGGGGCTGAATAATTTTGCACGGCCAATTTTTCAGTTTTTTAATTGTTAAAAAAGTTTGAAATATCCAATAAATGTCGTTCCACTTCATGATTGTGTCCCACTTGTTGTTGATTCTTCACAAAAAAATACAGTTTTATATCTTTATGTTTGAAGCCTGAAATGTGGCAAAAGGTCGCAAAGTTCAAGGGGGCCGAATACTTTCGCAAGGCACTGTAATTTTGTCTCGTCTCATTTTAGTCAACTGAAATTAAATTCTTATTTGTATAGTTATAATAATTTCTGGATCTGTGTAGTCAGTTATAGTCTTGTCAATTGCAACTGAAAAATAGGTGTTTGACAGATATCGTTGGCACTATTTTTGTTGACGAACGCCAACCTAGCAGGGCAGAATTGATTCAAACAAAAATTCCTGGGACTTCATGGCTAAACTCAGATATAGAAAGAAAAAAAAGCAGATTGGAAGATATCTTTCTTTCACAACAAAACACTGAATAGGTTATTTCTATGGAAAACAATGCAATATGAAAAATAACAATGGTTCATTATGTGATCCAATGGTAGTGGTATCTTATTACCGAACACACTTATCACAATAGGCGATAATACTTTATAATAACAGCTTAAAATGTTTCTAGTCATGCCATCTGCTTTGACATCCTAAGGCAGGTTTATGTAAAGTACAAGTTGACAGTTGCAGTGTGCCCCTAATGCACACACAATGTATGAAGTTCATTATTACATCAGAAAAACATTCCTGTGAGGACATTGCTGTGTGTTCTCTTTGCCTGCTCATGCTGCCCATGTTGCTGAAGTTTTCCAGGCTTGTGGAGGAGGCCCTCCCACAAGTCTGGCCAGGCACCCTGGGCCAGAGCAGGGTAAGAGCGCTGGTCAGGCGTAGACTCTACCAAGGAGGCTGGTCCGGAACCAGAGGGAGGCTCAGATTAGGTCTGGGCGGTGGATCCAGGGCTGGTGCTGGATCTGGCGGTGTCCGGAGTGCAGGGTTCAGCATCAGATCCTGTGCTGGTTCTGGGTCTGGCTATGCACTGTCCTCGGGGATGAGTGAAGGAGTTAGACCCAGGACTGGGTCAGCTGATGGGCTGGGTAAAGGAGTGGATGGCGATCCAGGACTAGGACTGTTATGCTGATCATATTACTGCCACACCAGCGCTCATGAGTCTTTCTTGATGGCAGTCAAATTCCATGTGGCCATTTAGTCACAGTAATTAGGCTTCTCCAAGCTCTGATTCTGCTGATGGTCATTAACTTGCTAACTGCCTGGTACTCTATTCTCCCTCTAATCACTCTGACATAAATGCAAATGTAATCACAAATCTAATGAAACATTTAATGAGAGCCCATGATCTCATGTTGCGCTACATTTCGATAGGCTATGCAATTATGTGAGAAAACAGAGGTGGCCTCTACTAAAAAGAGGGGGATCCCATCAGCTTTTTATAGGATTGGCTTACTATATTTATTTCTCAAATTTCCAAATATTAAGCACATTGCTTCTATTTACAACAGAAGTATAGCCTACCTGGCTGGCATGAACCACTGGAAAAGCATCCTCCATTTGCTATTTAAGTACAGGTGTGTGACAATGGTCCTTTCTTAATCAAAAACATTTCACACATATATTATTTAGTATATGTAAAGACAAGATTAAATCAAGAATTGTCTGATGGGTGACAATATTTGCCTATCACTTATGAATTATATATTATCACTTGACGAATGATACCCAGAATAAGAAACAACGCCTTTTCCGAATCATAGTCACACACCTCATGTAGCCTAGCCCATAGGCCTATATGTTTTGATAAGGTTTGTATCACAACTAAAGTGGCCAAATCATTTCTTAAAATTAAGTACAGTAATCCGCTTTACAAGGTGTGTAAAGCCTAACTGGCATACATAAGCACCGTGTGAGTTTCAAGTTTGGGGAAGATAGTTTTCACCATAAAAATGCACCTTTATAAGAAAACATTACATGTACAATTGCATTTGCAGTCACTTTTGATAATGTTTTTTTTCTGCTAATGGAACATTCATGCTTATAGCCTACTGCCGTGTGCACATTGCTGCACTTATAATGTGAAGATATAGCCTAACAGTTTATCAACATTTTCTGATCCGTTTGTATCAGCCATATTGCTTAAAAAGTTGTTTTGATGCTAGTGGTTGTATTGATTTTGCATCTATCACATCCCACAACTGTCCCAGACTATGTTTCGAATATTTATTTCTCACACATAATAGAATAGGTCGAATTTTCTACTATGGGGGATAATAGATTGACATAAGCTAGTGCTTTTGCTTCCACACCTCTTCTGGCTTCCACACATAAGCTATAAAACACCAAGACTGCAATTTACTGGGGTGGGGGGCAGTATTGAGTAGCTTGAATGAATAAGGTGCCCAGAGTAAACTGCCTGCTACTCAGGCCCAGAAGCTAAGATATATGCATATTAGTAGATTTGGATAGAAAACACTCTGAAGTTTCTAAAACTGTTTGAATGATGTCTGTGAGTATAACAGAACTCATATGGCAGGCTGGAACCTGAGAAAAAATCCAACCAGGAAGTGGGAAATCTGAGGTTTGTAGTTGAAGTCTTTTTCTATCCAATATACATTGGAAAATTTGGTCCGATTGCACTTCCTAAGGCTTCCACTAGATGTCAACAGTCTTTAGAACCTTGTTTCAGGCTTCTACTTTGAAGGGGGAGCGAATAAGAGCTGTTTGAGTCAGGTGTCTGGCAGAATGCCATGAGCTGTCTCACACGTGGCCGTGAGCACGAGCTCTGTTCCTGTTCCAATCGGAATTCGGAATTGTCCGGTTGGAACATTATTGAAGATTTATGATAAAAGCATCCTAAAGATTGATTCTATACATCATTTGACATGTTTCTACGAACTGTCGTCTGAACTAAGTGCCTGCGCCTTGTGAATTTGGATTTGTGAACTAAACGCGCAAACAAAAAGGAGGTATTTGGACATAAATGATGGACGTTATCGAACAAAACAAACATTTATTGTGGAACTGGGATTCCTGGGAGTGCATTCCGATGAAGTGTAATCATCAAAGGTAAGTGAATATGCCAAAGATAGGAGTCGCAAAAAGCAGAAATATAGATAAAATTAATCACTAACCTTTGATGATCTTCATCAGATGACACTCATAGGACATCATGTTACACAATGCATGTATGTTCTGTTCGATAATGTGCATATTTATATCCAAAAATCTCAGTTTACATTGACGCCTTAAAACATCCGGTTATTTTGCAGAAATACTCATAATATACATTGATAAAATATACAAGTGTTATTCACAGAATTAAAGATAGACTTCTCCTTAACCTGTTGCGACGAGCAATCCCGTATCCGGGAGCGTAATTATAGCCTCAAGCTCATTACCATAACGCAACGTTAACCATTCATGAAAATCGCAAATGAAATGAAATAAAAATATTGGCTCACAAGCTTAGCCTTTTGTTAACAACACTGTCATCTCAGATTTTCAAAAAATGCTTTTCAACCATAGCTACACAAGCATTTGTGTAAGAGTATTGATAGCTAGCATAGCATTAAGCCTAGCATTCAGCAGGCAACATTTTCACAAAAACAAGAAAAGCATTAAAATAAAATAATTTACATTTGAAGAGCTTCGGATGTTTTCAATGAGAAGACTCTCAGTTAGATAGCAAATTTTCAGTTTTTCCAAAAAGATTATTTGTGTAGGAGAAATCGCTCCGTTTTGTTCATCACGTTTGGCTAAGAAAACCCCCCGAAAATTCAGTCATTACAACGCAAACTTTTTTACAAATTAACTCCATAATATCAACAGAAACATGGCAAAAGTTGTTTAGAATCAATCCTCAAGGTGTTTTTCACATATCTATTCGATGATAAATCACTCTGAAAGTTTGGTTTCTCCTCTGTTCAAAATGGAGTAATGCACGCACCTGGAGATTACGCAATAGTTTCGACGGAGGACACCGAGCGGACACCTGGTAAATGTAGTCTCTTATGGTCAATCTTCCAATGATATGCCTACAAATACGTCACAATGCTGCAAACACCTTGGGGAAACGACAGAAAGTGTAGGCTCATTCCTTGCGCATTCACAGCCATATAAGGAGACATTGGAACACAGCGCATTCAAAATCTGGCTAATTTCCTGTATGAAATTTCATCTTGTTTTCGCCTGTAGCATTAGTTCTGTGGCACTCACAGACAATATCTTTGCAGTTTTGGAAACGTCAGAGTGTTTTCTTTCCAAAGCTGTAGTCGAGCATCTTTTCGTGACAAAATATCTTGTTGAAATACTGCCCCCAGAGGTTCAAGAAGTTAATGCAAACGCTGTGTCAGATTTCAACAAAACAGCCAGAGGAATATCCGCCATTTTGTAATCAACAAAGTTAGAAACAACACCATAAATATTCACTTACCTTTGATGATCTTCATCAGAAGACCCTCCCAGGAATCCCAGTTCGACAGTAAATGACTGATTTGTTCCATAAAGTTCCATAATTTATGTCCAAATAGCCACTTGTTGTTAGAATGTTCGGCACTTCTTCCAGACAGAAACTTGAAAAGTTCCGTTACAGTCCTTTAGAAACATGTCAAATGATGTATGGAATCAATCGTTAGGATGTATAAAACATCAACAATGTTCCAACCGGAGAATTCCTTTGTCTTCAGAGAAGCACTGGAACGAGAGATAACTCTGTCGGGAGTGCGTCATGAGACCAAGGCTCTCGGTCAGACCACTGACTCAAAGAGGTCTCATGATCCCCTCCTTTATAGTAGAATCCTCATTCAAGTTTCAAAAGACGGTTGACATCTAGTGGAAGCCCTAGGATGTCCAACCTCATCCATATCTCAATGTTTATTCGGTAGGCCAAGCTTTGAAAAACTACAAACCTCAGATGTCCCATTTCCTGGTTGGATTTGGTATTTGCCTGCCATATGAGTTCTGTTATACTCACAGGCATCATTCAAACAGTTTTAGAAAGTTCAGAGTGTTTCCTATCCAATACTAATAATAATATGCATATATTAGCATCTGGGACAGAGTGGGAGGCACGCTATTCATCCAAAAGTGAAAATGCTGCCCCAATCCCAAAAAGGTTAACCCTCACAAGGTTGCCGGCCCAGATGACATCCCTTGCCGCTTCCTCAGAACATGCACAGACCAGCTGGCTGATGTGTTTATGGACATATTCAATCAATCCCTATCCCAGTTTAGTCAATGACCATATCACCTCCACCCTACCTGTCACCCTAGACCCACTTCAATTTGCTTACCGCCCAATAGGTCCACAGACGATGCAATCGCATCACACTGCACACTGCCCTATCCCATCTGGACAAGAGGAATACCTATGTAAGAATGCTTTTCGTTGACTACAGCTCAGCATTTAACACCATAGTACCCTCCAAACTCATCATTAAGCTTGAGTCCGTGGGTCTCAAACCCAGCCTGTGCAACTGGGTCCTGGACTTCCTGACGGACAACCCCCAGGGGGTGAAGGTAGGAAACAACATCTCCACTCCGCAGATCCTCAACACTGGGGCCCCACAAAGGTCTGTTCTCAGCCCCCTCCTGTACTCCCTTTTCACTCACGACTGCATGGCCATCCACGCCTCCAACTCAATCATCAAGTTTGCAGACGACACAACAGTGGTAGGCTTGATTACCAACAATGACAAGACAGCCTACAGGGAGGAGGTGAGGGCCCTCTGAGTGTGGTGTCAGGAAAATAACCTCTCACTCAATGTGCAAAATAAAAAAGATGATCATGGACTTCATGAAGCAGCAAAGGGAACATCCCACCTATCCACATCAATAGGACAGCAGTGGAGAAGGTGGAACGTTTTAAGTTAGTCTGTGTACATATCACCGACAAACTGAAATTGTCCACGCACACAGTGTGGTGAAGAAGGCGCAACAGCGCCTATTCAACCTCAGGAGGCTGAAAATATTTGGCTTGTCACCGAAAACCCTCACTAAATTTTACAGGTGCACAATCAAGAGCATCCTGTCGGGCTGTATCACCGCCTGGTATGACAACTGCACCGCCCACAACCGCAGGGCTCACTACCTGCCCTCCAGGACAACTACAACACCCGATGTCAGAGGAAGGCAAAAAAGATCATCAAGGACAATAACAACCCAAGCCATTGCCTGTTCACCCCGCTTCCATCAAGAAGGTGAGGTCAGTACAGGTGCATCAAAGCTGGGACCGAGAGACTGAAAACAGCATCTACAGTGCCTTGCGAAAGTATTCTGCCCCCTTGAACTTTGCGACCTTTTGCCAAATTTCAGGCTTCAAACATAAAGATATAAAACTGAATTTATTACATTTATTGGATATTTCAAACTTTTTTAACAAATCAAAAACTGAAAAATTGGGCGTGCAAAATTATTCAGCCCCCTTAAGTTAATACTTTGTAGCGCCACCTTTTGCTGCGATTACAGCTGTAAGTCGCTTGGGGTATGTCTCTATCAGTTTTGCACATCGAGAGACTGACATTTTTTCCCATTCCTCCATGCAAAACAGCTCGAGCTCAGTGAGGTTGGATGGAGAGCATTTGTGAACAGCAGTTTTCAGTTCTTTCCACAGATTCTCGATTGGATTCAGGTCTGGACTTTGACTTGGCCATTCTAACACCTGGATATGTTTATTTTTGAACCATTCCATTGTAGATTTTGCTTTATGTTTTGGATCATTGTCTTGTTGGAAGACAAATCTCCGTCCCAGTCTCAGGTCTTTTGCAGACTCCATCAGGTTTTCTTCCAGAATGGTCCTGTATTAGGCTCCATCCATCTTCCCATCAATTTTAACCATCTTCCCTGTCCCTGCTGAAGAAAAGCAGGCCCAAACCATGATGCTGCCACCACCATGTTTGACAGTGGGGATGGTGTGTTCAGGGTGATGAGCTGTGTTGCTTTTACGCCAAACATAACGTTTGGCATTGTTGCCAAAAAGTTCAATTTTGGTTTCATCTGACCAGAGCACCTTCTTCCACATGTTTGGTGTGTCTCCCAGGTGGCTTGTGGCAAACTTTAAACAACACTTTTTATGGATATCTTTAAGAAATGGCTTTCTTCTTGCCACTCTTCCATAAAGGCCAGATTTGTGCAATATACGACTGATTGTTGTCCTATGGACAGAGTCTCCCATTCACAAGATAGAATGAAATCATAGGTCAGCCATTGAGAATTGAACCTCTGTTGCAAGGTTGTAAGAATGCATTGCGGTCATACCGGCTCTAATGATCTCCTAGTATGAGGTGAAAGGTGGGAACCAGGATCAGCACATGCGTTTGCGACTGGAGGTGTGGGACCTGGCAACAGGTTCATCATTCCAAGCAGCTGTGTGTGGCGAGTACTGGCTTTCCGTGATCCACTTTGGCACCACGTAAGCTTTTTCCCGGGAGCTAGTAGCTAGCTCTATATGTCCTTGTATGTGTGTTTTATTTAAGTTCTACAAATAAATGTATATAACATTGATAAAAAAAATCTGTATTTAATCACACAGCAAGTAGTCCAAGTCATCCATGGTTCTGTTACTCCGGCAGTGTTGATGCTGATGGGAGAAAAAAAATATCACTGAAATGTATTTAAATCACTTACTGTATTAGTGCAAGTGTCAGTGGCCTTTCCAAATCAAGGTCATATTCTTCATTCTAATTCACTAAATGTAATTTAACACTACAGTGAATAGTGCAGTACACTACAGCAATGTCCACAAAAAAGTACAATCAATACTATAGTATGTAAATATAGTAATACTGCAATATTTAGACCACAGTATTTTTTTCCCATGTGGGACAGATTGGTGGAACTACTAGGCAGACTTATTGAGCTACCGTGGCTGCTCCTGTAGTAAGCGGACTTACTGTCAGAACTGGTGCTCCTAATAGTCCTAGCATGGTTTCAAGGCATGTTCAGAAATCTTTCTCCCATAAATGTGTTGTGTCAAAGGACCTTAGATAGTAAACAATGAGTTAATGGTTTTCATTGGAAAGATTATCAACATGACTCGGATTGTGGAAAGCAGAAATGCTTGAAGGTTGAAGACTATTGTGCATATGGCAGCAGAGTTTAGGGGTAACAGATATTACTGTCAACATGATTTTGAAATGCTGAATAATCCTGAGGATGGATTGTCTCAGCACGATAGAGGGAGCATTTTGGTTAAATTATTTATAATTTCTTAGTGTTAGGTTCTAAATATCAGAGTAAGAACTCGACCGACACCATGAAATCTTCAACCAAGTTTATTCACCCCGAAGTATCGAACAGTTGAAATGTCAAAGACATATCTCCACCAGTGGTAATATATATATAACACATTTTGGGTGGAGTCTCCTCCTTCTCTTTAAACATTACATCTTTATAACTAGGCAGGAAATTAAGTGATACAGGCAATAAACTGTTTCTTCTTAAATTGACCTGACCTCGACCCTCTTCCTCACTAATCCACAGCTCTCACTCCTTATCAGTGCCTGCCAACATGTGATTGTCTTCCTTGCACTCAGCACAATGCAAGATTAATTGCATCCAACATATACATTCCTACAACAGATAACCATTAACTTCTGGTGTATTTAATATATATATATATATATATTTAACTAGGAAAGTCAGTTAAGAACAAATTCTTATTTACAATGACGGCCTAGGAACAGTGGGTTAACTGCCTTGTTCAGGGGCAGAACAACATATTTTTACCTTGTCAGCTCAGAGATTCGATCTAGCAACCTTTCAGTTACTGGTCCAACGCGCTAACCACTAGCCTACCTGCAGACCCTAAACTATGGCACCCCTCATGTCTCTAGTATGACTGATGATTAATAACTTCTTATGGATTGGGGGCAGTATTTCGACATCTGGATGAGAAGCGTGCCCAAAGTACTATTAGGATGTATTCGTCTGCATGTTTTGACCGCCTTGGAGCCAGTGGATTCCAGAACAGAACGCGCCAACAAAACAGGGTTTTTGGGATATAAAGAGGGACTTTATCGAATAAAACAAACATTTGTGTAGCTGGGACTCTTGTGACTGCAACCATATGAAGATCTTCAAAGGTAAGTGATTAACCTTTAACTTGGTTGTGAAATGTTTGTATGCTTTTGTAAGCGGGGAGCTGTCTTCAGATAATCGCATGGTACACTTTCGCCTGTTTAAGATGCTGCGAATTTTTGCAGTTTTTTGTTAAAAATCGCGCAACATTTCAACGTCCTGCTACTCATGGCAGGAATATAGTATATGCATATGATTAGTATGTGTGGCTAGAAAACACTCTGAAGTCTCTAAAACGGGTTAAATCATGTCTGTGGCTTTAACAGAACGTGTTTAGGAGTAAAAATCCTGAGGAAAACTGTTCACAAAAAACACAAAAAAAATATCCGTCCGCCAGTCTATGTATTGTCTACGGCAAGGGAAAATAGATAGAGACCCGTTTACAATGCCTACAGCTTCCACACGATATCGCCAGTACTGGCATTTTATTGGTTTATTATCCTTGGTGTGATGACGAATAGGCACTTCCTGTCTTGGGGTCCACCGAAGGAAGTTATGAAAGGGAAAATATGGACGATGATTTCAAGACTTGCTGCTATCGAATACAGATCGCCCCGTGATCAATTGTATCGATTATTAACGTTTATTAATACCTAAAGTTGGTTTACAAAAGTAGTTTGAAGTGATTTGTACATATAGGAGTGCCAACAAAGAAGCTCATCAAAGGTAATGAATGTTTTATATTTTATTTCTGTGTTTTGTGTAGCGCCGGCTACGCTAATTCTTTTGTTTGCGTCCCGTTCAGGTATTTCGGGGGGTGCATGCTATCAGATAATAGCTTCTCATGCTTTTGCCGAAAAGCATTTTACAAATCTGACATGTTGGCTAGATTCACAACGAGTGTAGCTTTAATTGAGTACCCTGCATGTGTGTTTTAATGAAAGTTTGAGTTTTATCGAGTACTACAGTTGGCGCTCTGAAATTTCCGCTGATTTTGGTCCCTGTACAGGGACCGCAGCCATAACAGGTTTTAAAGCCTTTTTGAATTCTGACAAAGCGGATGGATTAACAGGAAGTTAATATTTTAGCCGATGTATAACACTTGTATTTTTTATGAATGTTTATTATGACTATTTCTGTACTTTGAACTTGGCGCTCTGCAATTTCACCGGATGTTGTCGAGGTGGGTCGCTAGCGTAATGCCTTCGCCAGAAAGGTTAATAATATTTAAAGTCTAGAAATCTGAACCCATCAGCAGTACATAATTAGACAATTACAGTGGGGCAAAAAAGTATTTAGTCAGCCACCAATTGTGCAAGTTTTCCCACTTAAAAAGATGAGAGAGGACTCATAGATACACTTTAACTATGACGGACAAAATGAGAGTAAAAATTCCAGAAAATCACATTGTATGATTTTTTATGAATTTGTTTGCAAATTATGGTGGAAAATAAGTATTTGTTCACCTACAAACAAGGAAGATTTCTGGCTCTGACAGACCTGTAACTTCTTCTTTAAGAGGCTCCTCTGTCCTCCACTCGTTACCTGTATTAATGGCACCTGTTTGAACTTGTTATCAGTATAAAAGACACCTGTCCACAACCTCAAACAGTCACACTCCAAACTCCCCTTTGGCCAAAACCAAAGAGCTGTCAAAGGACACCAGAAACAAAATTTTAGACCTGCACCAGGCTGGGAAGACGGAATCTGCAATAGGTAAGCAGCTTGGTTTGAAGAAATCAACTGTGGGAGCAATTATTAGGAAATGGAAGACATACAAGACCACTGATAATCTCCCTCGATCTGGGGCTCCACGCAAGATCTCACCCCGTGGGGTCAAAATGATCACAAGAACGGTGAGCAAAAATCCCAGAACCACACAGGGGGACCTAGTGAATGACCTGCAGAGAGCTGGGACCAAAGTAACAAAGCCTACCATCAGTAACACACTACGCCGCCAGGGACTCAAATCCTACAGTGCCAGACGTGTCCCCCTACTTAAGCCAGTACATGTCCAGGCCCGTCTGAAGTTTGCTAGAGAGCATTTGGATGATCCAGAAGAAGATTGGGAGAATGTCATATGGTCAGATGAAACCAAAATATAACTTTTTTGGTAAAAACTCAACTCATTGTGTTTGGAGGACAAAGAACACCATACCTACTGTGAAGCATGGGGGTGGAAACATCATGCTTTGGGGCTGTTTTTCTGCAAAGGGACCAGGACGACTGATCCGTGTAAAGGAAAGAATGAATGGGGCCTTGTATCATGAGATTTTGAGTGAAAACCTCCTTCCATCAGCAAGGGCATTGAAGATGAAACGTGGCTGGGTCTTTCAGCATGACAATGATCCCAAACACACCGCCCGGGCAACGAAGGAGTGGCTTCGTAAGAAGCATTTCAAGGTCCTGGAGTGGCCTAGCCAGTCTCCAGATCTCAACCCCATAGAAAATCTTTGGAGGGAGTTGAAAGTCCATGTTGCCCAGCAACAGCCCCAAAACATCACTGCTCTAGAGGAGATCTGTATGAAGGAATGGGCCAAAATACCAGCAACAGTGTGTGAAAACCTTGTGAAGACTTACAGAAAACGTTTGACCTCTGTCATTGCCAACAAAGGGTATATAACAAAGTATTGAGATAAACGTTTGTTATTGACCAAATACTTATTTTCCACCATAATTTGCAAATAAATTCATTAAAAATCCTACAATGTGATTTTCTGGATTTTTTTTTCATTTTGTCTGTCATAGTTGAAGTGTACCTATGATGAAAATTACATCTCTCTCATCTTTTTAAGTGGGAGAACTTGCACAATTGGTGGCTGACTAAATACTTTTTTGCCCCACTATATATCTCACACTCCAGCACAGTAGGTGGCAGCATGTACCTTCAACGTTTGTTTGCGGACCGCCATTATACTATAGAAGAAGAAGAACCTTTAATGGTTGAGTATTTGCCATGATTGCATTGGCTTTTCTTTGAGTAAGGACTGGAGCGTGTGTTGTCAGTTTCGGATAAAGTTGAAGCAGGAAAGCAGAAAGGTACTTCTAGCAGTCAGCTGTCAGCATGCTGGGCAAGGAGCAGTGGAACACTTGGAGGTGTGTAAGCGCAAAACTTAAGTATAGATCTATGTCTCCGGAGTACAAACCTTCATTTCCTGAGGACCTACATGTCTCCTGAATACAAACCAAGTTAAATTACCTATAATTTGACTTTGTCTCTTGAAAACCTTGAGTCGGTTTCCAATAGTGGGGTGGTGGCAGGTAGATATCATAGTGGTTAGTGTTGGGACAGTAACCAAAAGGTTGCTGGATCGAATCCCCGAGCTGACGAGGTAAACATCTGTCGTCCTGCCCCTGAACAAGGCAGTTAACCTACTGTTCCCTGGTAGGCTGTCATTGTAAATAAGAATTTCTTATTTGGCTTGCCTAGTTAAATTTAAAAAAATGTGAGTGCTCTGAAGTTGAGACAGACTGGGATGAAGTACCTGCGGCAGCAGGTGTGGTAGACACTCCCAGTGTTTGCCATGTTTTTTGGACAGGTACGGGTGAGTTTTTTGGGAAAAGTGGATTTCTGCTTTTTGGCCAACTCGTATGTTGTTTCAAGCTGGGTAAAGGACAAACTGGAAGCAGATATATCTGTGAAAGTTTCGAGAAGTGTAATTGTTTACATGTTTTGTGCATCCTCCACCCAGAGGCAGTGGGCGCTGCGCGGCACCCATTTTGGGATCAACCTGTGTCATGCTTCGTTTTCTGGAGCAGGGCAACGCTCAAAGGAGTGATCAGTGTTGAGGTGGATGAAATGAAAAACAAAATTCCTGTCATTTGTGATGCCCGCCGTTTGGTGAGGCGTAGACCCCGTGGCAGTGAGAATGCCCTGTCTGTCTTGTTGAGCTTTGACAGAGTTTTTACCTGATAAGGTCAGGTTATATTTGCTAATCTGTGCTATTCCATTCACCCTCTGAATTACACACATTTAAAATCCATGTCTCAATTAACTCAAGGCTTAAAAATCCTTCTCTTTCCACTCTTTTAATTGCACTGATTTCACCTTGATTCACCTGGTCAGTCTGTCATGGAAAGAGCAGTTGTTCTTAATGTTTTGTACATTCAGTGTAGCTACACCATCCAGAGTGTAATTAATAACTTCAGCATGTTCAAAAGCATATTCAATGTTTGCTTTTTAAACGTTTACCAATCTACCAATAGGTGCTCTTTTTTTTTGCGAGGCATTGGAAAACCTCCCTGGTCATTGTGGTTGAATCTGTGTTGAAATGTACTGCTCGACTGAGGAACCTTACATATGATTGCATGTGTGGGGTTGAGAGATGAGGTAGGAATTAAAAAAATCATGATGAACACTATTATTGCACACATATTACATGCAATTTATTAAGCTCATTTTGACTCCTGAATTTTTAAAATCTTGCCATAACAAAGGGGTTGAATATGTATTGACTCAATATATTTCAGCTTACACATTTTTTATTAATTAGACCATTTTCTAAAAACAGAAATATCTGACATCATGGGGTATTGTGAGTAGGCCTGTGAAAAAAAATAACTCAATTTAATCCATTTTAAATTCAGGCTGTAACAACAAAATGTGGAAAAAGACAAGGGATGTGAATAATTTCTGAAGGCACTGTATATACACTGCTCAAAAAAATAAAGGGAACACGTAAACAACATAATGTATCTCCAAGTCAATCACATTTCTGTGAAATCAAACTGTCCACTTCGGAAGCAACACTGATTGACAATAAATGTCAAATGCCGTTGTGCAAATGGAATAGACAACAGGTGGAAATTATAGGCAATTAGCAAGACACCCCCAATAAAGGAGTGGTTCTGCAGGTGGTGACCAGACCACTTCTCAGTTCATATGCTTCCTGGCTGATGTTTTGAATGCTGGCGGTGCTTTCACTCTAGTGGTAGCATGAGACGGAGTCTACAACCCACACAAGTGGCTCAGGTAGTCCAGCTCATCCAGGATGGCACATCAATGCGAGCTGTGGCAAGAAGGTTTGCTGTGTCTGTCAGCGTAGTGTCCAGAGCATGGAGGCGCTACCAGGAGACAGGCCAGTACATCAGGAGGCGTGGAGGAGGCAGTAGGAGGGCAACAACCCAGCAGCAGGACCGCTACCTCCGCCTTTGTGCAAGGAGGAGCAGGAGGAGCACTGCCAGAGCCCTGCAAAATGAAATCCAGCAGGCCACAAATGTGCATGTGTCTGCTCAAACGGTCAGAAACAGACTCCATGAGGGTGGTATGAGGGCCCAACGTCCACACGTGGGGGTTGTGCTTACAGCCCAACACCGTGCAAGACGTTTGGCATTTGCCAGAGAACACCCAGATTGGCAAATTCGCCACTGATGCTCTGTGCTCTTCACAGATGAAAGCAGGTTTACACTGAGCACATGTGACAGTCTGGAGATGCCGTGGAGAACGTTCTGCTGCCTGCAACATCCTCCAGCATGACCGGTTTGGCGGTGGGTCAGTCATGGTGTGGGGTGTCATTTCTTTGGGGGGGGCCGCACAGCCCTCCATGTGCTCGCCAGAGGTAGCCTGACTGCCATTAGGTACCGGGTTTAGATCCTCAGACCCCTTGTGAGACCATATGCCGGTGCGGTTGCCCATGGGTTCCTCCTAATGCAAGACAAAGCTAGACCTCATGTGGCTGGAGTGTGTCAGCAGTTCCTGCAAGCGGAAGGCATTGATGCTATGGACTGACCCGCCCGTTCCCCAGACCTGAATCCAATTGAGCACATTTGGGACATCATGTCTCGCTCCATCCACGAACGCCACGTTGCACCACAGACTGTCCAGGAGTTGGCGGATGCTTTAGTCCAGGTCCGGGAGGAGATCCCTCAGGAGACCATCCGCCACCTCATCAGGAGCATGCCCAGGCATTGTAGGGAGGTCATACAGGCACATGGAGGCCACACACACTACTGAGACTCATTTTGACTTGTTTTAAGGACATTACATCAAAGTTGGATCAGCCTGTAGTGTGGTTTTCCACTTTAATTTTGAGTGTGACTCCATATCCAGACCTCCATGGGTTGATAAATTTGATTTCCATTGATAATTTTTGTGTGATTTTGTTGTCAGCACATTCAACCATGTAAAGAAAAAAGTATTTAATAATAATATTTAATTCATTCAGATCTAGGATGTGTTATTTTAGTGTTCCCTTTATTTTTTTGAGCAGTGTATATTTGATTATGTAATAGGAAAACTTTACGTAGCAGCCAACCTGCTTGCACAAATCCCATGCAATTACAGTTAAAAACATTGAGGGAAAATATGCATATTGTTTTTATGCGGATTTTAGAATATTCACTTGCAAAACTGTTTCCAATTGGATGGAAACCTATACTGTAGTAAAATATAAATGCAACATGTAAAGTGTTGGTACCATGTTTCATAAGCTGAACTAAAAGATCCCAAAAATGTTCCTTATGCACAAAAAGCTTATTATGCTCCAATGTTGTGCAGAAATGGTTTCTGTTAGTGAGAATTTCTCCTTTGCCAAGATAATCCATCGACTTGACAGGTGTGGCATATCAAGAAGCTGATTAAACAGCATGGTCACACAGGTGCAACCTGTTCAGGGGACAAAAGGCCACTCTAAAATGTCACACAACACAATGCCACAGATGTCTTAAGTTTTGAAGGAGTATGCAATTAGCATGCTAACTGCACGGATTTCCACAAGAGATGTTGCCAGAGTATTGAATGTTAATTTCTCTACCATTTTCTCTACTAACTTCGTTGTTCTACTTCGTAGAATTTGGCAGTGCGTCCAGCCGGACTCACAACCCCAGACCAAGTGTAACCAGCCTAGAATAAAGATATGCATCTGTTGGTCACAGATACCTTTAAAAAAAAGGTAGGGGTGTGGACCGGAAAACCAGTCAGTATCTGGTGTGACCACCATTTGCCTCATGCAGAGCGACACGTCTCCTTCGCATAAAATTGATCAGGCCGTTGATTGTAGCCTGTGGAATGTTGTCCTACTCCTCTTCAACGGCTGTGCGAAATTGCTGGATATTGGTGGGAACTAGAACAATGCTGTCGTACACTTCGATCCAGAGCATCCCAAACAGCTCAATGGGTGACATGTCTACGCAAAAAAAAATTGAAATGAATGGCAGATTCTATATATGGTTAAAGTCGGAGGTTTACATACACTTAGGTAGTTTTTATTAAAAAAAGTTTTTCAACTCCTCCACAAATTTTGGGTTAACAAACTATAGTTTTGGCAAGTCGGTTAATACATCTAATTTGTGCATGAAACAAGTAATTTTTCCAACAATTGTTTACAGACAGATTACTTCACTGTATCACAATTCCAGTGGGTCAGAGGTTAACATACACTAAGTTGACTGTGACTTTAAACAGCTTGGAAAAATCCAGAAAATGTGGTCATGGCTTTAGAAGCTTCTGACAGGCTAATTGACATAATTTGAGTCAATTGTTGGTCTACCTGTGGATGTATTTCAAGGCCTACCTTCAAACTCAGTGCCTCTTTGCTTGACATCATTGGAAAATCGAAAGATATCAGCCAAGAACTCAGAAAAGAAATTGTAGCCCTCCACAAGTTGGTTCATCATTGGGAGCAATTTCCAAATGCCTGAAGGTACCACCTTCATCTGTACAAACAATAGTATGCAAGTTTGAACACCATGGGACCACGCAGCAATCACACCGCTCAGGAAGGAGAGGCATTCTGTCTACTAGAGATGAACATTCTTTGATGCGAAAAATGCAAATCAATCCCAGAAGAACAGCAAAGGACCTTGTGAAGATGCTGGAGGAAACAGGTACAAAAGTATTCATATCCACAGTAAAATTAGTCCTATATCGACATAACCTGAAAGGCCACTCAGCAAGGAAGAAGCCACTACTCAAAAAACGCCATGAAAAAGCCAGACTATGGTTTGCAACTGCACATGGGGACAATGATAATTTGGAGAAATGTCCTCTGGTCTGATGAAAAAGAAATAGAACAGTCTGGCCATAATGACCATTATTATGTCTGGAGAAAAAGGGGGAGGCTTGCAAGCCGAAGAACACCATCCCAACTGTGAAGCACGGGGGTGGCAGCATCATGTTGTGGGGGTGCTTTTCTGCAGGAGGGACTGGTGCACTTCACAAAATAGATGGCATCATGTGGGTGGAAAATTATGTGGATATATTGAAGCAACATCTCAAGACATCAGTCAGGATGTTAAAGAGTGGTCGTAAATGGGTCTTCCAAATGGACAATGACACCAAGCATACTTGCAAAATGGCTTAAGGACAACAAATGTAAGGTATTGGAGTGGCCATCACAAAGCCCTGACTTCAATCCTATAGAACATTTGTGGACAGAACTAAAAAAGCGTGTTCGAGCAAGGAGGCCTACAAACCTGACTCAGTTACACTAGCTCTATCAGGAGGAATGGGCCAAAATTCACTCAACTTATTGTGGGAAGCTTGTGGAAGGCTACCCGAAACGTTTAAACCAAGTTAAACAATTTATAGGCAATGCTACCAAATACTAATTGAGTGCATGTAAACGTCTGACGCACTGAGAGTGTGATGAATGAAAAAAAGCTTAAATAATTCTCTACTATTATTCTGACATTTCACATTCTTAAAATAAAGTGGTGATCCTAACCTAAGATTAACAAGAAGTTAAGCTTTTAAATGATGTGTGAGAATATTATGATTTTTGTATTTTGCAATTTCATCGGATGTTGTCGAGTTGGGGCATTGGCGGCACGTCTAGCCCAAAGAGATTTTAACTTCTTGACGCTACCCATCCCTTAAGCGTGATAATTGTCATCAGCAACCGCTGAATAGCATAGCGCCACAGTCAATTAATATTATTAAAAATATTCATATTCATGAAATTACAAGTGCAATATTGCAAAACACAAGTTTAGCCTTTTGTTAATCCACCTGTCGTCTCAGATTTTGAAATGATGCATACAGCGAAAGCAATCCAAGCGTTTGTGTAAGTTTATCGATCGCATGACAAAACATTAAGTACACTTAGCATTAGGTAGCTTGGTCACAAATCAGAAAAGCAATGAAATTAATCGTTTACCTTTGATGATCTTCAGATGTCTTCACTCTTGAGACTCTCAGTTATACAACAAATGTTCCTTTTGTTCCATAAAGATTAATTTTATATCCAAAATACCTTTGTTTGGCGCATTATGTTCAGAAATCCAAAGGAAAGAGCGGTCACGACACCGCAGACAAATTCAAAATAATATCCGTAATGTCCACAGAAACATGTTTTATAATCAATCCTCAGGTTGTTTTTAAAATATAAAATCAATAATATATCAACCGCAAATGTCTTTATCAGTAGGAGAGGGGAAAACAATAGTTGCGCGAGCAAAACTCATGTGACCATCTGACGCGATGTTATCTTTCTGGCTCATTTTTCAAAATAAAAGCCTCAAACTATGTCTGAAGACTGTTGACACCTTGAGGAAGCGATAGGAATAGGAATCTGGTTGAAATCCCTTTAAATGGAGCAATGGGATGTTATGGAACATGGAGTTTTCAAAATAGAGGCCACTTCCTGGTTTGATTTTTCTCAGGGTTTCACCTGCAATATCAGTTTTGTTATACTCAAAGACAATATTTTGACAGTTTGGAAACTTTAGAGTGTTTTCTATCCTAATATGTTAATTATATGCATATTCTAGCATCTGGTCCTGAGAAATAGGCCGTTTACATTGGGAACGTTATTTTTCCAAACATAGAAATAGTGCCCCCTAGCTTCAAGAGATTAAGGAAGAGTAGCTAGAAAAAAGAGTAATTGCTTACCACGAGCAAACCCGGATGCGACGATCAAACCCGGATCCGGGATCCTATTTATAGCCTCAAGCTCATTACCATAACGCAACGTTAACTATTCATGAAAATCGCAAATGAAATGAAATAAATATGCTAGCTCTCAAGCTTAGCCTTTTGTTAACAACACTGTCATCTCAGATTTTCAAAATATGCTTTTCAACCATAGCAAAACAAGCATTTGTGAAACAGTATTGATAGCTAGTGTAGCATTTAGCGTAGCATTTAGCGTAGCGTATAGCGTAGCGTTTAGCGTAGCATTCAGCGTGCAACATTTTCACAAAAACAAGAAAAGCATTCAAATAAAATAATTTACCTTTGAAGAACTTCAGATGTTTTCAATGAGGACACTGTTAGATAGCAAATGTTCAGTTTTTCCAAAAATATTATTTGTGTATTAGAAATCGCTCCGTTTTGTACATCACGTTTGGCTACCAAAACAACCTGTATCCAGGAGTGTAATTATCCCCGCAAGCTCATTAGCATAACGCAACGTTAACTATTCATGAAAATCGCAAATGAAATGAAATAAATATGCTAGCTCTGAAGCTTAGCCTTTTGTTAACAACACTGTCATCTCAGATTTTCAAAACATGCTTTTCAACCATAGCAAAACAAGCATTTGTGTAACAGTATTGATAGCTAACGTAGCATTTAGCGTAGCATTGAGCGGGCAACATTTTCACAAAAACAAGAAAAGCATTCAAATAAAATCACTTACCTTTGAAGAACTTCGGATGTTTTCAATGAGGAGACTCTCAGTTAGATAGCAAATGTTCAGTTTTTCCAAAAAGATTCTTTGTGTATTAGAAATCGCTCCGTTTTGTACCGTTTTGTACATCACGTTTGGCTACCAAAGAAAACCGAAAATTCAGTCATCAAAACGCCGAACTTTTTTCAAAATTAACTCCATAATATCGACTGAAACATGGCAAACATTGTTTAGAATCAAACCTCAAGGTGTTTTTCACATATCTCTTCGATGATATATCATTTGTGGATGTCTGGTTTCACCTCTGTATCAAACGGAAAAATACTTGCACCTGGCGTTTGCGCACCAATTTCGATGCAGGACACCAGGCGGACACCTGGCAAATGTAGTCTCTTATGGTCAATCTTCCAATGATATGCCTACAAATACGTCACAATGCTGCCGACACCTTGGGGAAATGGCAGAAAGTCTAAGCTCATTCCTGTCACATTCATAGCCATATGAGGAGACAATGGAAAACAGCGCCTCAGAATTTTTGTTCACTTCCTGTTTTAAGTTTCATCTTGGTTTCGCCTGTAGCATCAGTTCTGGGGCACTCACAGACAATATATTTGCAGGTTTGGAAACGTCAGTGTTTTCTTTCCAAAGCTGTCAATTATATGCATAGTCGAGCATCTTTTCGTGACAAAATATTGCGCTTAAAATGGGAACGTTTTTTTATCTAATAATGAAATAGCGCCCCCATAGTTACAACAGGTTAAAGAAAAAAATGCACACATTTGGTGTTTACCAAAAGGCATGTGGGAGACTCCCCAAAGATATGGAGGAAGGTACTCTGGTCAGAAAATGCTATGTCTGGCACAAACCCAACACCTCTCATCACCCCGAGAACATCATCCTCACAGTTACGGATGGTGGTGGCAGCATCATGCTATGGGGATGTTTTCTATCCTCAGGGCCTGGGAAACTGGTAGGAATTGAAGGAATGATGGACGGCACTAAATACAGGGAAATTATTGAAGAAAAGCTGTTTCCGTCTTCCAGAGATTTGCGACTGGGACGGAGGTTCATCTTCCTGCAGGATAATGACCCTAAGCATCCTGCTAAAGCAACACTCGAGTGGTTTAAGGGAAAACGTTTAAATGCCTTGGAATGGCCTAGTCAAAGCCCAGACCTCATTCCATTTGAGAATCTGTGGTATGACTAAAATAATGACGTAAACCTGTGGAACCCATCCAACTGAAAGAGCTGGAGCAGTTTTGCCTTGAAAAATTGGCAAAAATCCCAGTGGCTAGATGTGCCAAGCTTATAGAGACATACCCCAAGGGACTTGCAGCTCTAATTTCTGCAAAAGGTGGCTCTACAAAGTATTGACTTTGGGAGGTGAATAGTTATGCATGCTCAAGTAATTTTTTGTTGTTGTTATTTCTTGTTTGTTTTACGAGAAAATATATTTTGCAGCTTCAAAGTGGTAGGCATGTTGTGTAAATCAAATGATACAACCCCCCCCCCCCCCCCCCCCCAAAATGTATTTTAATTCCAGTATGTAAGGCAACAAAATAGGAAATATGTGAATGGGGTGAATACTTTCGCAAGCCACTGTATGCATGTTAAACTAGTCCACCCTAATGTTGTAATGCTGGCACAGTTCAACTGTCGTTCCAACTGTGCAATGGAGTATAATATATTTTTTTGTCACAGACAATACTGTGTGGTGCCTGGACTTCTTCCTGGAGTCAATTCTTGGAGAGAAACAGACTTCATTTGCCTGCAAGTGTCATTATTGCAGAACTCCATTCTGTGAACTGTATCCCTCTTGATGGACTAGACATTATGCTGGATTTCAAGCAGAAGATTGAATAGATGAATGTTTGATCATGACAACACTCCCACATCTGTACCAGTGTTCCCTGGACTTTCTGGATGTTTCTTTGGAAATGCAATTTCATCATGACCACCTCACCCATTAACTGCTGATCACCAGTTCTTTTAGCTACATAGTTTTACACCAGTTAATGTGATTTTACCAAAGATTTTGTATCCATTACTCAGAGTTACATGATAGGTACTGTTGGGTGTAGAATAGAATTTGACCAACCTTGGCAATGTCGTCTTAGTTCTCAATTTGTGGAAACAGGTGTCTCATTAAATATATTTCCAGTTGCAGGGGTCAGTTTGAAATTAGAAAATTCACAATTAATTGTTTTGCGCCATGAAGTAATCCAACGCCACAATCTTATTTATTTCAAGTTCTCTCTTTGATCGAGACAGGCTGCTGTTACAGAAGGCTGCCAATCAGCAAATTAGATGCATGTTGTCAACAGAAGAGTCAGTCAGGCAATCAAATATATTTATAAAACCCTTCTTACATCAGCTGATGTCGCAAAGTGCTGTACAGAAACCCAGCCTAAAACCCCAAACATGAAGCAATGCAGGTGTAGAAGCACGGTGGCTAGGAAAAACTCCCTAGAAAGGCCAGAACCTAGGAAGAAACCTTGAGAGGAACCAGGCTATGAGGGGTGACCAGTCAGTGAAGGCTCACTACTGACAGTCTCTTTGAAAGTTTGCAGAACAGACATAGGAGGTGCTGTACTTCCACTGATGGTTGACACACACATTTCACCACACCCCAGTACATTGCCCCTGTCACAGCTAAGTGTGAATCCCTTTTAACTCCACCCAACACAGGATTTAATGTCCTCCTGCACACAAGCCAAACACAGAAAATCAGGGCAGATAAGTATGCTCAAGGTAAGTTGTATTTTAAATCCATGGGTTAACATGGATCAGACCACGTTTCCCCACCTCCCATAGCAGACTGTATGATTTCCCGGATTGTGTCAACACAATAGAGCCTCCCCTCAGGTAGGTTGCCCTCCCGCTTATTGCTTCAGGGAAATATCAGGCTTGCAAAAGTGACACACTGCAAATTGTTCTGATATGGCACTGCAACAAGATAGTTATTCTTAGGGTAGTCACAGCAAACAATATGGTGAAAGGCACTACAATACAATCTCACGCTGGTGCTGCACACAACATGGAACCCACCCTTGGCCCTGCTCTATTCTGCCAACCCCTGAAACAGATTATACTGCTATGGGACAAAATAGGGAGGGGGAAGACAACATATAAAAAAAGGGTGGGGATAGGTTCGATTTCTAGGGCCAGATGAATACAAAATGATATATCATACGCTGCATTTGAGGAGCAATGGGAAGGTAATTGTGCTTTGAAAGTTGATCCACTTGTAAACTCACTTTTGAGAAAATCTCCTTTGAATGTTTTGCTAACTAGTGAAGAGCTCTTCTTTGTCTACACCCAATAAGCATCGTTCACACCCTCTTAAGCTTTAGCCTCACCCATCTCGTTTCGCTCTTGGAGAGCACACTTCACACTCTTGCAGATGATTTGTTTACCTCTGGATAACATGAAAACAACAGGCAACAATTTCATTACACTTTTTTTGCAGACGTTTACTAATACCGGCCATATTCAACTGGTGTTGTACACACGTCATGTAATGTTAGCTAACAAGCCAGCCAGTCAATGTTAGCAACTTAAACAACAATGAAAACCGCCAACAATGCAACAGTGCTGGGAGCTAACCAACCATGTTCAATGTTAGCTAGCTAACATTAGGCTCTAACTAGAACAGCAAACGGCTCTGGGAAACTAATAATAACGTCAGCTAGGGAGCCAGCTAGCTAGCTAACAGCACACTTTAGCTTAAGATATCCAGCTAGCTAGTTAAACAATATACCTAGAGAACTAAACAACGTGTAAATTCACACACGTTACGTTAGCTAATGAGCCAGCAAGCTAACGTTAGCTAGTTAAACAACAATGAACAGTGCAAACAATGCCACAGTGCTGGGAGCTAACCAACCATGTTCAGTGTTAGCTAGCTAACATTAGGCTCTAACTAGAACAGCAAAAGGCTCTGGGAAATGAATAATAATGTCAGCTAAGGAGCCAGCCAGCTACCATTAGCTAGCTAGCTAGGTAAACAAAGCATCAGTTCACACACGTCATGTAACGTTATCGAACGAGCCAGCCAGCTAACATTAGCTAGTTAATTGAAATGCATTCCAGGTGATTACCTCATGAAGGTTGTTGAGAGAATGCCAAGCGTGTGCAAAGCTGTCAAAGGCAAATTGTGGCTATTTGAAGACACTTTTTTGGTTACTACATGATTCCATAGTTGTGATGTCTATACTATTATTCTACAATATATAAAATAGTTTAAAAAAAAGAAAAACCCTAGAATGAATAGGTGTTCTAAAACCTTTGACCAGTAGTGTATATATCTCATGGCTTAAATTGGAGGAGTGATTGACTTCATCACTACTGACTTGCTGAACGCAACAGAGGTGTCTATTTAAACTACTAGCACATGGCTTAGACACCCATGCATAAACCACATGACATGCCGCCAGAGGTCTCTTCACAATCCTCAAGTCAAGAACAGACTATGGGAGGCGCACGGTATTACATAGAGGCATGGCATCAGGTAACCGATGCAAGGAGTAGAATCAGATATAAACAGATAAATATACACCATATGTAACAGTGGGGATTGTGAATAGATACACACACACTAGCACATGCACTCTAAACATACGTACATTGTTATTGTTGTGTGGTGGTATTATACATTTTGTATTGTAGATATGTAGTGGTGTAGTAATGTTATATGATTTGCTGTTTAATCTTCTGTTTTATTTGGGATGTACAGTGCCTTCGGAAAGCATTCAGACCCCTTGATTTATTCCACATTTTGTTACATTAGACTTATTCTAAAAGGGTTTAAATAAATACAAATCCTCAGCAATCTACACACAATACACCATAATGACGAAGTGGTGTAATAATGAAAACAGGTTTTTATAAATGTTGCTAATTTATATAAGGTTCCACAGTTGACGGTGAATGTCAGAGCAAATACCAAGCCATGAAGTCGAAGGAATTGTCCATAGAGCTCAGAGACAGGATTTTGTTGAGGCACAGATCTGGGGAAGGGTACCGCAAGATTTTTGCAGCATTGAAGGTCCCCAAGAACACAGTGGCCTCCATCATTCTTAAATAGAAGAACTTTGGAACCATCAAGACTTCTCTGGTCTTATGAAACCAAGATTCAACTATTTGGCCTGAATGCCAAGTGTCACGTCTGGAGGAAACCTGGCACCATCCCTACGGTGAAGCATGGTGGTGGCAGCATCATGCTATGGGGGTGTTTTAAAGCGGCAGGCACTGGGAGACTAGTCAGAATTGAGGCAAAGATGAACAGAGCAAAGTACAGAAAGATCCTTGATGAAAAACTGCTCCAGAGCGCTCAGGACCTCAGACTTGGGCGTAGGTTCACCTTCCAACAGGACAGTGACCCTAAGCACACAGCCAAATACAATGCAGGAGTGGCTTCGGGACAAGTCTCTGAATGTCCCTTCAGTGGCCCAGCCAGAGCCTGGACTTGAACCCGATCGACCACCTCTGGAGAGACTTGAAAATAGCTGTACAGCAATGCTTCTCATCCAACCTGACAGAGCTTGTGAGGATCTGCAGAGAAGAATGGTGTAGCAAGCTTGTAGCATCATACCCAAGAAGATTTGAGGCTGTAACTGCTGCCAAAGGTGCTTCAACAAAGTACAGAGTAAAGGGTCTGAATACTTATGTAAGTACATGTTTTTTATTTGTAATAAATAAGCAACAATTTCTAAACTTGATTTTGCTTAGTCATTAGGGTATTTTGTGTAGATTGAAGAGGGGGGGGGGGGGGGCGTAATCAATTTCATAATAAGGCTGTAACACAACAATGTGGAAAAAGTCAAGTGGTCAGAATACTTTCCGAAGGCACTGTATGCCTTAATGTGTTTGCACCCCATGAAGAGTAGATACTGCCTTCACAGCAGCTGATGGTGATCCCTAATAAATACAATAAACAAACAACAATTATTTAAGACAATACATATTTAATAAGGCTGGCCTTATTTTGAGAGCTTAGTTTTTCCTTAATACAGTGTCCTGAAACTCATGGTTTGCAGCCACATCAGCCCAACAAGTCACATTGTGCTGGCTTGCAAAGTGATGTGTAAATGTATTTTGGAATCCAACCGTTGGGGATATCCAACTTTTTGGTGTGTTTTATTAATCCCAACCTGCATTCAGAATGGCTGCCAGAGTTGGGAAGACTAAGACAAGAGACTACCTAAGCATCTAAATTGGAACAACATTTCGGTAATGGGTGCAATAAATCCAAGTTACAGATTGGATCAGTTTTGAAAAATGTATGTTATTTATACAAACATTATGAACACCTGCTCTTTCCATGACACAGACTGACCAGGTGAATCCAGGTGAATCCAGGTGAAAGCTATTATCCCCTATCGAGGTCACTTGTTAAATCCACTTCAAACAATGTCGATGAAAGGTGAGGAGACAGGAAAAAGAATATTAGATGTTTTGTACACTCAGTGTACTTGAGTAGCATAAGATTAATGAATCAATCAATGTACATGCAAAAACATTGATATTGAAACAAACAATTCTAAAAATCTACCTGCACTAGAGCATGCTGGGAGATATGATAATGATGGGTGTGGTTTTGGTTCAACACTGGTTATTAACAACAATGGTGTTCTGTTATGCCACTGAGTGATAATTTAACTCCTAAATTAACATCATAAATGTTACACTGAAAAATCAACACTAGTTAACATTGGCCAATTTGCTGTAAATTAAATGTGAATGTCACATGCATGTATACTCTCACTCTTTGGCCGTAAAATAACAACACCTTCAAATGTGAATGGGGTATCAACAGAACAGTTTCACAGCACAACAGAGTATTTCCAATCCCCATAACCCCAGAATCTTGTCCAGGCTTACGAGCGACACAATAACACTAAGCATAGCTGTCATTTTATGTCGTCATTAGAAGCTAGAAAGCGGGGCTTGAATATGGCTTTATGTCACTGTTTTTCCGTTCCAAATGGCACCTTATTCCCTGCATAGTGCACTACTTTTGACCAGAGCCCTATGGGCCCTGATCAAAGGTAGCGCACAATATAGGGAATGGGGTGCCATTTGGAACG
Source organism: Oncorhynchus mykiss (assembly GCF_013265735.2). Taxonomy (NCBI): domain Eukaryota; kingdom Metazoa; phylum Chordata; class Actinopteri; order Salmoniformes; family Salmonidae; genus Oncorhynchus; species Oncorhynchus mykiss. The sequence continues at coordinate 46,524,145 of NC_048579.1, forward strand.
TGCCCTCAATGTCACTAAGGACTATGGTGATCTCTGTTCTCCGCTTCTTTCCTGGCCACTCATATGTCATATGGCGGAGGTGATATTCTAACGAGGTCGTTAGCGAGGATTTTAGTATGCATTGTTCATTATCTGTGTGAGACAGGGCTGAGGAATCACACACACACACACAGGATGAGGCATTAATAAAGCTGTCAGCTATAGAGTTAATTTATTCACTGATTTATTCTGTCATTCAATGCCTCGAATTTGCAAACTCTCCCCTTCATTCGTTCCGTGGCAGTCCGTCTTCTCTTTCTCAATTTTCGCTCATTCACTCCCACTTGCTATTGCCCTCTCTCTAACTGTCTGGTGCTGTTTCCCAGGGCCGGCGCCAGAACAAATCAGTTGGACGGGCAATTGAAATCCATATGGGGCAGATTCTTTTTTCACAGGACATTCTATGTGTTTCTCTGTCGGCGCGACTATCTATATTTAAATATTTTATTTGTATGGGCAAGGAGGTACGGTAGGGTGGGTCCCCTAAGGCCCACCTCTACCCTTCCCAAAATGTTATTCATTGGTATAAATATCCTGCAATTGACCTGCTAGGTCCATATATATATGGGGATATACACCGTGGGGAGAACAAGTATTTGATACACTGCCGATTTTGCAGGTTTTCCAAATTACAAAGCATGTAGAGGTCTGTATTTTTTATCATAGGTACACTTCAACTGTGAGAGACGGAATCTAAAACAAAAATCCTGAAAATCACATTGTATGATTTTTAAGTAATTAATTTGCATTTTATTGCATGACTTAAGTATTTGATACACCAGAAAAGCAGAACTTAATATTTGGTACAGAAACCTTTGTTTGCAATTACAGAGATCATACGTTTCCTGTAGTTCTTGACCAGGTTTGCACACACTGCAGCAGGGATTTTGGCCCACTCCTCCATACAGACCTTCTCCAGATCCTTCAGGTTTCGGGGCTGTCGCTGGGCAATATGGACTTTCAGCTCCCTCCAAAGATTCTCTATTGGGTTCAGGTCTGGAGACTGGCTAGGCCACTCTAGGACCTTGAGATGCTTCTTACGGAGCCACTCCTTAGTTGTCCTGGCTGTGTGTTTCGGGTCGTTGTCTTGCTGGAAGACCCAGCCACGACCCATCTTCAATGCTTTTACTGAGGGATGGAGGTTGTTGGCCAAGATCTCGCGATACATGGCCCCATCCATCCTCCCCTCAATACGGTGCAGTCGTCCTGTCCCCTTTTCAGAAAAGCATCCCAAAAGAATGATGTTTCCACCTCCATGCTTCACGGTTGGGATGGTGTTCTTGGGGTTGTACTCATCCTTCTTCTTCCTCCAAACACGGCTAGTGGAGTTTAGACCAAAAAGCTCTATTTTTGTCTCATCAGACCACATGACCTTCTCCCATTCCTCCTCTGGATCATCCAGATGGTCATTGGCAAACTTCAGACATGCCTGGACATGCACTGGCTTGAGCAGGGGGACCTTGCATGCACTGCAGGATTTTAATCCATGACGGCATAGTGTGTTACTAATGGTTTTCTTTGAGACTGTGGTCCCAGCTCTCTTCAGGTCATTGACTAGGTCCTGCCATGTAGTTCTGGGCTGATCGCTCACCTTCCTCATGATCATTGATGCCCCATGAGGTGAGATCTTGCATGGAGCCCCAGACCGAGGGTGATTGATCGTCATCTTGAACTTCTTCCATTTTCTAACAATTGCGCCAACAGTTGTTGCCTTCTCACCAAGCTGCTTGCCTAGTGTCCTGTAGCCCATCCCAGCCTTGTGCAGGTCTACAAATTTATTCCTGATGTCCTTACACAGCTCTCTGATCTTGGCCATTGTGGAGAGGTTGGAGTCTGTTTGATTGAGTGTGTGGACAGGTGTCTTTTATACAGGTAATGAGTTCAAACAGGTGCAGTTAATACAGGTAATGAGTGTAGAACAGGAGGGCTTCTTAAAGAAAAAACTAACAGGTCTGTGAGAGCCGGAATTCTTACTGGTTGGTAGGTGATCAAATACTTATGTCATGCAATAAAATGCAAATTAATTACTTAAAAATCATACAATGTGATGTTTTAGATTCCGTCTCTCACGGTTGAAATGTACCTATGATAAAAATTACAGGCCTCTACATGCTTTGTAAATAGGAAAACCTGCAAAATAGGCAGTGTATCAAATACTTGTTCTCCCCACTGTGTATATCTACAGTATATCACAAAAGTGAGTACACACCTCACATTTTTGTAAATATTTGAGTAAATCTTTTCATGTGACAACACTGAAGAAATGACACTTTGCTACAATGTAAAGTAGTGAGTCTACAGCTTGTATAACAGTATACATTTGCTGTCCCCTCAAAATAACTCAACCCACAGCCATTCATCTCCAAACCGCTGGCAACAAAAGTGAGTACACCCCTAAGTGAAAATGTCCAAAGTGGGCCTAATTAGCCATTTTCCCTCCCCGGTGAAATGTGACTCGTTAGTGTTACAAGGTCTCAGATGTGAATGGGGAGCAGGTGTGTTAAATTTGGTGTCATTGCTCTCACACTCCCTCATACTGACTGGTCACTGGAAGTTCAACATGGCACTTCATGGCAAAGGATCTGAGGATCTGAAAAAAATAATTGTTGCTCTACATAAAGATGGCCTGGGCTATAAGAAGATTGCCAAGACCCTGAAACTGAGCAGCAGCACAGTGTACAAAACCATACAGAGGTTTAACTGGACAGGTTCCACTCAGAACAGGCCTTGCCATGATCGATCAAACAAGTTGATTGCAATGGTGCTCAGTGTCATATCCAGAGGTTGTCTTTGGGAAATAGATGTATGAGTGCTGCCAGCATTACTGCAGAGGTTGAAGGGGTGGGGGGTCAGCCTGTCAGTGCTCAGACCATACGCCGTACACTGCATCAAATTGGTCTGCATGGCTGTCGTCCCAGAAGGAAGCCTCTTCTCAAGATGATGCACAAGAAAGCCTGCAAACAGTTTGCTGAAGACAAGTAGACTAAGGACATGGATTACTGGAACGATGTCCTGTGGTCTGATGAGACCAAGATAAACTTATTTGGTTCCGATGGTGTCAAGCGTGTGTGGTGGCAACCAGGTGAGGAGTACAAAGACAAGTGTGTCTTTGTACTGCAGGGCAGTATTCCAACATGATAATGACCCCAAACACACCTCCAAGACGACCAATGCCTTGCTAAAGAAGCTGAGGGTAAAGGTGATGGACTGGCCAAGCATGTCTCCAGACCTAAACCCTATTGAGCATCTGTGGGGCATCCTCAAACGGAAGGTGGAGGAGTGCAAGGTCTCTAACATCCACCAGCTCCGTGATGTCGTCATGCAGGAGTGGAAGAGGACTCCAGTGGCAACCTGTGAAGCTCTGGTGAACTCCATGCCCAAGAGGGTTAAGGCAGTGCTGAAAAATGATGGTGGCCACACAAAATATTGACACTTTGGGCCCAATTTGCACATTTTCACTTAGGGGTGTACTCACCTTTGTTGCCAGCAGTTTAGACATAAATGGCTGTGTGTTGAGTTATTTTGAGGGGACAGCAAATTTACAGTGTTATACAAGCTGTACACTCACTACTTTACATTGTAGCACAGTGTAATTTCTTCAGTGTTGTCACATGAAAAGATATACTCAAATATTTACAAAAATGTGAGGTGTGTACTCACTTTTGTGATATACTGTGTATATATATACATATACTGTATATTCATTCCATTTTTTTGTCATTTGCTTTTTTTTCTCAGGCTGTGTTATCTGCTTTTGGTCATGTATGGGATCTAATACATCAGGAAACATGGGAAAGGTTTTTCACGGAGCTGAGGAATTGAAGAGCATGTATTTACATGAGGAGACAGGAGTTTAAAACACAAGGCCTTGATGTGACAGAGGTCTAGAGAAAAACTATGTCGGGAGGCAGAAAGTGCTGATCCTACTACTTTCATTTACAAGAACATATCACAGCAACAGACAGGGGGTGTGAATGTAATTATGGCGCTCCAATATTATGTGTTTCATACACAGGAGCCTATGTGTTTTCACATAACATGTTGTGTAAGATATGAGTGACACACACACAAACATGAAGTATAGTAATGGTAGGAAATTCTGATAAAGTATGTCAAACCGCATCTATGGGGCGGGAGTAACTCCCAGTTCCCACAGAAAGTAAAACCAGAAGTTTAATTGAGAGAATCTGATGAAATCAATCCAACGCCACCCGTTCAGCAACATACAAATTTGAGCATATTTTATTAACGTTTTCATACCTACATTCCCACATTCTCTTTCAGAAGGGTTAAGTCAGAAAGACATTGTTTCTGTGAGTTCTATACATTTTTCCAGCTGAATAAAGAAGCAGAGAAGAGTGACGTAAGGAGACACCAGCAGTGGTTAGTCATCAACAGAGAGAGACAAAGTGAGAGGAACCTTCCCCAGATTCTTTCGTGAATAATGATGATGGAGAAACATTACTATTTCAGGATCTCAGATGGTATTTTGGGGTTACTGGTGTGTAAAATGTGATGTTGCTATTCACAGCTCTGTGTTTCGCATAGTACCGCCCCAACAACACGACCACTGGGAATACAACATGAATATGATACATTTTTAAATTCAAAGTTACAAAGCAAAGCTTGTTTGTAGTGAAGATCTAGCAACTTATTCTGCACTGTGATATTAGTGACATGCACCCAATTGTGCGTTCTGTAGAGCCTTGCGGTGGAGTTGCCGTACCAGGCTGTGATGCTCGACAGTATCCTCTCAATGATACTCCTGTAGAACACTGAGGGACCTCAGGGACAGGCCACATTTATTCAGCCTCCTGAGATTGATGAGGGCGGGCGTGCCCAGCCTGGTTCCTCCTGAAGTCCACAATGAGCTCCTTTGTTTTACTGGCGTTGAGTGAAAGGCTGTTTACTTGGCACCACTCCGTCAGAATGCCTACCTCCTCTCTGTAGGTCATCTCTTCATTGTTGGTAATCAGGCCTACTACTGTTGTGTCTTCTGCAAACTTGATGGAGTTGCAACTGTGTGAGGCCGAAGTCGTTGCCATTACAGGGAGTACAGGAGGGGACTGTGAATGCACCCTTTTGGGGCCTACCTTCACCACTTGGGGAGGCTCGTCCGAAAGTCCAGGACCCAGTTGCATCGGGAGCCGTTCAGTCCCAGGGCCGAGAGCTTGCGGTGAGCTTAGACGGCACTGACACTGAAGGGTGACCTGTTGTCGATGAACAGCATCCTCACACATGTGACTAACCACCTGAATTCGGTCTTATGTAGCAACATTTGAATTTCAGTTTTTTTTTTTTTTTACACTGGGTAAAAGTAGAGACTCAGAGCTACAAAATAGGATATCATACACTGCATTTGGGGAAACAATGGGATAGTAATTTTGCTTTGAAAGTTAATCAACTTGTAAACTCACTTTTAAGATAAATGTCTTTCAATGTTTTGGTACTGCTATTGGAGAGCCCTTCTTTGGCTACACCCATTCAGCATTGTTCACACCCTTTTAAGTCTTAGCCCCACCCATCTCTTTAAGGGTTGATCCAACCGTTCTCTACTAACTACTTACTACCAGCTACTTCCAGACATCTAAGAGAGAGAGAACTGCTCACTGAACATTACTATCACTCTACCTGTGGTTTCGTGTTCAGAGCACACAATGGACTCTCTAGCCAATGAGTAGGGTTGTTCCGAAAGCTTTGAACTCACAACTACAGTCAAGCACCCAAGCTAACTGGCTAACATTGGCTAGCTACGTCCAGACACATAATGAGAGAACACCCCACTCTGACCATTTTACCCACCCTAAAAGAGCTGGTTAGGCTTTTTTATGTTATCCAGAGCGTTGTTGACTAACTGTGTTGCTGGCAACAACTGAATTACACTTTGTTGCCGACGTTTACTGACACCGGACATATTCAACGGGTGTTGAGCGTTCAAAAATGCATCAGTTATTGTGGGCTTTAGCACACTAAGACGAGAGTCTTTTGTTAAGAAATGTAGCTAGATAGCTAGCTAGATAAACAATGACTCATAATGTAATGTTAGTTAGCATGCCAGCAAGATAATATTAGCTAGCTAGCTAGCTAACAGTACACTAACTTGACATGAAAATACTTTGTCAAAAGTAGAGTGGAGTCTTTTGTTAAGACATGTTTAGCTAGCATTTTTCCTATATTGTTGCCTGGAATAAAAAAAATACTTGTCTCTTAACTGCTTCATTCAGTGCGGAAATCAATGTAAACAGCATTGTGGAGGTGAATGTTTTCATCTGGTCTGGTTACAAAATAAAAACATCAACCAGCTAGCTACTTAGCTAAACAATGGAAGGTGCACAATCCATGGCTACAAAGCTAGCTGGCTATTTAGCTATAGGTAGTCTTGAGGAAAATAAGTAACTTCAAGAAGTGATTTATTATCTTCTGAAGCAATTTGGTTATCCTGTCTTGATTGTTGAAGTTATATTTAGCTATCTAACAAAATGAAAGTGATCTCTTTGAGAGGTTTAATCAGGCCATCTCCATGGTAACCAGATACTATTTCTGCAATTACATACCTTCAAACTATTGTTAAACCTCTTAAGTATGCCCTTACCTAAGGAAATATTTGAGGGGGTCTGCCTTTAAAAAATGCCTTTAAAAAATTAAGGTAAAATTATTCCTTTAGGGAAACACTAAAGATGCTTTATCCAACAGGGCCCAGTAGTTTTGTTCAGAAGAGTACAGTAAAGTATAGTACAGAATGGTACAGCACAGTTTAATTCAATAGAGTAGAGTTTAGTACAGTGTAGTTTAATTCAGTAGAGTACAGTACAGTACAGTTTTGTTCAGTAGAGTACATTAGAGCAATGTAGTGTAGTATACAGTACAATATACTTTGCTGTACTCTACTGTGCTCTGCTGTATTTTACAGTACTGTACTTTCCGTTAATATACTGTGTACTGTAATGTACTGTACTCTGCTCTACTGTGCTATACTGTGCTGCCTAATCTTGTGGACCGAACTAAATCTTAACCAATTATAGACGTCTATGTTTGAGTCAAATCAAGGCCGGTCTGGACCATACGTCTGTGGATGTTGAAATCAAGGCTGGTCCATACTGGACCAAATCTGAAAGAAATGTAGACGTCTAGGATTGGTTCAGATTTGGTCCGGACCAGACACAAAATCTACAAAAAAAGACATCCTAAAGACGTCGCCATTAGTAAATGCTTAGTGGGCTTCTAACCTTGCAGACCATGGTTAGATTAGATGTTGAATGTGGAAGAGATATTCAGTCACTGTGAGGAAAAAGGCCAACTGAAAAAAGTCCAAGTTGACTTCTCTTTATGACGAAGAAACAATAGATTTTGGCATCAAAGTCTCCATCAGGGTGAGATGGCGAGGAATGAGATGAGACTCAGCAGTGACGTATTCTGAGACCCTAGCGCACTCATCACTAGATGCAATAGTGACTCAAATGGATCGAAAAATGAGGTAGTTTCCTTGGTTAAACTGTAGAAATATGATATTTTTGATGAATACATTTTGAAACAACATACCATCTGGACAAATATTACTTGTACAAACTGTTGATTGAAATCATTCATTATTAACATACTGCGTACAACTTTATGTATGTAATATTTTCTGTAGGCAAAGCAGTGAGAGTTTGGCCCTGCAACGAGAAGAGCCTGAATGCGTTTTGTAGCTTAGTGGAAATTGATACTAGGCCAGTTCATGTGGACGCTGGTTCTGTGAAGAGTAACAATGCAGTAACAATACAGCAGTTGCCAGATACCTATGTTGATGCCAGTGCCTCTCTCTCGCTCTGGATGTTTTACAGTAATAGTAACGTATTTGTTTTCCAGTGAGTGCCGCCAGGCAGCGTCCAGCAGCACAGATGTTTGGAATGGCCTTGTGGAAAATGTCAAATTATGGACAATTTTATTACAGGCATCGGTAATGACTGGCGAGTCCCATGGCTGTGTCCCTGTGCACTCCGTGTATTAATCAGAGCTCATTTGCCATAATGAAAACAACAACAGCAAACAACAACAACAAAAATAGTCACACACACGCACAAACAGTAGAAAACAAATTGCAGAGGAAGAAACACAACACTCAACAAGACCGATCCCTATAATGGTCCTGCACAGGCAAAATCATGTTTTAATCAAATTGTATGATATTTGGATGAAACCGGATCAAAGTAGGATGACCAAAGTATGACGTTTGATTATACAATTACTGTGTCAAAAACTTGGATTCAGGCGGGATTAAGGGCTTTATGTGACATCACAAATTATGTGACATCACATCATTTTACAGTTTTTTACAATTGCTAGGACCCATTTCTCAACACTTAGGTCACTTTTTCAAAACTCTTCACACAGTGAGTACAACAGCAGTCTATGTGGGCTAAACTGTGGATAATTTTTCATTGCTTTGGCACAAAATGCATTCAATGACTACATCTTTCAAATTTCATGAATTATTTTCTCACTCAGACACAACCACCACCAAAACTCTATTTACCTACAGGCCAATTTTCACATGTTTACATACTCTTTTCAAAACTATTTGAACTTAACATGACATTAATACCGTATTGAAATACATTCCAAATCTAAAAGATTAAAAACTATCAAAACAATTAGACCAACCACAGTTGATTCCCATTGTAGCTGAGCACCTATCCAGGTGTTAGTCTTTCAATTTCCTTACCATCTATACAAAAGGTAACATTTTAGGAATAATGCTGTACTGTAATGTAAACATGGCTGGGAGAGAAGTATGTATGCATGGTGGAAGAAGACTGAGAGGAAGATCAAGAGCTGTAGTCTCAGATGAGATTAGGGCTACTATAATTGATCATGTAATATATCATGGTCTATCAATAAGAGAGGCCGGTCTGAGAGTGCAGCCAAATCTGCAACGGTTAACAGTGGCATCTATTGTGAGAAATTTCCGGCAAAACAACAGTAAGATGTGCATTCTGCAAGGGCATCTGACTGAACTGCACATTATAGAAGTAAATTGAGCAAAGCCTCCAAACCCATTTGTATGTAATTGTTTTTGTATTTCTGCACAGGACCAAACAGTTACCTCCCACAGGCCGGGGAGGTAGGATTTTCACTGCTATGCAGGAAACTGCAACTTTGATATGGTAATCAGAAACAATGGCATACAACTCACAGATATTCGGGACAGTGTTGGCAGACAACATTACATTTGGAAATATTCACAATGTAAGCATGACAACTACTTCCAGAGTCCTGAAACAACATCAAGTCTGGATGAAGAAGCTGTACACTGTCCCCTTTGAGGGGAACTCTGAACGAGTCAAGAGACTCAGGAACCAATATGTCCAGGTAAGATGACTATAAAATACAGAACTGGTTTTGAACAAAACCAAACAGGGCAGAGGCACACAATGGTATGATTTTAGGTAAAATGTAAACTACTGTAATAGCCTAAATCTTATGTTGCCTTGTGGATTTATTTTAGAGACTCATGGAGATTGAAGCTAGGCAAACACCCCACATATTCATCTTTGAGACGAGGAAGAAATGTGATTGGGAAAAGAGCCACAGTGGATGTCCCGGCCCAGAGGGGTGCCAACATCACAATGTGTGCAGAAATATCCTCTGATGGATTGCTGTTACACAAACCGATAATTGGGCCATACAACACCAAGCGTCTCATTTCATTCCTGGATGACCTCTGTGGAAAGGTTGTACCAAGCGAGGAAAGGGTTGCAGTGAGGCAAAATCGGCCAACGTTTGTAATTGTATGGGACAAGGTGGCATTTCACCACTACCGTGCAGTCACAGAAGGGAGTGCAGCCCATCCCAGGACGGTGTCGCTTTTCCTCCCACCTTACTCTCCATTCCTCAACCCCATAGAGGAATTATTTTCCTCATGGAGGTGGAAGGCTTATGACCACCATCCACATGATGAAATGTGTATTGCCCAAGATGACATTAGATGTGGATGAGAACCTGTGGCCAAATGCAGAAGACAGGGTTGACTAGCATTGCTTCTGTATCAGTAGATGGTGTATATACAAATTCTTACATTTTTGGAATCACTCAATGCCAAAAGAAATGACATAACATATTAAAGCATATTGCATCATGTATGATTCATTCCTGTAACATATACTGCAGTGAATTCTAAACAACAGATGTGTCAGTCTTGTTTTGTAAAGACATTTTACAAAAGAAAACATTGTTTCTACCTGTTAGTGTTTTTTAGGTCATTGTTTTATTAGTGACAAAGTGTGCTTGTTGGGTGACAACCTTTGCTAGTGTTATGAAATAATAAGATGATTTGAGACATGTATGAAGTGTTTTTGGTAGTTGTAATGCATTTTGGATGTGAAATGAACTGAAAGCTGAAAGTTGGTGAAGAGAACTGTGTGAAAAGTTTTTAAAAAGTGACCTAAGTATTGAGAAATGGGTCCTAGCGATTGTAAAAATCTGTAATACATCAATGCTATCAACTTATTCTCTTACCTTATTTAAATAAGTGCCACCTTGTAATGCTGTGTTCATAAATAAGTGGGAGGTGGGAATTTAGCATTTGTGAAGTTGTAAATACCAGTTGGATGCATTCAAGTGCCCTGAACTTGTTGAGATAAAAAGCTGCAAAACCATGAACTAAAAGTACAGCTATCATGCTTGTAAACAAATGTGACCGAATGGCTCGATTTGGTCTTAAGTAGAACATTTTCTAATGTTTTTTTTACATTAGATAAAAGTAAATACTCAGAGCTAGAAATTGGTATTCCATACACTACAGTTGATGAACAATGGGAAAGTAATTCTGCTTTTAAAGTTAATAAACTTCTAACCTCACTTTTGAGAAAATGGCCCTTGCATTTTTTAAACCCACTGGAGAACTCTTTGTCTACACCCATTCAAAATCGTTCACACCCTCTTAAGCCTTAGCCCCACCCATCTCTTTAAGGATTCACTTGTGAGGTCATGTACTAAACAACCAAAGATTTCAAGACTAAAGGCTGGTTTATACTACGTCTATCGACAGTTGTCGCAGTGACATCGTGAACAATCTATTGTCGCAGTGACATCGTGAACAATCTATTTCTTGTCGTTACGAAAAAGTATGAACACAAACAGGATGCAAGATATCAGCAGCCTGGTGGTCAAAAATAGCGTAACTAGTTTGTTTTAACACCACCCGATTTAAAAATGAAGATATATATAAAATGAATATATATGAATATGAATATATATAAAAATGAGTATATGTCAATCTAGCAAACCAGGCAACTAAAAGCAGCTTTCTAAACAATGTTTTGGTTCGTTTCTAGCTTGTTAGCTAGCTGGCTGCAGCTACTGCAGTGGCAGTATTGAGTAGCTTGGATGAAAGGTGCCCAGACGTGCCCAGAGTAAATGGTCTGCTCCTCACTCCCAGTTGCTAATATATGCATATTATTATTAGTATTGGACAGAAAACACTCTGAAGTTTCTAAAACTGTTTGAATGATGTCTGTGAGTATAACAGAACTCATATGGCAGGCAAAAAACCTAAGAAGAAATCCAAACAGGAAGTGGAAATTCTGAGGTTGGTCGATTTTCAACCCAGACCCTATTGAATACACAGTGGGATATGGATAAAGTTGTACTTCCTAGGGCTTCCACTAGATGTCAACCGTCTTTAGAAACTTGAATGAGGCTTCTACTGTGTTGTGGAGCCGGATGGGAGCTCTTTGAGTCAGTGGTCTGGCAGAGAGCCAGGTCCTGGTCATGCGCATTTCACATGATAGCAACCTGTGTTCCATGGCTTCTCTACAGACAAAGGAATTCTCCGGTTGGAACTTTATTGAAGATTTATGAGAACAACATCCTAAAGATTGATGCTATACTTAATTTTACACGTTTCTTCGACCTGTAATATAACTTTTTGAAGTTTTTGTACCGACATTCGGATGGACCTGCACGAGCGTTTGGATTTGTATACTAAACACGCTAACAAAAGTAGCTACTTGGACATAAATAATGGACATTTTCGAACAAATCAAGCATTTATTGTGGAACTAGGATTCCTGGGAGTGCATTCTGATGAAGATCGTCAAAGGTAAGGGAATATTTATAATGTGATTTCTGTTGACTCCAACATGGTGGATATTTTTATTTTTTTTTCTGAGCGCCGTCTCAGATTATTGCATGGTATGCTTTTTCCGTAATTTAAAAAAAAAAATCTGACAGAGCGGTTGCATTAAATTCTTAAGGTATAGGGGGCAGCATTTTCACTTTTAGATAAATAGCGTGCCCAATTTCAACTTCCTGCTACTCATGCCAGGAATATAAGATATGCATAGAAAACACTCTGAAGTTTCTAAAACTGTTTGGATCATGTCTGTGAGTATAACAGAACTTATGTAGCAGGCAAAACCCCGAGGACTAACCGTTCAGAATTTTATTTTTTTAGGTCTCTGTCTGTTCATTGAGGTCTCATAGGCAAACGATATTAGCGTTAGTTTCCTCTCGCCTCTATTGAAAACACATAGACCCGTCTTCAATTTGATCGATTATTAACGTTTAAAAATACCTAAAGTTGTATTACAAAAGTAGTTTGGAACATTTTGGCAAAGTTCATAGGCAACTTTGAAATATTTTGTAGTGACGTTGCGCATTTGTTGTTGTTTTGTTCTGGATCAAACGCTAAAATAAATTGACATTTTGGATGTATGGACGGAATTAATCGAACAAAAGGACCAATTGTGATGTTTATGGGACATATTGGAGTGCCAACAAAATAAGCTTTTCAGAAGTTTTTATGAAAACACATTATCTTATGTAGAAGGCTAAAAATCACATTTCATCCTCACAAATAGTTTCATATTTATCTAAAATTCCACAGCATTTAGATGTAAATCTGATAACTGGGAAATATTCACATTCAGAGATACAGTTATGTTGTTCTACCGTCCTTAGTTACATCACAAATTAGTAACTTATTTGACATTATATTGTTTAGAGCCCCACGAACCATTGACCACATTATTGACAACAGAAATATTGTTTCAATGTCCAACATTTTGATGTTACAGTATTCCAAAATCTCTCTGTTGTAACAAAGGGATTTTTAACTTCCATTTCTGCAGAGTGGGAGAGAGTTCCTCAAGGCATTTACGACCGTCATAAATGTGGAAGAGAGAGAGAGGGGTGGGGGGGTGGGGATCTGGCTATCCATCAGCTCTGCGCCAAGCTAATCTTGCGCCTTTGATCCTCACTCAAGAAAGTCATGACATCCCACTAAACCCAAACCAGATTGGATGGTGTATTGCTGCAGAATGCTGTGGTAGCCATGCTGGATAAATAAATCACAGACAGCAAAGCACCCCCACATTATAACACCACCTCCGCCATGCTTTACGGTGGGAAATACACATGCGGAGATCCGTTCAACCACACGGCATCTCACAAAGACAAACGGTTGGAAACAAAAATCTCCAATTTAGACTCCAGAGCAAAGGACACATTTCCACCAGTCTAATGTCCATTGCTCGTGTTTCTTGGCCCAAGCAAGTCTCTTCTTATTGATGTACTTCAGTAGTTTCCTTTGCAGAAATTCAACATGAGTGCCTGATTCAGTCAGTCACCTCTGAACCGTTGATGTTGAGATGTGTCTGTTACTTGAAGTCTGTGAAGCATTTATTTGGGCTGCAATTTCTGAGGCTGGTAACTCTAATGAATGTATCCTCTGCAGCAGAGGTTACTCTGGGTCTTCCATTCCTGTGGCGGTCCTCATGAGAGCCAGTTTCATCATAGTGCTTGATGGTTTTTGCATCTGCACTTGAAGAAACTTACAAAGTTCCTGAAATAGTAATGATGGACTGTCATTTCTCTTTGAGCTGTTTTTGCAATAATATTGACTTGGGTCTTTTACCAAATAGGGCTATCTTCTGTATACCCCCTACCTTGTCACAACACAATTGATTGGCTCAAACACATTAAGAAAGAAAGACATTCCACAAATGAACTTTTAAGATGGCAAACCTGAAAATTGAAATGTATTCCAGGTGAGTACCTCATGAAGTTGGTTGAGAGATTGCCAAGAGTGTGCAAATCTGTCATCAAGGCAAAGGGTGGCTATTTGAAGAATCTCAAATATAAATTATGTTGTTATGTTGATGTCTTCACTATTATTCTACAATGAAGGAAAAAGTACAAATAAAGAAAAACCCTTGAATGAGCTGGTGTCTATAGGCTATACTGGGTGTTTCCTTCATATATTTTTCTGCCGTTAGGCCCTAATGCTTTGGCTACTCACTAACTTTAGCGCGCCAAAATACACAGTAATTGCCAAATGCCAAATGAGTTTAAATCAATAAAGGAAAAGCTGTGAAATGGAGAGTTAAAAATAAATAGAAGGGAGGGACAGATTTGGTGAAGATTTATTGAAGTGGTAAAAGAGGATGATAGCAGTGCCTATGAGCCTATGTTCTGTGTGATGATTGTGAGGTGCTATACACATTTGGCAGTCACAAGACCGGGACTTCAAAATGGCCCATCAAGGGAACAGCAAGTGAAAAGTACAGTTCAGATTGGTTAAATGGAATAGTAGCCTAACTGAAATCTGGACAGTGACTGTAGATCTATAACCTCCAGGTCAGCCCAAATAAATACTAGTCCCTAGTATTGGAGGTTTTTATTCTAGGCTGAGCTATACAGTATTATTCTCCTGCTATGTCAAAATGACCGACATGGCAGTTTTGGACGGGACTTAAATTACGAATGTGGTGATTTGTGCTTGTGCACATAATTAAGCCGACCCAGCCAGTACAGATAGTTATTTTAATGTTCCCTAAATATTCTCCTTTGGTTCTTAGAAAAAAATTACCAAAGGAGAACCTTTAGGGAACATTGATATTTTGGTAAGGTAGAAACACATTGTACTGAGAACGTTCAAATAACCTCATACATTTTTTGGGGGTTGAACTAGAACTTTTACATATTGTTCCCCTGTAGTTCCCGTTTGGTTGTTGGAAGAGAAAAGGAACATTGTATATTTAAGGGCCATTTTGGATCAACTTGCTGAAAGAGGAGATAAAGTAGGTGTGGAGGTGAGTGCACATCATTTAGTAAATTGCTAACTAGTTTTTTATACCCCCCCCCCCCCCCCCCCAAAAAAAAAACTTGTGTTTCTAAGGGGTCTTTAGCCTGGTTTGCTAACTACCTCTCTCAAAGAGTCCAGTGTATAAAGTCAGAACATCTGGTGTCTCAGCCACTGTCTGTCACCAAGGGAGTACCACAAGACTCAATCCTAGGCCCTACGCTCGTCTCAATTTACATCAGCAACATAGCCTAGGCAGTAGGAAGCTCTCTCATCCATTTATATGGGGATGACACCATCTTGTACTCAGCTGGCCCCTCCCCGGATATTTTGTTAAACGTTATAAAACAAATCTTTCTTAGTGTCCAACAAGCTTTCTTTGCCTTTTAAGCTTGTTCTGAACACCTCCAAAACAAAGGTCTCATGTTTTGGAAAGAAGAATGCCCCTCTCCCCACTGGTGTGATTGCTTCTTCTGAGGGTTTAGAACTTGAGGTAGTCACCTCATACAAGTCCTTGGGAGTATGGCTAGATGGTACATTGTCCTTCTTTCAGCACATATCAAAGCTGCAGACTAAGTTTCAATCTAGACTTGGTTTCCTCTATTGTAATTGCTCCTCTTTCACCCCAGCTGCCAAACTAACCCTGATTCAGATGACTATCCTACCAATGCTAGATTACAGAGACGGTAAGGGTGCTCTCGAGCGGATAGATGTACTTTACCATTCGGCCATCACCCTATACTCCTCTGTTAACTAGTCATCTCTGTATACCTGTCGCATGACTCACTCCCCCCTATCTGAGATACCTACCGCAGCCCTAATCCTCCACATTCAGCACCCGTTCTGCCAGTCACATTCTGTTAAAGGTCCCCAAAGCACACACATCCCTGGGTCGCTCCTCTTTTCAGTTCGCTGCAAGGTAGCGACTAGAACGAGCTGCAAAAAATATTCTTCAAAGACTCAATCATGGACACTCTTACTGACAGTTGTGGCTGCTATGCGTGATGTATTGTTGTCTATACCTTCTTGCCCTTTCTGCTGTTGTCTGTGCCCAATAATGTATGTACCATGTTTTGTGCTGCTAACATTTTGTCATTTTGTGCTGATACCATGCTGTGTTGTTATGTGTTGCTGCCTTGCTATGTTGTTGTCTTTAGGTGTCTCTTTATACAGTATTGTGGTGTTCTGAACTATATATTTTTAATTTTTAATCCCAGCCTCTGTCTCCGCAGGAGGCCTTTTGCCTTTTGGTAGGCCGTCATTGTAAATTTAAAAAAATTCTTAACTGACTTACCTAGTTAATCTCTGGGATATGTGGGACTGTAGCGTCCCACCTCACCAACATCCAGTGAAATTGCAGGGCGCCAATTTCAAAACAACAGAAATCCCATGAATAAAATTCCTCAAACATACAAGTATTCTACACTTTTTTTAAAGATAATATTGTTGTAAATCCAGCCACAGTGTCCGATTTCAAAAAGGCTTTACGGCGAAAGAACACCAAACGATTATGTTAGGTCAGCACCTAGTCACAGAAAAAAAATCCAGCCAAAGAGAGGAGTCACAAAAAGCAGAAATATAGAGAAAATGTATCACTAACCTTTGATGATCTTCATCAGATTACACTCATATGACTTCATGTTACACAATACATGTATGTTTTGTTCACTAAAAATCATGTTTATACCCAAAAATCTCAGTTTACATTGGCGCGTTATGTTCAGTACCAAAACATCTGGTGATTTTGCAGAGAGCCCCATCAATTAACAGAAATACTCATAATAAACATTGCTAAAAGATACAAGTGTTATGCATGGAATTTTAGATCCACTTCTCATTAATGCAACCGCTGTGTCATATTTCAAAAAAACTTTACGGAAAAAGCACACCATGCAATAATCTGAGTACATCGCTCAGACACAAAAACAAGCCATTCGGATACCCGCCATGTTGTGGAGTCAACAGAAGTCAGAAATAGCATTATAAATATTTACTTACCTTTGATCTTCATCAGAATGCACTCCCAGGAATACCAGTTCCACAATAAATGTTTGATTTGTTCGAGAAAGTCCATCATTTATGTCCAAATACCTCCTTTTTGTTCGCGCGTTTAGCCCAGTAATACAAATTCATGAGGCGCAAGCACTAGGTCCAGACAAAGTCAAAAAGTTCTGTTACAGTTTGTAGAAACATGTCAAACGATGTATAGAATCAATCTTTAGGATGTTTTTAACATAAATCTTCAATAATGTTCCAACCGGAGAATTCCTTTGTCTTTAGAAATGCAATAGAATGCAGGTCGCTTTCATGGGAGTGCGCGTGATCAGCTCATGGCAGACACCTGATTGAAAGAGCTCTCTTTCTCTCCCCCTTCATAGTAGAAGCCTCAAACAAGGTTCTAAAGACTGTTGACATCTAGTGGAAGCCTTTGGAAGTGTAATATGATACCATAGATACTGTATATTCAATAGGCAATGACTAGAAAAACTACAAACCTCAGATTTTCCACACCCTGGTTGGATTTTTTCCCAGGTTTTTGCCTGCCATATGAGTTCTGTTATACTCAGACATCATTCAAACAGTTTTAGAAACTTCAGTGTTTTCTATCCAAATCTACTAATAATATGCATATTCTAGCTTTTAGGCCTGAGTAGCAGGCAGTTTACTCTGGGCCCCTTTTTATCCAAGCTACTCAATATTGCACCCCAGTCCCAAAGAAGTTATATAAAGGTTAAATAAATAAATAAAAACAGACTAGTTAATGTTAGCTAGCTAACCATTTGGGTACAGATTAAGCAAGCGTTAATGTTAGCTACCAAACCAATATTGGCACAGACCAAAATTATCATAATTAGTGCTATTGGGTTGTTTTAATGTTAACGTTAATGGCGTTAAATAAAAACCCACCACATGTCAGTAGATTTAGGTATTGGTCGTAAGAATGTCTATTTCACCAGCCACTTAGTTGGGTGGTTGATTTGCAGGGCTCTACATTGTGAGCATTACATTCACATTTAAAAATGAAATGGAGTAAAAAGTAAAGTATGAGCACGTGCAAGTTCTGATTTATAGCAGAAAAAATGCTTTTCAAAGTCTATCTTCCATTTTGTTTCATAGCTGCTAATCGCACAAAGAAAAACACATCATTTTTCAATTTTCTTTTAGAATGAAGCATCTGTATGCAGTGGTGTGAATATAATTTGATGGAGTGAAAAACAGTTGAAGTTTACATACACTTAGGTTGGAGTCATTTAATGCACAATCAACGTAGTGTATGTAATCTTCTGACCAACTGGAATTATGATACAGTGAATTATAAGTGAAATAACCTGTTTGGATATAATTGTTGGAATAATTACTTGTGTCAGGCACAAAGTAGATGTCCTAACCAACTTGCCCAAACTATAGTTAGTTAAAACGTGTTAAGCCTATGGGTTCTACACTCCCCCCCCCCCCCCGTTCAGCTGAAACGGTGGCGCAAGGAATGCAAAAATATTCTTAGAAATATTTAACCTCAACACATTAACAAGTCCAATACCTCAAATGAAAGGTAAACACCTTGTTCATCTACCCAGCGTGTCAGATTTTAATATAAAATGATAAAAGCAGGATTAAAAAAATAAAAATTGACTAACCTCTTGAAAATCTTCATCAGATGACAGTCATATGACATGTTACACAGTACATTTATGTTTTGTTTGATAATATGCATTTTATATCCATAAATCTTGGTTTACATTGACGCCATGTTCAGAAAATTATAGGAATTATAGAAAGCTACGCCAGATAACAGAAATACTCATCATAAACTTTGACTAAAGATACATTTTCTACATAAAATTAAAAAGATACACTGGTTCTTAATGCAATCGCTGTGTCACATTTTTTTTTAACGTTACGGAAAAGCTTACCATGCAATAATCTGAGACGGCGCTCAGACGTAACAATATTTCTCCGCTATGTTGGAGTCAACAGAAATACAAAATTACAACATAAATATTCCCTTACCTTTGATGGTCATCGATCAGAATGTACTGCAAGGAGTCCTACTTCAACAATAAATCATTTTGTTTCATAATGTTCAATTCTAGTATCCATGTAGCAGCACCTGCTACAACTTTCAGTTCAAATGCCCAAAAAATGACTTCTGGTCCAGGATAATTTTGCATCAAAACTTCCAAATTACATATTACAGGTCGACGAAACTGGTCAAACTAAGTGCAGAATCAATCTTCAGGATGTTATAAACGTACAAAACGAATGGCATTCCAACCGGACAATCCTAGTTCATCTGGGGCTGACTGGAACAGACAAAGCAGTCTAACGCATATGCGCCCTCAAGCACGTGAATCTTTTGTGACACCGTAGCAAATTCCTCCCCATTAGGTCAAAGTTCACAGCAAATGCTCGATTACACTTTCTACTGAATGAGGACATCTAGTGGAAGACATAGGAAGTGTTTCCAGATCCATAACTTGTTGGGAAGGGATGACGTCAAAGTTGCCCCAACTTTCAGGATTCCAAAACTAGTTTGGAAGATTGCCTGCCCTGTGAGTTCTGTTATACTCACAGACATAATTCAAACGGTTTTAGAAGCTTCAGAGTGTTTTCTATCCAATAATAATAATAATATGCATATATTAGTAATTTAGGACAGATTTTGATGCAGTTAACTATGGGCACGCAATTCATCCAAAGGGGAAATACTGCCCCCTATCCTGAACAAGTTAATATGAAATTTGTAGAGTGGTTGAAAAACGAGTTTTAAACAGCTTGGAAAATTCCAGAAAATTATGTCATGACTTTAGAAGCTTCTGATAGACTAATCCACATAATTTGAGTCAATTGGAGGTGTACCTGTGGATGTAGTTCAAGGCCTACCTTCAAATTCAATACCTCTTTGCTTGACATCATGGGAAAATCCAAAGAAATCATCAAAGACCTCAGCAAAAAATTGTAGACCTCCACAAGTCTGGTTCATTCTTGGGAGCAATTTCCAAACGCCTGAAGGTTCCACGTTCATCTGTACAAATAAAAGTACACAAGTATAAACACCATGGGACCATGCAGCTGTCATACCACTTAGGAAGGAGACGCATTCTGTCTCCTAGAGATGAGCATACTTTGGAGGGAAAAGTGCAAATCAATCCCAGAACAACAGCAAAGGATCTTGTGAAGATGCTGGAGGAAACAGGTACAAAAGTATCTATATCCACAGTAAAACAAGTCCTATATCGACACAACCTGAAAGGCCGCTCAGCAAGGAAGAAGCCACTGCTCCAAAACCGACATTGAAAAGACGGTTTGCAACTGCACATGGAGACAAGGATCGTACGTTTTGGAAAAATATCCTCTGGTCTGATGACAAAAAATATAACTGTTTGGCCATGATGACCATCTTTATGTTTGGAGGAAACGGGATTAGGCTTGCAAGCCAAAGAGCACCATCCCAACCAGGGTGGCAGCATCAACGTAGATGGCACCATGAGAAGTGAAAATTATGTGGATACATTGAAGCAACATCTCAAGACATCAGTCAGGAAGTTAAAGCTTGGTCACAAATGGGTCTTCCAAATGGACATTGACCCCAAGCATACTTCCAAAGTTGTGGCAAAATGGCTTAAGGACAACAAAGTCAAGGTATTGGAGTGGCCATCACAAAACCCTGACCTCAATCTTATAGAACATTTGTGGGCAGAACTGAAAATGCCTGTGCAAGCAAAGGAGGCCGACAAACCTGACTCAGTTACACCAGCTCTGTCAGGAGGAATAGGCCAAAATTGACCCAATTTATTGTGGGAAGCTTCTGGAAGGCTACCCGAAACGTGTGACCCAAGTTAAACAATTGAAAGGCAATTATACCAGATACCAATTGAGTGTGTGTAAACTTCTGACCCACTGGGAATGTGATGAAAGGAATAAAAGCTGACATAAATAATTCTCTATTATTCTGACATTTCACATTCTTAAAATAAAGTGGTGATCCTAACTGAGCTAAAACAGGGAATCTTTACTAGGATTAAATGTTAGGAATTGTGAAAAACTGAGTTTTTAAGTGTATTTGGCTAAGGTGTATGTAAACTTCCGATTTCAAATGCATTTGGGGGTTGTTTCAACCACCTGTAATTCTCAAACAGATTCAGTAAGTTTTTACTCTGACATACAAAGACTGTGTTCTGACCTTTAAAATAAGAATAATTGCAATATATATTGGGTTATAATTATAATTCGTAATTGAAATACACTGTATCCTCATCAGGTTGGGTGTTGCTACTGAACCATAAAAGGTATCCCCAAAAAAGTGAAAAATGATCCAACAAGACATGGAAAATGCAACAGGCCAAAATTCTGGAGACCACAGGTAAAGTTAATATATGATAGTATATATTTGTTTTACAGTTTTACATCTTACTGTTTTACATCTCTCCAATGTCCAATGATGGTAAATGGCTCAACTTACAACTTTTTCAAAACATTAAAGCCTTCTTGTATGTTGTACGCAGGGCATAAAATTAACACCCGCCAAATGCAGGTAGATTTTGGTATTGGCTGGTAAGTTGTCTATTTCATCAGTCATGTTGGCGGTTGCTCAGGGCTCCACGGTGTGAGAATTTGATCACATTTATTGCAAAATGAATACTGCAGTAGCTGTTTTCAAAGTACTGTTCTTCTGCAAAGTACTGTACTTCTACTGAAGTGAGACTTTGTTGTTGTGTTTCTTGGCTATTGACATTGTTTTGTTCACAAGCTTGGTTGTTTGTCAATGTTTGACTTTCAACTGCTAGGGAAGAGAAGCAACAGGGATTCCAGTCAGACTCAATCTCAGGCACAAACATGACTAAAGTTGCGTTACCACGGTAACCTCCAGCCCTTAAGGTGGCAGGTGAATTTTTTTAATCTGATTTTTTTGGTTAATTAAAAGACTCAGGTCACAAAAAATATAATTAAATTGAGCAATATACCACATTACTTATTACTAGAATTATTACTATTACATTTGTTTTTAGAAACATTACAGAGCATGCTCATCTGTGTTTAGTTGATAAGCTCAGTCCGATGATGCTGTGACACACCGCCCCAGACCATGATGGACCCTCCACCTCCAAATTGATCCCACTCCAGAGTACAGACCTCTGTGTAACGCACATTCCTTCAACGATAAATTCAAATCCGACTATCACCCCTGGTGAGACAAAACCGCGACTCGTCAGTGAAGAGCACTTTTTGCCAGTCCTGTCTGGTCCAGCGACAGTGGTTTGTGCCCATAGGTGACGTTGTTGAGATGTCTGGTGACATCGTTGTGATGTCTGGTGAGGACCTGCCTTACAACAGGCCTACAAGCCCTCAGTCCAGCCTCTCTCAGCCTATTGCAGATGTTCTGAATACTGATGGAGGGTTTGTGCATTCCCGGTGTAACTCGGCAGTTGTTGTTGCCATCCTGTACCTGTCCCGCTGGTATGATGTTCGGATGTACCGATGCCTAAGGCACTTTCAAGCAGATGAGCAAGGACTCTGGGCATCTTTCTTTTAGGGTTTTCAGAGTCAGTAGAAAGGCCTCTTTAGTGTCCTAAGTTTTCATAACTGTGACGTTAATTGCCTACTGTCTGTCCGCTAGCGGAACCCCCCCCCCCCCGCAACAGCATGTGAAAGTGCAGGGCGCCAAATTCAAAACAACAAAAATTTCATAAGTAAAATTCCTCAAGCATACAAGTATTTTACACCATTTTAAGGGATAAAATTCTCGTTAATCCAGCCATGGTGTCTGATTTCAAAAAGTATTTACAGCGAAAGCACCACAAACGATTATGTTAGGTCACCACCAAGCCACAGAAAAACACAGCCATTTTTTCCAGCCAAAGAGAGGAGTCACAAAAATCAGAAATAGAGATACAATTAATCACTAACCATTGATGATCTTCCTCAGATGACACTCATAGGACTTCATGTTACACAATACATGTATGTTTTTTTTTGATAAAGTTCATATTTATATAAAAAAAATTGAGTTTACATTGGAGCGTTACGTTCAGTAGTTCTAAATGTGGTGATATTGCAGAGAGCCACATTAATTTACAGAAATACTCATAATAAACATTGATAAAGATACGACTATTATACATGGAACTTTAGATAAACCTCTCCTTAATGCAAGCGCTGTGTCAGATTTCAAAAAAACTTTACGGAGAAAGCAAACCATGCAATAATCTGAGTACAGCCTTTAGACAACAAAGCAGCCAAAAAGATACCCGCCATATTGGGTAGTCAACATTACTCAGAAATAGCATTTTAAATATTTACTTACACAGACATCATTCAAACAGTTTTAGATAGAGTGTTTTCTATCTAATACTAATAATACTATGCATACTGTATATTAGCATCTGGGACAGAGTAGGAGGCAGTTCACTCTGGGCACGCTATTCATCCAAAAGTGAAAATGCTGCCCCCTATCCCAAAAAGGTTAAACCCTTTACAATGAAGATCTGCGAAGTTATTTGGATTTTTACGATTTTTTTGCTGAGTTTATGTCTCCGGTCTGATTTAGCCAGCATTGTGTGTGTGTGTGTGTGTCTCGAGATAGCCTGAAGGAATAGAACAAACATTTCCTTGTTTGTTCTCATCCTTGTATCTGGGAAATAATACCAGAAGCAGATGACCACAGGACGAACCCAAAGGGGTTGATGGTCCCTCCCCAATCTAGATGGGAGGGGTGGGAACCAGCCATGACTAAGCATTCTTGGTTGCAGCTATATAAGAAACAGCATGGTCTGTAAAGGTTAGACTCTCGGCCCAACAGTCATGACTGTCTCATAAATTGCAATAATTATTCGATAATGAATAAAAACGATTATTTGAAGAAATGACAGTCTCTCTCACTTTAGGATATTCCACGACAGTATGCAGGCCATGGAAATACTGGGACAATTCAGCTTCCAGAAAGCATTATCATGCTGAAACATGAGGTGATGGTCGGGGATGAATGGCTCAACAATGGCCCTCACGATCTTATCACGGTATCTCTGTGCATTCAAATTGTCATTGATAAAATGCTATTTGATTTGTTGTCCATAGCTTAAGCCTGCCCATACCATAACCCCACCGACACCATGGAGCGGCACTCTGTTCACAACATTGACATCAGCAAACCGCTCACCCACAATAAGTTCTGGAAAATGTTTAAATTACCTGGAGAATAAACTCTCCTCCTCACAGCTGTCTATGTTCCTTAATGTTGATGATGTGGTTGTTACTGACAAGACACAGACAGTAGCGGTGTCAGGCTGAAGAAGCCAGTTCCTACATTTGAATGAGTGGGGGATGGTATTGAATGTGGTGTCTTTGAAGTTGGCTCGCACAGGTCATCTTACTCTCTACCACTATTGAGGATTTAAAAAAAAATCTGTTAGAACTCAAGTTTACTATTACTTATTTTATATAACCTCTCTCTAATTTTATATGAACACCTGCAGAATTAAGCATTTCTTGCAGTAAAATTATACACCAAATGTAAATGGTGACTCGGGTACAGGAGTGGAGAAATATTCATTTCTTTAAACATTTTGAGAGAATGAATGCGTGGTTAGGTATTGTCTGTAAAGGTGCTATCTTTATCAGCATCACAAAATCTGAAAATATTTCAACCACATAAAATATACATCCAAGCTGAACTAAAATCTTATCAAAAAAATTTGGTTCATTTTAGCAGCTTTTAATTTCCTTCAAGCCAGTCAAACTGATTTGGAAATGTCTTTTTTTAGTTATTGCATTTTCTACCGATCCCTAAAGGTCTCTGCACGAGCGAACCAGAGATGAAAGAGAAAAAAAACTTTACCAATATCAACTAGTTTGAAGCATTCTATTGATGTATGCAATTATTCTGGTGAGCAAGGGTTTATTTAGTCTTCTAGGGCAACAAGTAATAACACAAGCCTACCAAAAATCCTGGAAATTATATACAGAAAAAGTCCTATCTAAAAAGTCCAGTGATAAAATAGCTCCCATCGATATTTGTATGTTCGGGTCAGGTGAGGGCAACAGAATGTCACTTTATCACATGTAGTCGGGCGTTTGCGGATGGGTTATTAGCAATTGCGGGCGGGTGCAGGTGAACAAACAGCTGACCCATGCATCACTAACGTGGTTAACATAGCTGAGCTAGCTATTCTACTGTTGCCAAAATTGGACTGCAGCGTATCAAAAAATATATTTAAAGGTTACCCCTACTCATCTAAGGCAAGATAGTTATAGGTTTTCCGTTTCATCTGTGTTTGGTGTTAGCTAGTTACTTGCTAGTTAGCTCTTCAGCAAGCTTCTGATGCTTTTGTCATGTCATGTCTTAAAAAAGTTGACATCATTGACAGTCATTGTTTATGACTATTGTCTGGAGAGAAAGAGTGCCAAACTTAATGATGCCACTTCAATCAACGTAGATGAATGGGGAGGAGACAGGTTAATCAATAATTTTTAAGCCTTGAGACATGGATTGTGTATGTGTGCCATTCAGAGGGTGAATGAGCAAGACAAAGCTGCAATAAATAACTTTTTGTCTTTTTTCTGTTCAAAAGCTTCAATAACTCGCCAGTGGTCATCCAATGTGATGCAACAGCAACAACAATGTGCCTGCCTGAGAACCGCTGTATTCACTAGTATTCATTTTTCCAGTCGGGTACGTTTAACCCACCAGATTTTGTGGAGACCACAATAACTGACGTGTTTTCCAACAGTAAAGAGGTGGTGTGATAGCTAGCAACACTTGGCTAATGGCTAGCGGAGATAGCTAGTTTTCAGACATGGCAGACACATGGGGCAAAAGACCTGACCCAACAGCAACTACTCATCCATCTGAGCCAAATAAACAGAAACATTTGGAGAGCAGACATGAAAAAAGGGAAAGCGATAGAGCCTGTGCCAAGTTAAGAGTAAACCTCTGATTTGCGTTCAAACAGTGGAGACAACTAAGGGAGTTGAAGGGATTCAAAGCTAACCAGGAAATCTATATTTTTCTGATGAAAAATAGAAATGAAATGTTTCTATTTAGTTATATTTCTAGTTTAGTTATAGATTTCGTAAATATCTATGCAAGTAATATTTTGTAGTTCTTGCTTTGATTGTTTTCAGATCACACGTCCAATAGTTTGTATTAACTAGCAGGCTAAGGGCTGTTAGTTACCTGTTGACAGAGTGCGACATTGGTTAATTTCATTTTGATATAAAATGTTGCTTCACTATTTAGTTGGGTAACCCATGTATTTAACGTTACTTTACCTTGTGTTACATTTGTGATGCCTGTGGTCTGAAAACCAAGCTTATATTGGCTAGCTAGCCAGCTATTTCAGTTCACACAATTGTACTAGCATGAAATAACCACAAAGAGCAGTTCAGATGAATAAGAGACACGATGCTACGGTTTGTTTGATCTGAACGGTCTAGTTTTAAAACATTTCATGTCATTGGCTGGAGTATTCAAGATTCAACATGTGAACTTTTGCCAAAGTCTTGCGATGAGACGGATCCATTTAGCCATTCAAATAACAGTAAGCTAACATTGTGTTAATTTAAGCAGCTTGTTAGCTAACCAAGCAGAGCGCAAGCTAGCTATTTTGCTGTACATAGCTAGTCTGGCGTCTTTGTTTCAAAGTTTCATCACAGAATTATAAAGCTACACCATTTACCGTGGAAACGTTCTTAACTGCACATCTTGTGTTCTTGATCTGAATGCCCCATCTTTAGTCAGATCTGAATGCCCCATTTTTACCTTGTCAGCTCAGGGATTCAATCTTGCAATCTTTCGGTTACTATTCCAACGCTCTAACCACCAGGCTACCCTGCTGCCCCAATCATTATGGTATTCCATTTAATCATGTGTGATATTCTGGTGTGATAGTTCATTTTAAAGACAAAATATTCAGAATAATATTTGCTATCTTTCAGCTAAAGGAGACTCTACATTAACAAGTCTCGAAGGTGAAGCATCTGTGCATTGAAAAGTGAAAAGGACTACATTGACATCCCAGAACCACAGAGAGCAGTGTTGAGAAGACTGGGCTCTCAATTGGGACTACCAAGGAGAATGTTCCTGAGATCAGATGACCTGAAGTGCCACCACCAACAACGGCTGAGCTGCTACAACGTCGAGGAGACGTCGCCACACAAAATAGGGTGCAGTAAGCACACCTTTGAGCTGGGAAGGACCTGAGCTTTCCCTGTTGTCAGACTTGGTGGTTCCCGGGAAGTGTGAAAACCTACACAGTAGTCAGAATTGTTGTTGAAAAAGGTGGGCCTACAATCAAACATATAAATCAAATAAATAATGGAAGATTGTGTGAGAAACAATTCTTCTGCATTTTTTTTATCTAGCATATAGTCATCATTATTGTACTTTTGGAGTGTTTTTTAAATGAATTACTAAACGGTTCTCTGTTCTTGGATATCTATGCTCTTGGCGGTTAACATTTCAAATTAGCAGACCTACAGGTGGGTACATGTCCAGAAAGACAGATGGACTACCCTGGTGTAAATAGAGTACAAATCAAGTTGGTCCGATTACACAGATCAGGTCAAATAGCTTTATAAGGGACATAAATAAGAATACAAGGTGGTCTATGTAACCTTCCTCAAAATGACAAAAGCACAGTGTAAAGGAAACATTATGAAAAAGTACTGAACTGATATCACAAAGACCAAGGAGAATTCACAATAAAAATAAATTTAGTATTTTTTCTAATTGAGATCCAAATAAAGAATAAAGTACTGTGTAGCTGTGGAAAGCATTAACCTGTTATGTAAACATACTTGGTAAAAAATAAATGGAATTTTGCAGTGGTGAAATGGCTGTAGTTGTGTGTTGTAAGGTGCAGGAGTCTCCCTGCAATTCATGCAGGTGCACCAGCGAGGTTGTCCTTAGTCCCTGAGATACAGTAGCTCTCCAGTACTCCTTCATGTCAAAGATAACTCCTGGTAGACAGGAAACGGCCAGCTCCAGAACCTCTCCAGTTTCTTCAAAGAACAGCTCTTGCAATTTTGCCTGTAATGATAAGAAATAAAGCAACATGAAATTACAGATTGCAGCCAAATGTTGTGTGATATGATTATGTTGTGAAACAAGTCAACAGTACCACAGGTGAAAGATTTATACTAACCTTCATCTCAGCCAGCCTCTCTTCTTGCAATTGGGCAGACATTTCAAGGTGTTCCTGTCCAATTCTTTCTGCAGCTCTGCCTGTGCCCCTGGATGGTCTGTGACTCCTCAAAACTGGAATCCTACAGAAAAATTATGTACGCCACTGTCATGACTCTCCTGTGAGGATCCGAAGGATCAGGTTACAGTGGGTCCGCTCTACAGCGCTCTCTCTCTCCCGCAGAGGGGGAGAGGTTGGATATGGACATAAATACCTTGCAGAAACTCTGCCTTTGGGCTCTGCAGGATTGAAGGGAAATAACACTTTTGTAGCAAAGACATTTTTCCTGCCAAAACTCCATCATCCAAAAGTGGAGAATGAAACAATACTTCTAATATAAAGAATGTTGGAAATGGTGGGGGGACTTAAAGAACAATCATGTCGAATTTGTTACTAATTTGTGATGTAACTAAGGACAGTAGAACAACATATCTGTATCTCTGAATGTGTATATTTCCCAGTTTTCAGATTTACATCTAAATGTTGTGGAATTAATATGATTAAACATGAAACCATTTGTGAGAAGACGAAATGTGATCTTAGCTTTCTAAATGAAAATGTTTTTTCATATAAAATTTATCCAGTCAGTAACCACGCCCACGTGAGCACAGACATTATGCCAAACGTAATGGAACCACCCTTTTTCCAGAGTATATAAAGGGACCCATGACTAAATTCTCATTAGACCAGTACATTGACGGGTTGCTACTGGCATGTAAAATGGTTCTAGTTTTACCCTGAACAATCAACCATTGAGACCAGTATACGGAAGGTAAGCAGGACGTATCAAATGGTTAGACTCTACACTAGACCAGCGTGACCGACAGTGTGAGCTGAAAGTTACGAAATGGTTAGAAACTCTCTCGAAGAAGAAGACTACACAGGAACATTCAGTCGGCAGCTATTTAAGTACTTTAGTCTGCTAACTTGACCGAAGACAAGAAGACAAAGAACAATTTACTCTCACCACTCTAGACACCTCTATCAAACAACCATTGGTAGATCCGTTCTAACAGACACTCCGAAACCAAGAAGCTGCCACAACAAAGGACATGGTAACCTCTGGTGGACAACCAGAGACTTACACAACCAGAGACTTTCTGTCAAATTACACCCCGTAGATGGATCGAGTGTTTTCAACAGAGAGACAGCAAGGACATGCAAACGTAGAGATGTGTGTTGCAATTATTTCAAATGAGCGGCCGTTCATGTGCAAAGTATTCACATTTCCATGAGCATAGTTATCAGCTGTATGTATGATATTTGAATTCTGAGTGATAGTAATGGCAAGACAGCCACAAATATTAGGATTGTATTTTAATGTTCACCACATGGTCTTATATATATATAACCAATAAGGATTTTCATGCAGAAGAGTTGAGTATAACACTTCCGCATCTCTTACACAATATCTTCATAGCCATAGCTCTCTAGAATCAAGGGGCAATCCCAGCAATCTTGGCATTCTCTCAACCAGCCTACCTTGAATGCTTTTGCAACAGTATTGAAAGAGTTCCCACATATGCTGAGCACTTGTTGGATGCTTTTCCTTCACTCTGCAGTCCAACTTTTCCCAAACCATCTCAATTGGGTTGAGGTCGGGTGATTGTGGAGGCCAGGTCATCTGATGCAGCACCCCATTACTCTCCTTCTTGGTCAAATAGCCCTTACACAGCCTGGAGGTGTGTTGGGTCATTGTCCTGTTGAAAAAAAAATTGATAGTCCCACTAAGTGCAAACCAGATGGGATGGCGTATCGCTGCAGAATGCTGTGGTAGCCATGCTGGTTAAGTGTGCCTTGAATGTCTTCACTATTATTCCACAATGTGGAAAATAGTAGAAGTTAAGAAAAACCCTTGAATGAGTAGGTGTGTCCAAACTTTTGACTGGTACTGTATATTTATTTATTATGAACTGTACCCAGACCTCACCCAATGTTATCTAAAGTTCTCCAAGATTAAACAGTGCTGATAATTCCATTTTGGATAGCTATCTTAATTTAACAGCCATGATTTTGTCTATATGTTAAAATAACCAAACTGTTTCATAAAAAAATAATTTGTGAAACCGTGATGTATGACAGGATTGTATGTTGCATGCGATTTCAATTTTGTTTGAGCTGCTTTTTGTGTAAGCACATTTGATTGAGCTCTTACTGCAACACTGAGTAGGCATTTTGCTTGACATAAGCGTTTAAAAGAGCTGTCAGCAAAGGTGATCTGGTTCCCCTCTCACTCAGTCTATTAGCTCCCTGCCTACTCAGCTTCTCTGTTCAGTAAATGTTCTCAAATAATCAGAAAAAAATAGTACGGATGATATTTTGGTAACTCAAAAGACTATTTTAGATGGGAATCAAGATGGCTGTGTGGGACCTTTAAAGAAGAACTGGAAGAGTTCCTCCTTCGTTCCTGAGTAATCAGCTGCCTGTGCCCTGCTTTGTGAAATGTCTGAAGCTTTAGGCAAAGTTGTATGTTGTGCTGCTATATCCACTCTCTTTGTGAGCAGAATCCTGAATGAGACAAACAGTACAAATACCTTTCGGGAAAAAAACACCACCATCTCCTATCTCTGTTACAGTGTGTGCTGTAAGAAGAGAGAGGGTTCCTCCATACAGTACAAAGAATAAAGCTACCTAAAACTCCCCAAAACAGTGAAAGGTTTTGCCCTATTAATCTTCATGTTCGTTCTTCAATACTTCACAGTTCATTTATATGAGCTAAGTTTATTTTTTACTCTTCCCTCTGATTAAGTTAACTGAAGCGAAAGCAACTAGCGCAACAACAGAAGGTGAGAGGAAAAAACAGAGAAAAGCCATTTGCTATTCATTACCCTGAGTTTTGTACTCCAAATAATGTACAACCAGCACCAGTGAGCTTTGCAGTGCGGTAATGCTCTGCTCTTTGTCTCATGTGTGGATAACTAACTAACTACAGCTGCAGTAAGACTACACAGCTCCAGCCCTGGCTCTGTACTCTTTGGATCTATCTCTCTGGCTGCCAGCTGGCCCTTTCATGTTGTCTTATTACAATGTCCCGAGAGAGTATACACAGCCTCTTCTCTCAGTTCTACACCCACTACCACCAACCACAGCCATTCATTCCTAGTCTGCTGGAGACATTGGATTCCTTGGCTACACAAGATCACATTTTGGAACAAAAAGAGCTAGTGGAGCGTTAATGAGGATAGGGGAGATGCTAGCGTCTCAACTGGCCAATTGCCAGGGGAAATGCAGAGCGCCAGATTCAAATAAAATGCTATAAAATTCTAACTTTCATTAAATCACACATGTAAGATACTCAATTAAAGCTACACTCGTTGTGAATCCAGCCAACATGTCAGATTTAAAAAATGCTTTTCGGCGAAAGCATATGAAGCTATTATCTGATAGCCTGCAGCCATCCTCACCAGCAGTAAACATAGGAGCTAGCGTAGCAGGCGCTACACAAAACGCTAAAATAAAATAGAAAATATGCATTACCTTTGACAAGCTTCTTTTGTTGGCACACCAAAATGTCCCATAAACATCACAATTGGTCCTTTTGTACGATTAATTCCGTCCATATATATCAAAAATGTCCATTTATAAAGTGCATTTGATCAATAAAAAAACAGCTTAGAAAAAAACAATGTCACTACAAAATATTTCAAAAGTTGCCTATAAACTTTGCCAAAATATTTCAAACTACTTTTGTAATACAACGTTAGGTATTTTTAAACGTTAATAATCGATCAAATTGTAGACTTGGCAATCTGTATTCAATACATGAACAAAAAGAAAACGTCTTGTGCAACTCACAAAAGTGTCCCCTGTTCCGAGTTGGCCTACTTCCTAATAAGACAAAGGAATAACCTCAGCCATATTCCAAACACTGGCGACATCGTGTGGGTAGGCGGTAGGAACTGAAAGTAGGTTCCTATTAAATTTCCAATGGCAAAGACAATATAGGGAAGATAGATTGGGAAAAAAAGAAATTATGAACAGTTAGTCCTCGGGGTTTTGCCTGCTACATAAGTTATTTTATACTCACAGACATGATTCAAACATTTTTTGAAACTTCAGAGTGTTTTCTATCCAAATCTATGAATAATATGCATATCTTATATGCTTGGCATGAGTAGCAGGAAGTTGAAATTGGGCATGCTATTTATCCAAAAGTGAAAATTCTGCCCCCTAGCTTTAAGAGGTTTTAACAGACAGACAAAGCAGGCAGATGTTAGGGATGAAAGTGTACTGTACTGTACGTGCATGGTTAATAAGAGTAGTGTTTCGATTCTGTTTGAGGATGGGGTTTGATGGTACAGTATAAAGGGGGGAAAGCACATAGATCTGGATATATTGTGTTGTGATGACTTTTGGTATTCCCTCAACCTGCTGATTTACTATAAGCCTCATGGATCAACAGGTGTGTGTTTAACAGTGGTGGTTTGATGAACCATGCTAGCGTTACTAGTAACCTTGTCTGATGCCTGCACAGCAAACTGGCCAGTGTTACATAGTATTGATTTTTCTATTAACCATTTCTAGTGTTTATTCAGGTGTTTTCCACTCATTGGCGAAAAAGAACCCCAGTGTTGGTGTTAATCACTAAACTGTAAACAAGTCCTGTGTGTTTATAACGGTAACTTACTGGCAGCCAGTAACCTGTAAGAAAAAAATATATTGTAAAAAAAGTTATTTTATGGTATCCAATACTGTTACTGTAATTGATTTATGTTACCAATAATGCTACCGTAGTCATTTTACGCTAACAAATACTCTTACTGTAATCTTTGGTACCAACGCTTTACGATAATTCATAGGTAACTGCACTGATGAAAATGTCCTGTAATTTATGGTACACTACCGGCTACTTACACAAATGCTTGGATTGCTTTCGCTGTAAAGCATAATTTCAAAATCTGAGACGACAGGTGGATTAACAAAAGGCTAAACTGTGTTTTGCAATATTGCAGTTGTGATTTCATGAATATGAATATTTTTTAGTAATATTATTTGAATGTGGCACTATGCTGTTCAGCGGTTGCTGACAAAAATGATCCCGCAAACGGGATGGGTAGCGTCAAGAAGTTAAACTAACTATACAAAACAACAAAACGAACGTGAAGCTATATATATATATTAGTTTTGTATATATATACACTGCTCAAAAAAATAAAGGGAACACGTAAACAACACAACTCCAAGTCAATCACACTTCTGTGAAATCAAACTGTCCACTTAGGAAGCAACACTGATTGACAATAAATTTCACATGCTGTTGTGCAAATGGAATAGACAACAGGTGGAAATTATAGGCAATTAGCAAGACAGCCCAATAAAGGAGTGGTTCTGCAGGTGGTGACCACAGACCACTTCTCAGTTCCTATGCTTCCTGGCTGATGTTTTGGTCACTTTTGAATGCTGGCGGTGCTTTCACTCTAGTGGTAGCATGAGACGGAGTCTACAACCCACACAAGTGGCTCAGGTAGTACAGCTCATCCAGGATGGCACATCAATGCGAGCTGTGGCAAGAAGGTTTGCTGTGTCTGTCAGCGTAGTGTCCAGAGCATGGAGGCGCTACCAGGAGACAGACCAGTACATCAGGAGACGTGGAGGAGGCCGTAACAACAACTCAGCAGCAGGACCGCTACCTCCGCCTTTGTGCAAGGAGGAGCAGGAGGAGCACTGCCAGAGCCCTGCAAAATGACCTCCAGCAGGCCACAAATGTGCATGTGTCTGCTCAAACGGTCAGAAACAGACTCCATGAGGGTGGTATGAGGGCCCGACGTCCACAGGTGGGGGTTGTGCTTACAGCCCAACACCGTGCAGGACGTTTGGCATTTGCCAGAGAATACCAAGATTGGCAAATTCGCCACTGGCGACCTGTGCTGCCATTAGGTAGCGAGATGAGATCCTCAGACCCCTTGTGAGACCATATGCTGGTGCGGTTGGCCCTGGGTTCCTCCTAATGCAAGCCAATGCTAGACCTCATGTGGCTGGAGTGTGTCAGCACCTGAATCCAATTTAGCACATCTGGGACATCATGTCTCGCTCCATCCACCAACGCCACGTTGCACCACAGACTGTCCAGGAGTTGGCTGATACTTTAGTCCAGGTCTGGGAGGAGATCCCTCAGAAGACCATCCGCCACCTCATCAGGAGCATGCCCAGGCGTTGTAGGGAGGTCATACAGGCACATGGAGGCCACACACACTATTGAGCCTCATTTTGACTTGTTTTAAGGACATTACATCAAAGTTGGATCAGCCTTTAGTGTGGTTTTACACTGTAATTTTGAGTGTGACTCCAAATCCAGACCTCCATGGGTTGATAAATTTGATGTCTATTGATAATTTTTGTGTGATTTTGTTGTCAGCACATTCAACTATGTAAAGAAAAAAGTATTTAATAAGAATATTTCATTCATTCAGATCTAAGATGTGTTATTTTAGTGTTCCCTTTATATTTTTGAGTAGTGTATATATAACGACTGCTGACATGCAACTAACCATAGACAATAACCTACAGATAAACAAAGGAACATGGCTACCAAAATATGTTTCCCAATCTGAGACAACGATAAACAGCTCCCTCTGATTGAGAACCAATTGAATTGGCAACCATAGACATATAATCCCCTAGACAAGGAAAAAGCCTCTAGACATATAAACCCCCCTAGACAATGCACAAACTAAACACACCACCCTTGTCACACCCTGACCTAACCAAATAATAAAGATAAATAAGGTCAGGGCGTGACAAAATTGGTGAAGTGAAATGAAAAAAATAACTTGTTTCAAAAAATTCAAAAAATAAAAACATGAAAGTGGTGCGTGCGTATGTATTCACCCCCTTTGCTGTGAAGAACCTAAATCAAATCAAAGTTTATTTGTCACATGCGCCAAATACAACAGGTTGTAGACCTTACAGTGAAATGCTTACTTACAGGCTCTAACCAATAGTTAAAGTAAAGAAATAAAACAACAGTAAAAAGACAGTGAAAAACAGTAATGAGGCTATATAACAGTAACGAGGCTATAAAAGTAGTGAGGCTACGTACAGACACTAGTTGGTCAGGCTGATTTAGGTAGTATGTACATGTACATATGATTAAGGTGACTATGCATACATGATGAACAGAGAGTAGCAGTGGCGTAAAAGAGGGGTTGGCGGGTGGTGGGTAATGGGACACAATGCAGAAAGCCCGGTTAGCCAATGTGCGGGAGCACTGGTTGGTACGAACAATTGAGGTAGTATGTACATGAATGTATTAGGGAACCTGTTAGGGATAGGGGGCAGCATTTTCACTTTGGATGAATTGCATGCCCATAGTGAACTGCATCCTACTCTGTCCTAGATGCTAATATATGCATATTATTATTACTATTGGATAGAAAACACGCTGAAGTTTCTAAAACTGTTTGAATTATGTCTGTGTGTATAACAGGAATTGGAAATTCTGGGGCTAGTCGAATTTCAATTCATCGCCTATTCACATCCAAACAAGATATGGATATGTTTGCACTTCCTACTCCTTCCACTAGATGTCAACAGTCAGTAGAACGTGGAATGAAGCCTCTAGTGTGATGTATGACCGGATGGGAGGGGATTGAGTCAGTGGTCTGTCAGAATGCCAGTTCCTGGTTGCGCACATTACTGTTGATATCGCCTGCGTTCCATGACTCTGTAGACAAAAATGAATGCTTCGGTTGGAAGGTTATTGGATATATATGAAAATAACATCCTAAAGATTGATTCTCTACTCAGTTTGACCAGTTTATTCGACCTGGAATATAACTTTTTGAAGTTTTCGTCTGCATTTTTCAGAAAACAAGCCTAAAGAAACAATGTCTAAAGACTGTTGACATCTAATGGAAGCTATAGGAACTGCAATCTGGGTCCTAACCCATTAGATACTCTATAGGCATTCAATTGAAATTGCCCACATCAAACGAAATCCCACTTCCTGGATAGATTTTCCTCAGGTTTTCGCCTGCCATATCAGTTCTGTTATACTCACAGACATTATTTTAACAGTTTTGGAAACTTAAGAGGGTTCTCTACCCAAGCTTTTGGACCTGAGTAACAGGCAGTTTACTTTGGGCACAGTTCTCATCCAGACGTCGAAATACTGCCCCCAAGCCATAAGAAGTTAAGGGAAACATTTAAATGTCTTGGAATGGCCTCGTCAAATCCCAGACCTCAATCCAATTGAGAATCTGCCGTACGACTTAATCTTAAGGTATAGGGGGCAGCATTTTCACTTTTGGATAAATAGCGTGCCCAATTTCAACTTCCTGCTACTCATGCCAAGAATATAAGATATGCATATTATTAGTAGATTTGGATAGAAAACACTCTAAAGTTTCCAAATTGGGAAACGATATTTCTTAGGCACTCTTTTTCAGTACCTACTGCTTCCACTGGATGTCACCAGTCTTTGGAATTTGGTTGAGGTTATTCCTTTGTGCAATAAAGAAGTACGGCCATCTAGGAACTGGGTAACACTGTTGAGAATTGAGCAAGACTTTAAAAGTAGCGTTGGTTTGTTGTCTCCCTGTATTGAACACAGACCCGTCTTCAAATACCTAAAGTTGTATTACAAAAGTAGTTTAAATGTTTTGGCAAAGTTTACAGGCAACTTTTGAGATATTTTGTAGTGATGTTGAGCAAATTGGAAGCTGTTTTTTTTTCTGGATCAAACGCACCAAATAAATTGACATTTTGGATATACAGTGCCTTGCGAAAGTATTCGGCCCATTTGAACTTTGCGACCTTTTGCCACATTTCAGGCTTCAAACATAAAGATATAAAACTGTATTTTTTTGTGAAGAATCAACAACAAGTGGGACACAATCATGAAGTGGAACGACATTTATTGGATATTTCAAGCTTTTTTAACAAATCAAAAACTGAAAAATTGGGCGTGCAAAATGATTCAGCCCCCTTAAGTTAATACTTTGTAGCGCCACCTTTTGCTGCGATTACAGCTGTAAGTCGCTTGGGGTATGTCTCTATCAGTTTTGCACACCGAGAGACTGACATTTTTTCCCATTCCTCCTTGCAAAACAGCTCGAGCTCAGTGAGGTTGGATGGAGAGCATTTGTGAACAGCAGTTTTCAGTTCTTTCCACAGATTCTCGATTGGATTCAGGTCTGGACTTTGACTTGGCCATTCTAACACCTGGATATGTTTATTTTTGAACCATTCCATTGTAGATTTTGCTTTATGTTTTGGATCATTGTCTTGTTGGAAGACAAATCTCCGTCCCAGTCTCAGGTCTTTTGCAGACTCCATCAGGTTTTCTTCCAGAATGGTCCTGTATTTGGCTCCATCCATCTTCCCATCAATTTTAACCATCTTCTCTGTCCCTGCTGAAGAAAAGCAGGCCCAAACCATGATGCTGCCACCACCATGTTTGACAGTGGGGATGGTGTGTTCAGGGTGATGAGCTGTGTTGCTTTTACGTCAAACATAACGTTTTGCATTGTTGCCAAAAAGTTCAATTTTGGTTTCATCTGACCAGAGCACCTTCTTCCACATGTTTGGTGTGTCTCCCAGGTGGCTTGTGGCAAACTTTACATGACACTTTTTATGGATATCTTTAAGAAATGGCTTTCTTCTTGCCACTCTTCCATAATGGCCAGATTTGTGCAATATATATCTCCCACCTCAGCTGTAGATCTCTGTAGTTCATCCAGAGTGATCATGGGCCCCTTGGCTGCATCTCTGATCAGTCTTCTCCTTGTATGAGCTGAAAGTTTAGAGGGACGGCCAGGTCTTGGTAGATTTGCAGTGGTCTGATACTCCTTCCATTTCAATATTATCGCTTGCACAGTGCTCCTTGGGATGTTTAAAGCTTGGGAAATCTTTTTGTATCCAAATCCGGCTTTAAACTTCTTCACAACAGTATCTCGGACCTGCCTGGTGTGTTCCTTGTTCTTCATGATGCTCTCTGCGCTTTTGACGGACCTCTGAGACTATCACAGTGCAGGTGCATTTATACGGAGACTTGATTACACACAGGTGGATTTTATTTATCATCATTAGTCATTAGGTCAACATTGGATCATTCAGAGATCCTCACTGAACTTCTGGAGAGAGTTTGCTGCACTGAAAGTAAAGGGGCTGAATAATTTTTCAGTTTTTGATTTGTTAAAAAAGTTTGAAATATCAAATAAATGTCGTTTCACTTCATGATTGTGTCCCACTTGTTGTTGATTCTTTACAAAAAAATACAGTTTTATATCTTTATGTTTGAAGCCTGAAATATGGCAAAAGGTCGCAAAGTTCAAGGGGGCCGAATACTTTCGCAAGGCACTGTATATGGACGGAATTAATCTAACAAAAGGACTAATGGTGATGTTTATGGGACATATTGGAGTGCCAACAAAAGAAGCTCGTCCAAGGTATTGCATGTTTTATATTTTATTTCTGCGTTTTGTGTAGTGCCTGCAGGGTTGAAATATGCTACTCTCTTTGTTTACTGTTGAGCAATCATCAGATAATAGCTTCTTATGCTTTTTGCCGAAAAGCCTTTCTAAAATCTGACATGTTGGCTGGATTCACAACGAGTGTAGCTTTAATTTAGTATCTTACATGTGTGATTTAATGAGTGTGATTTAATGAAAGTTAGATATTAATATCATTTTATAAAATGCCGCGCTTCATTTTCCCTGGCTTTTGGCCAAGTGGGACGCAAGTGTCCCTTATCCTAGAGAGGTTAAAGATTGCTGAACACCAGCGGAACCCATCCAACTTGAAGGAGCTGGAGCAGTTTTGTCTTGAAGAATGGGCATAAATCCCAGTGTCTAGATCTCCCAAGCTTATAGAAAATACCCAAAGAGACTTGCAGCTGTAATTCCTGCAAAATGTGTCTCTACAAAGTATTGACTTTGGGGGTGTGAATGGTTTTGCATGCTCAAGTTCTGTTTTTTTTGTCATATTTCTTGTTTGTTTCACCCCCCAAAATATTTAGCATCTTCAAAGTGGTAGGTATGTTGTGTAAATCAAATGATACAAACCCCCCCAAAAAATCTATTTTAATTCCAGGTTGTGATGCAAGAAAATAGAAAAAATGCCAGTCGGGTGAATACTTTGGCAAGCCACTGTAGAAATGTTTATCCCACATTGACCCCATTATTTATAGAAAGACCCATATAGAACAAAATACTTGTTAATTGTATTAACTGCATTTATACTGCAAACCAGTTGCCAGCAAGTTATTGCAATTTGACATGCTAGTGATACAGTACTGTACATGTATGTACTGTGAGCATCAAGCTCTACTGGACTTGTACCTCTTGGTTGCCAGCAGCCTGACATTTCCTGCTACGCTACCATATCTGTGAACATAAAAAAGATTGGCCACAGATTTATTGGCAAGAATAGATTTCTACACTTTGCTAAACGTCATTAACGTAGAGTGTATTCAGAAAGTATTCAGACCCCTTGACTTTTCCCACATTTTTTTAGGTTACAGCCAGCCTTATTCAAAAATGGATTAAATAGTTTGTTTCCCTCATCAATCTACAAACAATACCCCATAATGACAAAGCAAAAAACTTGAAACATCACATTTAAGTAAGTATTCAGACCCTTTACTTTGTTGAAGCACCTTTGGCAGTGATTACAGTCTCGAGCCTTCTTGGGTATGACGCTACAAGCTTGCACAACTATATTTGGGGAGTTTCTCCCATTCTTCTCTGCAGATCCTCTCAAGCTATGTCAGTTTGGATGGGGAGCATCGCGGCACAGCTATTATTTTCAGACCTATCCAGAGATGTTCAATCGGGGTTCAAGTCCGGGCTCTGGCTGGGCCACTCACGGCCATTAGAGTGTCTAGTCCTCAATTGGCAGTGTCATTAAATTGTACCCGCAAAACACAAGTCTCAACGTCAACAATCACTGCAGTATTTTTACTGTATTTTTACTATACAATATAATTTGAATGCATTCTCTTTTCTATTCATTAAACAGTACCCGCAAAACACCAGTCTCAACATCAACAGTGAAGAGGCGACTCCGGGATGCTGGCCTTCTAGGCAGAGTTGCAAAGAAAAAGCCATGTCTCAGTCTGGCCAATAAAAATAAAAGATTAAGATGGGCAAAAGAACACAGACATTGGACAGAGGAACTCTTCCTAGAAGGCCAGCATCCCGGAGTCGCCTCTTCACTGTTGATGTTGAGACTGGTGTTTTGAGGGTACTATTTAATGCATAGAAAAGAGAATACATTCAAATTATATTATATAGTAAAAATACAGTAAAAATACTGCAGTGATTGTTTGAAAACCAAACCCCATTTTAGAAATAAGAAAATATTTTTGTAGAATTGAGGTCCATAGCCAACAGACTGCCTAAGAGATCAGTGGACAGGAAGAATAGTGGGACATAGTTGGACAACAGTGTGTGTAGGAGATGATTCAGTCTGGATCCAAGATCCTTAAAAAATATTTTAGTAATGGATCAATTGGGCATTTTTAATAAGCAAGGAAAACGTTCCTAACCAAATACTATTTGTTTTGTGTCTTTGTTTTTGTTTCCTGTGTGTGTGTATTGATGAGAGAACCGTGACAGATTAGGTGGAAATAGGAGGGCAACTAAGTAAACAAATGCAATAATTATATGTAAAATGTATTACTTGGGGCTCGGCCCAATTCCAGTGTGA
Organism: Oncorhynchus mykiss; assembly: GCF_013265735.2. NCBI lineage: Eukaryota > Metazoa > Chordata > Actinopteri > Salmoniformes > Salmonidae > Oncorhynchus > Oncorhynchus mykiss. Next base: position 46,565,074 of record NC_048579.1, read on the forward strand.
GTTATCTGACCCAAATGTATTACTTGAGGCTCGGGCCGATTGTGGCCACTCTCTGGCAGATGATTACACGGGCTGCTTTATAAAATGAACATTTCATATTTTCTCATTGTTTCTGTGATCAAAAAATATAATTAACATTTAAATGAAATTCTTTAAAAGACCTGTTTAATAAGATTTATTTTGATACGTTGCGCAAGGCAATTGATAAGCACTAAAACCTTTGGTTGGGGCCTCCCGATGGGCGCAGCGGTCTAAGACACTGCATTGCAGTGCAAACTGCATTGCTACAGATGCTGGTTCGAGACTCGTGCCGTCCACAACCGGGAGACCCATGAGGCGATGCACAAATGCGTCGTCCGGATTAGGGGAGTGTTTGGCCGGCATGTCCTTGTCCCGTCGCGCACTAGTGACTCCTGTGGCAGGCCCGGCGTGTGCATGCTGACACCGTTACCAGGTGTACGGTGTTTCCTCCGACACATTGGTGAGGCTGGGTTCCGGGTTAAGCGTGCATTGTGTCAAGAAGCAGGCGGGTTGCCTGGGTTGTGTCTCGACCTTCGCCTCTCCCGAGGCCGTACGGGAGTTGCAGCGATGGAACAAGACTATTGGATATGATGAAAAGGGGGTAATAAATAAATTAAATAATTCTGCCCTTGAATTGCGTTCCCATGCAAAACTAGACAGATAGCTAACAACTAAGTCTTCAATAAAGATCCCAAGGCATGACTTTTCTTGAATGAATATATATATATATATATATATATATATATATATATATATATATATAATATTAACTGCAAAATACAGAAAAGATTGTACTTTAGTATTCAATTCACATCGACATACTATAGCTGTACATTATACAGTTGAAGTTGAAGTTGCATAAATACATTACTCTAATGATGTGCAACCACCTCTGTACAATAACAGAGCATATAACACTAGAAACAGTAACACACTTCAGTATTGTATGTTTTACAACTTGTTTACATGACGCATGAGCAAAGTAATACAGCTGACGGCATACATGAAAGGCAAGGCAATTTGTGTGAGTAAACGCAACCAACTAACATTGATAAGTAAGCAATTTTATCAATAACAAGATTATCATCACTGGCAATATGCTTGAATCTTACTTACAAACAAATATTTTCCGAGGCTGAAGCGTGACAAGAAATACATGCACTGAAAGACCTGCACCGTAGCGTTGTTTTTAGCTGCTTCTATGCGTGCAGAACGAATTCTCTACTTCCTGTTTCCGCACAGTCTTTCGAAGTACCAGAACGCTCTACTAGGGGGCGATAAACACCATGGAACACAATGAAAATCCATCTTAACCACTGTAATAAAATAATCTGTTACCTTCTAACAGGATGGCAGCACAACAATTATTGAAAAAAAATGTGGATGGGTATAATTTGTATGCATAAAATGACGCCTTTCGACCTTCCTAAATTGTATAAGATCTACAATTGCTGTAGATTGTAGTTTTTACTAAACTATAACTAAGCTACTGACAGGAGTTGTGACTGAAAACAATTTTCTGTGCGTCTCTAGTTGCAGCAGTGTTGTAAACGCTAACCTTTGCTTTCACAGCACTACTGGTGAAGACTTTAGATTTCTAAATGTTTCAAGTTTATGCTTTGATCCTTGTGTAGAGAAGGTCTGTGTACAACATTTGAAAAGGTGTCCTTGATGTAATTGATTCCTGATTTTCAAGTGAGGTGACACGTGTAGTAAGAATACCTGAACTCTCGGGAATTTAAATGTAGTAGTGAGAAATGAGTTGATTGATCTTTGGAGTTGAATTTTAACTGAACTGAAGAGTTGACTGCTGTTAAGAAATGTAGATACAGTTAAAGAACTAAACAAATAAGGAGGGGTAACCCATTAATTAATGTGTGGATGCACTCAATAACAGAATGATTGTGAATGAATGATTGCATAATTATGAACTGTTTAACACTGATGGCCACAAGATGGTGATGATGGACAAGATAAAGTGTACTCCTGAGGGTTGCAGGCACTTGACAAAAATAAACAGTTGCTAACCTCTTCTCATTGTTTAGGTTTGCCGGACCATTCTAAACCATTTCATCTAATTAATTTATTAAAACATTTATACAAAAAATGGTTTCCTGTCATCTGTCTTTATGTAGGATCATAGTGGGAAGCAGCAGTCCGATGCAAAGTACTCTAAGAGACTTGACAGTATGGTGCTAGGGTTGGTGAGAGGCAGTGTCAGCCTGTGCTGACATCGTGTCAATGTGCCCTTTAACCTTTAAAGTTCCTCATACTGTTCATGCTCTCATTTCACAGGCACGTACTGCTCACCTCATCCCAGCAAGGCTGCTCTATTACTAGAATGTGTTGTTAACAATGTCTCATGTCACACTGAAGTGCTGTACTGTCCTTAACCCTGCCACTTTTTACCATCTGACGATGACGGTGAGCCCCATGATTGTGCTGTCCTGGTTGAACCAGGTCTGTAAGCTATGCACTGATTTATCTGACATGCCTTTAATGAATGCTGATTTGGAACTAGTAACCCTCGCACCATACGCTCAAAAATCACGTCAAGGTGAACCATTAGTGGCTTATGCAGTAACTACAGCTGCCACTACATTAGAAAGTGTTAAACTACCACCCAATCTGTCAGTTCAGGCTGAAAAATGGTTTGCTTTTACTAGAGCATTTATTTTGGCTAAGAATTAAACTGTTACAATGTATACTGAAAGCAGGTATGCATTTGGTGTTGTGCATGACTTTGGTACACTCTGGAAGCAAGGTGAGTTCCTCATCTGGTGAGACAATTTCACATTCTAAATTGGTTGAAAACTTGAGCGCTATTTTGTTGCACTTCCTGTCTCTGTTCAAACATGTTTTCCCTACAGGATATTTCTGATCTGCAAGCAGGTACAAGACCTGGTGGAAGTGAGAATGGCGAAAGAAGAGTTCTTGGAACATGGCCAAGACCATGTGCCACAGGGGGGAATTGTAAAAATTGTACATGATTTTTGGGTTGCGGAGCAATTTTGTGCTAAGTGTGTCATTTTTATGACTAGCAATGTAGGCAGAGTATGACTGAGACCGGATTGCTGTAGGTAACATTAAAGCCTCTGGCTCTGATGTACGTGCATGGACGCGCGCATCGTACCACTGGTTTAGCATCTCATGAAATACTCACATGAAGACCCATGAGAATGCTAAACACCCCATTCCAACAGAACAGGTTGACACTGATGGGTTGCAAGGCTCAAATGGTAGCTACTGTGCTGCACTTAACAATGTTCTGAAGTCTATTTTCCAAAGGGAGGACAGCTCCACAAATTGCAGCCAGGAGTTTGGGTGGTCATTAAGGACCTCTGCATAAAGAATTGGCACCAACAGCACTGGACTGGTCCATTCCAGGTGCACCTGACGGTTGCAGAGAGGTCGACGTTGGTTCACACCAGCCACTGCAGGAAGGTGCCCCACAACCCAGACGAAGATGCACCAGCCGATGAATCATTTGTGACCCCAGTGGCCATGGGAGGACAAGGACCTGACTCAAGTCATCATGTTTGTTGCTTCGTGGTCAGTCTTTTCATTGCAGCTGTTGAATGGGCCCTGGGAGAAGTGGCCACAATGCAACTGAAGAGTACCAGCATAGTCCCACGACGGGACTTTAAGTAACAGCCGCTCTAGCTCGATCCAACCACAGGCTCAGGACGGGAGTCCAGCAAACAATAGCCACCCCATTGTTTAAGACGACGGAGATCGAGGAATCAACGTGATGATTGTCCTCTTTGCACGGATTAAGAGTTTACTTCTGTATAACTTAATTATTGTTTAAGTGATTCCCTTCAGAATGTTTTGCACCATGTGAAGTTGAAGTTAACTGGAAAGTAATAATTAAAATGCTAAATTGTTTGGACCGATTATGTGTTCATAACTAGGAACAAATTCAAGACCAAATGTAATATTAACTGTTGCCATGACCAGGGCCAGAATGCAGTTTGTGAAGGATTAGCTGAGCTACCCTTTACTGCTGAAGACAGTGATGTTTGACCTGTTGCATACTTAGAAATGTGCCTGTTGTAGACAGAGGTTTGCTCTCACAAGGTCAACTCAGTGGGAGTGGAATATTGGCTGAACGCCCAGACTCTGTGATTGCCAGGTGTTCTCTCCTAAGCATCCGCACTCTGGGAGCAAACACTTTGCTGAGAAAGGATCCACTGGCTATCTATTATACCTAATCATCATAACTGCATATGGTATGTGTATAAGGTTAAAGGTTTTAACCCTTGTGTGCTGGTCATGTTTTTGTTATTCAGCCAATGTTTGCTGGTCTGATGGACCCACAACATTTTTTATTTTTTTAAATGCAGTCGTAACAATTTACGTAAAAACACAATACTAAGATGCTGACTTATATCAATTACAAGCAATCGGCAGCATACATGGTTAACATTTGTCAATTACCTCTGCTAGATCACGTTTATTAATAAAAGCGCTATTGGTATTTTTTTGGAAAACGTAATCAAGACATGGGTGCAATGAATAATGTTTATCTTGAGCAAATATCAATGAAACAAGGTTTTCTTCACTATTGATGTTTATTGCTTTGTACTCAACAAATTGGAAGGACAAATTGTACATACAGTGTTTTATGGAAATGATAAATGAGCCACATTGGACACAAATGAAGGCCGGTCTACACACCACATGATGGACAGAGTTTTACTGTGTGTGTGTTGCAAATGTATTTCTTGCCCTTGATGCATGTGCACTGTCTTCCTGTCCTTCTTGGGTCCACACACATTGTAGTGCTTCTTCTTGTTGCTACCTGTTACAATCTAGAATGATGAAAACACTTAGTTCAGGAATTGAACTAGAAATCTCATTCACTCACTCACATATACAGTTACAGCAGGCCAAGGTAGGAGGGTCAGACACACACACACACACATGCAACAACATCACTCATACTTACATCCGGTATTGAAGTTGTTAGTTCGGTGGTTCGGGTGGATGGGTCACCAGCATCCTTTCCCTGAATCCTCCTCACGATCCTTGGGAAATGTTGCCTCCTCTGGATTTGAGGTCTTACCAATACCTTGCCCAGCTCCTTGAGAAAGAGCCGTCTCCTCTGGAGCTTCCCTCTGTTCCAATCTGGTTCAACTCCGTCCAGATGACAAATGCGCTCTACGCCGAGATGTCCAAGATGTTGAAGAATATCACAAGTGGCTAGCGTAGGGTTCTTCTTTTGCAGCTGTAGCCAGTCACCAGCTTGTCTAAATTGTCCACCCCTCCATTTGTGGCATTGTAATCTATTATGATGTTCCTGGCCACATTCTCCCATCCCTATGCAGCGTCCTCATGACTACCACATTTTGCTATTCTTTGGCACGTAGGACACTATGGATGTGTCGGCCGTGAATACAAATTTAGAGGAATTGATAGGCCTGTTCCATGTATTCAACAGCTGAGGTGGAAGCACCGGCTTGTTTTTTCATACTGTACCTACCATCATCAGCTTCCTATTGAGGAGCTCCTGTCCTAGCTTGTGTGAAGTTATTGCATGTGATGTTGTGGCCACTGAGTCTCTGTGTCCCTTCCAGGACAACCCACATCCCTTGGTTCTTCTCAGGGGCTCCTCCATCTGGCTTCCCAGTATACACGTGCAAGTTCTACGCATATGATGAAGCAACATTACAGGCAGCCCAGATCTTGATTCCATATTTTGCAGGTTTAGACGGTGTGTACTGCCTGAAAGGGCAGCAACCCCTAAATGGCATAAGCAGCTCATCAACAGTAACGTTGGGCCCAGGGTTGTAAAACAGGGGAAGGCGGTCCGCCAAATTGTCTCACACTGATCTGATTGCAGCTAGCTTGTCTCTCTACCGCTGAAATGGTCTGGTGTCTCAGTTATCGACGCGGATAATCCTGGAAATAATTTGGAAGTACTCCAGAGATGTTGCACAGGAAAGTTCTCTACCAGTTTCTGCATCCAACAGGGATTCCGTGGATTCCCCATTGGATCTGAAAACACCAGCAAGGATAAGAACCCCAAAGTATGCATGTATTTCCATATCTCTTTTCAAAAACACACCTTCCCTCCTAATTAGTGCAGTCCAGAATAATTTTTGGGATGGTGTCTGGGATGAACAGTTCAAAACAAGGTTTTTATAGCCTGCACATGAGTAACCACTGTCTGTGTCACCCTGGTTGCATCCTTATCACATTGGCAGCCATGCAGGGCGGCTCATTCCTTGGGCAAGAAGATCATTCAATTTCACAATTTTTGACATCCATATTTTTCCTCCTGCAGGCTGCTGATGAGCTGGTTACTGACGGGTTGGTCCTGGGGCTGGCTGCTGATGGGCTAGTCCTGGCACTGGCTGAAGGTCAATCTCATCAACTTCTTCCAACTCACTGTCAGACTCTAAATTGACAGAAACATGATCCTCATATTTTGAAAAATCTTGATCTTCCAAAGTGGAAGAGGTTCTCTCTGCAAAATTATTTCTATGGCCCTCTGAGCACAGACAATTTTTTTCCATACTGATTGATTGTGGTAAGGAGCCACACATGCAAAGCTATTTATTTGTTGTGTCCCTCCCCAAATTTGCACCTGGCTGCGGAAGAGTGTGGAGTGTTTTTTACAGTGTATCGAAATAATGTATTGAAATAATGTATTGCAATAACATTGTGCATGTTCCCTCAATACATTGTGTAGTTTCACACACTACAAAGGATAAAGAGTGAGAGAAAAGCATGAAACAAGCAGACAGGCAGGGAGACAGACAGGTCATTGGTGCTATGTTGAAACAGCAGGCCCAGGGAGGAGGAAGACAGAGGGAGCACACAGAAAAGCTTTTTGCTTCATTTTTTACTTGTTTTCACCTACACACACACTTTATTACCCAGTGTACCTGGACACCACATATGTAATATAAATGTGTAAGAAGGTGCATAGTGTAAACTCAATGAAAATGTGTTATTTTACATGGTTCTTTTTCACAGAAAATGAGCCAAAGTAAATATTGAAAATGGGTCCCACAGTTCCGAACACCACACAACATTTAAACTCAATTGCACAACAGAAGCCATTGACAAAGATACTGTGGTAGTGTGAGAAAGCCCTCCTACAATGTTTCATATTCTGCATAGTTGAAGTTTTGCTATGATAATGACATAATTGGCTTACATTGTTCATCTTTACTTACATGCTTACTATTAGGTTGAGATTTATCTCAAAAGGGAGGAATATCGTGGCAAAAATTGCAAACTTTCTTATGCACATTCTTATGAGTCTTAAACCTGTTCATTTCCATTGTCGGTTTGAAGGTCTTGTAGTAAGAATTTGGTAGTTTTCCACTCTGCCTCTGTTCACACGGCCAAGTGACCAAAGTTTTTCGGTCCATCCTGTTCTTTTTGCAAATTTCAAGGGCACAGTCTGTGGAGATATGAAGAGAACAAAGGCTAGCTTGAGCAGAAAAGAGTAATGGAACTGGAGTTATAACTTGTTTGTGCGCTATGATCTCACACACCCGATACATATGATGAACACAAGGTACCTCTTGATGCCCCGATCTGCCGGGGAGGGGTGGAACCAGCCATGACTAAGCATTTTTAGGCCTACTATAAGACCTCTGTATTGTCTGAAACATTGGGCTCTCAACAATCACCTACGGGTGGTCGTTGACCAGCTCCATTATTGCAATAATGAATCAATATGTAAGTATATCTAAGTATTATTGTTTGAAGAATCTGCAGTCTCTCTTCCTTTTGATTATAATTTCCATGACATGTCAGATCATAAACTATGAAGTCCAAGAAACATTCCTTGGATTTTTGAGATAGAATTGTGAAGGGTATGAAACTATTTCTACAGTGATGATAATTTCCAAGAGCACAGTGTTCTCCATCATTGGGAAATGTAAAAAGAATATTGAACTACCCAGACTTTGCCTAGAGCTGGCCGTCCAACCAAACTGGCAAGAATGACCTTGTTCAGGGAGGTGACCAAGAACCCAATGACCACTCTGGCAGAGATGAGAGAACCTGCCAGAAAGACAACAGTCTCTACAGCACTTCACCAATCTGGGCTTTACATTTTAGCAGACACTCTTAACCAGAGTGACTGACAGGAGCAATAAGGGTTAAGTGCCTTGTTCAAGGGCACATTGACAGTGCCTTGTCAGCTCAGGGATTTGAACCAGCATCCTTTCAGTCACTGGCCCAACGGCTAGGCTACCTGCCACCCAGGCTTTATGGGAGAGTAGCCAGATGGAAGCCATGTGAAAGACTGAGATCATAAGGCAAAAGATGTGGTCTGATGAAACAAAAATGTAATTCTTTGGCCATCATTATCATATTTCCCAGCATGCTCCATTAAAGGTTGACTTTTAGAATTGTTTGGTTCAATATCAATGTTTTTGCATGTACATTGATTCATTCATCTTTTACAAATATGTAAATAACATACATTGTTCTACACCAATCCAATCTGTTACTTGGTTTTACTGAAATGGTCGTTCAGGTTTAGATGCTTTAGATCGTCTAATATCTTACACTTTCCAACACATCAATCATTCTGAATGCAGGTTTTTGGCATTGGGGAAGTGCTATCTTTTTTTATTTCCTCAATCAAAGTTTGTACCAACCGATGTAGCCAATTGAATAGAGGATTATTATAAAACATGCAGAAAATGTATCTTCCAACTGCAGTGTCTGCCTATGCCCACACATGTTATTTCAAATAGGCCATCGTCACTGTCAATCGTGAATACTAATTCTTCAAGTTTTACTGGTGAAACTTCAAAACTGCATCTCCATGCCATTCCATTGATTGATCTCGATCAGGTTCATGGGAAAATGCATTTAGATCTTCTTGAATGAATGTTTCGTGAGTGAATAAGAGCAGATGGGATTGACAATCTATTAGCCTTTTTTAACAATTATATATCCTTCATAGTGGTGTGCTATTTTGAGATTTGGCAGATTTTTGGGGGGGACTACAGTGCCATTGGAAAGTATTCAGACCCCTTGACTTTTTCCACATTTTCTTACATTAGAGCCTTATTTTAAAATGGATTAAATAGGTTTTTTCTCTCACCAATCTGCATTCAATATCCCATAATGACAAAGCAAAAATAGGAAATATCACATTTACATAGGTATTCCGACCCTTTCCACAGTACTTTGTTGAAGCACCTTTAGCAGCGATTACAGCCTTGAGTCTTCATGACGCTACAAACTTGGCACACCTATTTGTGGAGTTTCTACCATTCTTCTCTGCAGATCCTCTCAGGCTCTGTCAGGTTGGATGGGAAGTGTGGCTGCACAGCTATTTTCAGGTCTCTCCTGAGATGTTCGATCAGGTTCATGTCCGCAATCTGACATTGAGCCTTGTCCCGAAGCCACGCCTGCGTTGTCTTGGCTGTGTGCTTAGGGTCGTTGCCCAGTTCGAAGGTGGTCATTTTCCCCAGTCTGAGCTTCTGAGTGCTCTGGAGCAGGTTTCCAACTAGGATCTCTCTGTACTTTGCTCTGTTCATCTTTCCCTCAATTCTGACTAGTCTCCCAGTCCCTGCCACTGAAAAACATCCCCACAGCATGATGCTGCCACCACCATGCTTCACCGTAGGAATGGTGACAGGTTTCTTCTAGATGTGATGCTTGACATTCAGGTCAAAGAATCTTGGTTTCATCAGACCAGAGAATCTTGTTTCTCAAGGTCTGAGAGTCTTTAGGTGCCTTTTGGTAAACTCCATGTAGGCTGTCATGTGCCTTTTACTGAGGATTTGCTTTCGTCTGGCCACCATAAAGGCCTGATTGGTGGACTGCTGCAGAGATGGCTTTGCAGTTGCAATTCTGGTTTGGGTGTCCTTGGCAGACCGGTGTCACCGTAATCAAGTGGTCATATACAGTGGGGCAAAAAAGTATTTAGTCAGCCACCGATTGTGCAAGTTCTCCCACTTAAAAAGATGAGAGAGGCCTGTAATTTTCATCATAGGTACACTTCAACTATGACAGACAAAATGGAGAAAAAAAAATCCAGAAAATCACATTGTAGGATTTTTAAGGAATTTATTTGCAAATTATTTTGATGGTAGTTGACTATTTGAAAAGGAGGAAGGGAAAGTACACAATGGTAGATTTTGGTAGACAGAAGGTGCTCTGTGGTATAAAAGGGGTATATTGGTCATCAAAAAGAAAGGAGGACCCAAGTCACTCTTCATATAATTAATTAAAATGCATTTATTTGTATGGCATGTTCAAAGGAAAAAGTTAAAACTCTGACGCGTTTTGGCTGCATGACCTTCATCAGGGAGTACAAAGAAATGATAATACATGGTCCTCTTTTGAACAGCGTTTTCCCAATCCGCCCTGATTTGAAGAGGGAGTGGTTACAGCAATCATTGGACAACCACGTAGTAAGTAATACTTTACGCGTTAACAACTGAAATACTGTAAATATGTTATCAAAAAATGCAACGCCAAGCTAGAAGCATCAGAACCCATAGAAAAGGTAGTTCCAAACTTGAATATGACTGGGAAAAGTGCCAGGAACAGGAGAGCCTTCTACTCCATAGCACCCTAAAACACAGCAAACATGGACAACAGTCTAAACAGTGGTGGGCCGTCAGGGCCAGCAAGGCCTTCTCTGCTGACATCATCAGAATATAATTCAAAAATATATATACTGTATTTTCCCACAAATATGTATTAAATTATTCCCCAGAGTAAGAGCTTTAGTCTTCATTTCATAGCTTTCCTCTTGGTTGCACTGTTTCCAGCCCCAGGTTGAGATTTGGAGGGCTGGTCTTTATGTTAGATCTTTTATCTTTCTAAAATCTGCCCTCAGGCCTTCAGAATCAACAGTGCGGGAGCTTGTAGCTTAAAGTGAATGGAAATTAAATTTTAGTGTCAACCAATAAGCTTTAGAGTTGGCTATTGTACGCCTGCTGGCTGGCTCCAGTGTTACACAGGAGCCAGCTAGCAGGCGTAGTGCGTGCTCGTCTTTTGATTGGATTACCAATATTGAGAGGCAGGTCCTATATGGGCAGGTCTATGCAGAACCTCAGAACTAGGAAACTGAATTTGATAAACAAATTAATTTGCGTACTACTAAGCTGTTTTTTCAACCCACAATGGCGGAAGGAGGAGAAGATATCGATTTGGTGGAGGATATAATTATAACGCCATTCTCAAGACAAACTTTTCAAGAAAAGTTAGACATCGTCAGGAGAGGTTGCCCGACGCCGACACTACAAAGCCTGTCACAGGCGGGGAAGGGGTCCGTTCGCCACTTTCAAAGTTCCAACTACAAGCACTATCAATGGCTCACAGGCTCCGAGAAGCACTGCAAACTGTACTGCTGGGAATCCCTATTATTTGCAAGTGATCAATTTGGTGTTTGGAGCCACACTGTCTTTGCAAACTTGTGTTGTCTAACCAAGTATGGCTGGGCACTTACAAGCAATGGTGCTTTTGAAAACTTTTGGGGACACCCGAGTGGATCTACAGTTCAACGAAGCGCGCAGGGCAACGGGAGCTGCACAATGAAAAGGTATTGTACTCTTCCCCTGCAATTCTCTGAATAAAAATGTCAATTTCAAGGTGACGCAACGCCTGGTTATACTGTGTTTCTGTCTAAATGTATAGTGTCTAGAGCCATGGCAGGCATCATAATGATGGTAATAAGAGGTGGATTAATTCGAGTGGGACTGTGTATGACCTCACTGAAGGCCCAGGCCCCAGGCCCACGGCACGCCACTGAGTCTAAACATATAGTGGCAAGAAGTGCTTGTGAGGTGAATTCGAACTAGAACTGCCCGCGTCCTCCATCCTACGTGACCACTATGAGGTAAAATAGAGCCAAGCTTTTTGGCTGGGGGACTCTATTTGGCATGCCAGGTCCATGGTGTTTAATAAGAGATCAAGTTGCTTACAAAACATTTCTGGGGACAAATGATATACTTTACTAGATGATCCTTGTCATTGGAAAATACTCACCTTCATGTTTACAAAGTCAAAATCTCCATGAACATAATCTCACTCTGTGGTCTACAGTGGCAAGAAAAGTATGTGAACCCTTGGATTTTATAACAGGCTGACCCTACTTTGGCAGCAATAACCTCAACCAAACGTTTGCTGTAGTTGCGGATTAGACCTGCACAACGGTCAGGAAGATTTTTGGACCGTTCCTCTTCACAAAACTGTTTCACTTCAGCAATATTCTTGGGATGTCTGGTGTAAACTGCTCTCTTGATGTCATGCCACAGCATCTCAATCTGGTCGAGGTCAGGACTCATATTTTCTTCTGTTGAAGCTATTCTGTTGTTGATTTACTTCTGTTGTTTGGGTTGTTGTCCTGGTGCATCACCCAAACTCTGTTGAGCTTCAATTGCCGGACAGACAGCCTAACATTCTCCTGCAAAATGTCTTGATAAATATGGGAGATATTTTTTCCGGCGATGATAGCAAGCTGTCCAGGCCCTGAGGCAGCAAAGCAGCCCCAAACCATGATGCTCCCACCACCATACTTTACAGTTGGGGTGAGGTTTTGATGTTGGTGTGCTGTGCTTTTTTTCTCCACATGTAGTGTTGTGTGTTCCTTCCAAACAACTCAACTGTAGTTTCATCTGTCCACAGAATATTTTGCCAGTAGCGCTGTGGAACATCCAGCTTCACTTTTGCAAACTTCAAACGTGCAGCAATGTTTTTTTTTGGACAGCAGTGGCTTCTTCCGCGGTGTCCTCCCATTAACTAGATTGTTGTTTAGTGTTTTACGTATCGTAGATTCATCATCAGAGATGTTAGCATGTTCCAGAGATTTCTGTATGTCTTTAGCTGACACTAAGATTCTTCTTAACCTCAATGAGCATTCTGCACTGTCCTCTTGTAGTCCACTTTGCAGGATGGCCACTCCTAGGGAGAGTAGCAACAGTGCTGATTTTTTTACATTTACAGAAAACCTGTCTTACGTGGACTGATAAAAGGACTGATGAAAATCAAGGCTTTTAGAGATACTTTTGTAACCCTTTCCAGCTTTATGCAAGTCAACAATTCTTAATCTTAGGTCTTCTGAGAGCTCTTTTGTTCAAGGCATGATTCACATCAAGCAATGCTTCTTGTGAATAGCAAACTCTAATTTTGTGAGTGTTGTGAGTGAGTGGTTTTGCAGTTAACGAAATGCTTGACTCGATACTCCATTTTAGAAGCTGTGTCAACAAAAACAAAAAAATGATGTGCAATATTTCAGCAACGGTTGCATTTAAAAGAGCCTTTGGGTTTGTGGTCTAGCCAAGTTTTTTGAGAGTGTCCAGGAAGATAGCTGTGGACTAATTTGTCATTTAGGGTAGGACATCTCTTAAAGCTTATGGCTCTGGGAAGACTTGGCGTAGCGTATTACTTTGGATCGTTCCTAAGTTATTTTTAATTATTATTTTAATGTTTTTTGCTTCAGTGCTGTATGTTGTACCAAAGTACGCTCTCTCTGAGGAATCACGAGGTGCTCTCCTTCACAACAAGTTCTCTCTGTCAAGTCGTCCAGCCCTTATACCTGCATCTTTCAGTACCTGAAGCAATTATCCAATTCAGAAGATTTGACACTGTAGTCTGTTTCCTGATTGTAAATTCTGCGGACTCTTTGGAATTGGCCATGTGGAATGTTCTCTTTTAGCATTTTGGAGTGGAAACTGTGTTTATTTATACGATTCCTAAAGATTGATGTGAGCAAACTACCTTTGTCATTTTTACTGATGTCAAGGTCCAAAAAAGTAATGTTATCCTTGCTGTACTCCATAGTTAGTTTGATGTTAGGGTTAATGTTGTTAAGGTATTGGTGGAAGGAAATAAGTTAATCTTCTGAGCCGGACCAAAACAGGCAAACATGATCAATATAGTGTCCCCACCAAATAATCTACTCAAATAACTGTTTTTTAGAAGGATCCAAAATGAAGCCATTTTCCCATTTATCTAAGTACAAACCAACGTAGGAAGCGCTGTAGCAAGCTCCCACGGCACATCTTTTTGACTTGTTTTAAAAATACGGCCCTGAAAAACAAAGATATTATTATTAAGAGTCCGTTCCGTCAGTGAGACAATTCATTCCGTTGAAGGCATCTCAGGCTCAGGCCCGGCCCTCAAGAAATTGTGCATAGCTGCCAATCCTTGTTCATGTTCAATGGTGGTGTACAGAGACTCAACATCCATGGTGACAAAGAAAAGGAAACTGTACCTATATTGTTCAATTAATTCATTTTGTTCAACACATCTGTGGTATCTTGAAGATAGGCTGGCAGTGACGTCAGAAAAGGCTTAATAAAGTAATTAATGTACTTGGAGATGGGTTCTGTCTGAATTTCATTACCACTTATGACTGGTCTGCCTGTGGTGTTTTCAAGATTCTTGTGGACTTTTGGAAGAAGATCAAAAGAAGCCATACGCAGACTGTCATTGAAAACAAATTTGAACTCATTGTCTGAAATGTATCCACACTCCCTCAAATCAGGGCTGATTGTTCAAAAGAGGACATTGTAATATCATTACTTTGTACTCCCCGCCGAAGGCCATCCATTGAACATGCCATACAAATAAAGGCGTTTTAATGAATTATATGAAAAGTGCCTTGGTCCTCCTTTATTTTTGTAGTTGACTAATTGTTCTGCTTTGGTTGCTGTAGCAGTAGCTTGTCACCTTGTTGGATTGTGCTTTCAGTTGCTCTCCTAGATCTGTCTGCATTCTGTCGGCCCTTCTCCTTCCTTTCAGCATCAGCAAGACAAATAGCATTGTTGTGTGGTTCAGCTCCTGGCTGCATGTTGGTTGACAGCTCTTGCAGTTTGGTTCTAATTTGAACAATAGTTCAGCTGGACTGCGGTCTGTGACTGAATGTGTTTCACTCCTGTAGGCCACGAGAAACATCTGTAGTTCCTTCCCTTCCCCCAATCCTTCCCTTCTGATTGAGCGGCGCGAATTGCTTTGACAAGCGCCGTTCAGCTTCATCGTTGGCCTGAAGCTAGTATGGAGTGAAGCGGCGGTGTCGGATCCCGTTTTCCTCCACGTATGCTCGGAAATCACTCGCGGTGAGAGGAGCGCAATTATCCGTCACAATAGACTCAGGATACCCATGGACTGCAAACATCACCCTTAGGCTTTTGATTATATTGGCGGTGGTGATGCGGTTTAGGATACTCACATCAACCCATCTTTTTATTTGTATTTAATTGTATTTATTCAACCTTTATTTAACTAAGACCGTCAGTTAAGAACACATACTTATTCACAATGACGGCCTACCAGAAGGGAAAAATGCCTCCTGTGGGGACCGGGGCTGGGATTCAATTGTTTTAATAAAATAAAAATATAGGACGAAACACACATCACGACAAGAGAGACACCACAACGCTACATAAAGAGAGACCTAAGACAACAACATAGCATGGCAGCAACAAGTGAAAACACAGCATGGTAGCAACACAACATGGCGACGCGACATGGCAGCGGCACAACATGGTAGCAGCACAAAACATGGTACAAACATGCACAGACAAGAATACAAAGTGCAAGAAGGTAGAGACAACAATACATCACGTGAAGCAGCCACAGCTGTCAGTAAGAGTGTCCATGGTTGAGTCTTTGAATGAAGAGAATGAATGAATGAAGAGATGGAGATATAACAGTCCAGTTTGAGTGTTTTTCTCAGCTCGTTCCAGTCGAGAGCGGCAGCGAACTGAAAAGAGGAGCGACCCAGGGATGTGTGTGCTTTGAGGACCTTTAACAGAATGTGACTGGCAGAACGTGTGTTGTATGTGGAGGATGAGGGCTGCAGTAGGTATCTCAGATAGGAGGGAGTGAGGCCTAAGAGGGTTTTATAAATAAGCATCAACCAGTGGGTTTTGCGACAGGTATACAGAGATGACCAGTTTACAGAGGAGTATAGAGTGCAGTGATGTGTCCTATAAGGCGCATTGGTGGCAAATCTGATGGCCAAATGGTAAAGAACATCCAGCAGCTCGAGAGCATCCTTATCTGCCAATCTATAAATTACATCTCCATAATCTAGCATGGGTAGGATGGTCAAAGTGGCACTGTTTCTGACTCAAGATAGCCCCTAGCCCCACTGGACAAGCATCCACAATCACGTGTGTCTCCATGCATTTTGATTGAAGTAGGTTGTGTTGTGCAAACTGACCAGTGTGTTCTTCAGCGCGTTTAATGATGATTGTTGTTCATCTCCCCATCCCCATTTGATTGATGCTTTTGTGAGTCTTTCTCAGCGGTCTGGATGTGGTTACCAGATTAGGGATAAATCTGCCACAGTAGTTTACTGGTCCTAAGAAATTCCTTACATCAGCAGCATTTGTCAGTCTGCGTGTGTTCTGGACCGCTTCCACCTTTGACTGTGCTGCTCCGATGCCGTTCTTCGAGAGAACGTGGCCCATCAGTCGGAATTCAAATGTGTCACGGTTGAGGGTGAGCCTCCTCTCCTGCAGTCATCTCAGGCCTTGGTGTAGTCGTTTGTTGTGTTCTTACCAAACATAATGATATCACCTGAGATGTTGTGGACCCCCTCGATGCCTTGTAGGACTTAGTGGATGATGTGCTGATATGTCTCTGGAGCAGAGGACACACCTAACATTAGTCTCTTGTAGCTGCGCAAACCTTTGTGTCACATGTGGTCAGTTAATGAGACTCAGGTTTCAGTTCGATTTGATGATTTTCCCCACTTTAGGTCCAGTTTTGAGAAGACCACGGCTCCTGACATGTCCAGGATCTCGTCAATGGTGGGGATGGGGTGTCGCTCCCGCACAACAGCTTCATTTGTTCTACGCAATTCAACACATACTCTGATATAATTAAGAGAACATCCATGTTCTCTACCTCGTTCATCTTCTGTTCAAATAGCTTCCTGACACTGAATGGTATTCTGCGTACTGGCTGTGCAACAGGTGTGACAGTCTTTCAGTGAACCCAGTCCTATGAAACATTATTTTGTATTCCTCCTGAATTGCAGCTTTGAATATCTGTGTGTCAACCACTTGGACTGAGTTCATGTGTGCCTTTGGCCCTATGTGCAAAATACCAAGAGCAACTGCTGATTTCTTTCCCAGTACAGATGTCTGTGCATCTTTTATGACTTGAATGTCTGCAGTGACTCATTCAGAACTAACAACTGCTGTAATGTTGTGACAGTGAAAAGGCCCTCAATTGCTAAAGGTTGTGTTGAACCACATGTGTTAAGTGTCTTGGATGTTGGTTTCAATTGCACATTGCATTTGGTCTGCAAATGACTGAATGTTGCTGAGCCCACCATATTACAGCTAGCCCCCCAGAGTCAGTGTTAACCGGCTGGCCATTGTGAATGCGTTCATCATTCTCATTGTCTGTTTTGTCATTTTGTATAGCAGGTGTGTTTGTGACTTGATTTACATTCAGTTTTGTGTGATACAACATGCCTGTCCAGTATGGCTCTCCTGACCACATCTGAAGCATTTAATAACAGCTTGGTCATCATTAGATGGCTTGCCTTTGTTTGATTCAGAACATATTGTTCTCCTTGTATCTCTATTTTGTTCCTTTCCCGTCTGGGTTGTTTTTGTTCACTTTTCCCCGTTGAATTGTATTGACATTTATTCTTTCCATTCTGGCCGTCTGCTGGTCAACAACCTCCATTGCTCTTGCGATACCCATTAGAGCGGTGAGAGTGTGCTGCGTCTCGCGCAAAAGCCGCTTGCGGAAGACATTTGAGTGACACTCATCAATCCCTTGGTCCTCTCATCCCTCGTCTTTGAAATCTCCATAATCACATGTAGCAGCCAACTTTTTCAGTCTGCTCACAAACGTGTCCACTGATTCCCCCCTTGCACTTGCTCAGCTTGCCTAAACAAATGTCTCTCGAAGGGAATATTTTTTTGTCGAGTGAAGTATTCGTTTAGCTTTGTCAACGCCATCTCGTAGTTCTTGTCTTCCCCCGTGTCATCTAACGTGGTGAAAATATCCTGCACATCTGAACTTCCCTAGTGCAATAAAAGATGTGCTGCATCTTTGACTCCTGAAGCAGTGATGGACTGTTTGAAACTATTCATCCATTTTGCCCATCACAAACCAACACTGGCTGGGTAGAATGCACATCTAACAGCGGGAGAGAAGGTAAGCTCAGTGCCATTATTCTTAGCTTCTTGTGCTAGCTAGGACACGTGTTTGCTGTTTAGCTGTGTTAACTGAACGGCTAGGATAAGTTTTGTGAAAAGTCCCTTTACAAATTCACTTTTCCTGCACTCACCCAGTGCATAAGGTTTATTTTATTTCCATATCCTTGTCGCCAGTTGTAATGTATTGACTTGACTCAGTCTCAAGGGAATCATTTACTTGTACTTTATTATTGGTCCCCGAAGCACAGCCTCCCTCCGTTCCTCACGTGACTGCCCCAACGAATAGGTGTCGCTGATACCTATAAAAATTCCAAATCCGGCATATCCCCAGTGTGGCTAGATTCAAAATGAGGTCTTATTAAATACTTGTATTGTGCTTAAGAATTTAATTGTAATGATAACATATTCGCTTAGTATCTCACTTGGTGAAGGCTACAGGACTGAAAATGGATGAATGCAACAACCATGTCTCTGTCACTAACAAACGCAGTCATGGGTGGTAACTCTACAATTTTCCCGAAAGGCAAGGCACTCTGGAAAATTTGCAAATAGGCTTTACACTCCAGGGGTGGGCAACTCCAATCCTCGAGGGCCTGCAAACACAGCTGATTAATCAAATTGCATTCTAAACTGAAGATCATGATTAGGTGATTATTGGAGTCAGGTGTGTTAGCTAGTGCTGGGGCAGCACTGCGACACCAATCAGGCCCTCGAGGACTGCTAAGCAGTGTGTTAATTAGACACTGAAGTGTGTGGACCGGTATTGACACTGGGAAACTGTCTTGTGGCATGCAGGAGAACTGGGGTTCAAATCCTGGTAGTACCTTACTGTGCCACTGGATAGTGAAACTTTGGCCATGAAAATAGACATGTGTTATGAATGTAATAACCAGGGCTTGCTAGACATGTCTTGGTTACCTCCTTACAAACTAAGGACAGATCAAGACATGGCCAACATCATAATTCATTTCCCCTCAATAGTATGGTGTTGTTTTGAACAGCTAACCTTAATGAGACCAATCAGCCAATTAGCACAAAGAGAGGGGCTTACCCCCCCATACACTGCCCAAAAATATTATCTAGACACCATGTTGTTTTGGGCGAGACACCAGATGTGATTTTTAAACAGGGAGAGAGTTGTTATCAAACATATGTAACTTAGCCACGCTTATTTTTGAAATAATTACTTCTAACAAAGTATTGTTATTCATTCATTGTTGTTGTGTGCATGTGTGTGTCTGCCCGCATCGAGCTTACGAGTGTGCATGTGTCATATTCATTATTGTGTGTTTGGGGATGGCTGAAGGAGAGAAGGAAAGTAAACAGATTAAATACACTATATGTTTATAACCAATTAGATACAACTGACATTCAAGCTCCAGTTTAGTTATACAGCACTCGCTGTCTGTCTGTCTGTCTGTCTGTCTGTCTGTCTGTCTGTCTGTCTGTCTGTCTGTCTGTCTGTCTGTCTGTCTGTCTGTCTGTCTCAGAATAGCTTCTGCACCTTATGTTCTAGCTGGAGCAAAGTCATTGTTTAGAGTAGCACAATTACCATTGCTCATCACATCCATCTAGATTTAACGATAACGTGGTGATTGAAAGGGACATATGGCTATTGGACGGTGACGATCACAATTGTTTACCTGGCCACTGTTTCAAATGCTACCTTTTTAGAATTTGTGGCACAAATACAGTGCAAGTGTTACGCCCTGACCTGAGTATTCTTTGTTTTCTTTATTGTTTTGGTTAGGTCAGGGTGTGACATGGGTGATGTATGTGTTTTTGTACTGTCTAAGGGTTTTGTAGGTTTATGGGGTTGTTTATCATCTAGGTGTTTATATATGTCTATGGTTGCCTAGATTGGTTCTCAATTTGAGGCAGGTGTTTATCATTGTCTCTGATTGGGAACCATATTAAGGCAGCCATCTCCTTTGGGTATTTTGTGGGTTATTGTCTATGTCTATGTCTATTTGCCTGTGTCTGCACCGTTTATATATAGCGGCACGTTTTGTACGTTTATTTGAGTGTTCTTTCTTCATTAAATATAGAAGATGTATTCATATCACGCTGCGCCTTGGTCTCCTCTCTACGACGATCGTGACAGCAAGTCAATGTTACCTATATTAGCATTTTCTCGCTTCATATCCAAATCATCTATAGGTAACATCATTGAGTTACACAATCCATTTGAGATACTTTAGGATGATTTGGACATAAAGCCTGAAAAGGCTAATATGGGTGTAATCAATTTCTCAGAGATCAAATTATATTTCAACAAAATAATGTTGCACGAGTGCTTATATTATCTGTTTTTAACAACAGAAATGATTTCAGAAAAATTTGAGATGACAGTTGGCAAAATCCTCTTTCATGTGCTTTTTGAGGTGGAAGGTAAAATCGGCAGGACATTATTTCCCTAATCCCACAGCCCCAGTTTTCAGAGTGACAGGCTTATTATACAGTATGGGGAATTTATAGCGTGATCATCTTTGATGGCCTCGGTGTCCAGCCGTGCTCCATTCACGCCTGTATGGGCTCCCAGTAATGTCGGCGATAATTCTCTCTCTCTCGCTCTCTCTCTCTCTCTCTCTCTCTCTCGCTCTCTGTATTATTGACTGCTCCATTAACAAAAACAAATATTTTCCCAGCCTGTAATTTTTTACCCTGCAACCTTATTTATGTGTTTCTTCATAACGTTGTGATGTGTTGCAACTCATCAGGTCTAAACTTGTTTTGATTAGTGGGGTTATATTAGCCGATGGACTCTCTGTCTGGCTGGCTGGGTTAATCTTAGCTGTGAATAAAGCTAACAGATAATAAGCCAGGTTAATGAGCAAAGTTATTGATTCATTTGAAAGGAACGCAAGGCATATGATTTAGATTTACTACAAGCAATCAAACGTATACCTCGTATTCCTCATACGATACGATAATAATTGCCATGTTCTTTTATAGGTCTTGAGATTTAGAGCATGATAAAATGTAATACTCTTGGCTGCAGTTAAGGCCTTAATTAATAAGGGTTTACCATTGAGGTTTGCCTTTCCTCTGATATCTTTGGCCTTACAGCAATAATTGTGTTTGAGAGGTCTCAGAGCCTGTTAGTACTGCAAACTGTTTGACATGTTTCCCCTTTTCAGCATTTTCATGTCTGCGCTGACTGAGTTCTGTGATAATGATGTTTATTTGGGCTAGATTGTGCTTTTGAGTTGCGTTCCTCTGGGGCACAGCGAAATTAAAAGAGAGGGATTTGTATCTGAAGCTTTCATATTCCCCCCCCCCCCCCAATTTAACAACACTACTTTTTCTCATCTGCATTCAAAAAATTACTTCAAAGATTTGTGTCATAAAAATAAATTGGGGAGAAATCAATTTTAAACAGAACTTTAGAAAATGGTTCAACCTTGAAAGGGGAAAAGGAGTCCAAATGAAATGGAAACCCAATAATCAATTCCTTTCTGTGAAGTGATGACGTCAGCTTTGAGGACAAGTTGAATGCAAAACATTTAGCCACAGAGACAGGAGAATACAACCCATTGAATTCCAATCCATTACTCTTGGTGTTCTGTTCTGCTTTGAAATGTGAAGTTTTGAAGATGTGTGCATTCCAATTATCATATTTAGAAAAATAAATAGTAAACAGCAATAACCATATATCCAAAAAGCCAACACAATCCATTTGATACCAAATCAAATTTTTAAGCTTTCCCACCTATGGGGTTGATATCAAAGTGAAAGAAAATTAATATATTTTCTATATTTTAGCTTTGAAAAAGTGATTTTGGGTGGGAGAATATAACTGATCAAACCAGAGACATGTCTCACAGGAGATGTCAGAGCAGACAGGTTTGAAAGTCTCTTAGGAGAGACCAGAGCAGAGCAGGCAGGTCAGATAGATAGATCCATTAACGATGCTGATTAGAGACAAACTTTACTTTTACTGTTTCTCTCTTTCTCTCTCTCCTTCTCAACCTTCACCTTCCCTTTATCATTGGTCTGGTCTCTCAATTTCAGCAAAGCGAACCCAAAACAGCAGTCCTTTCTCTCTCTATCCCTGTCTCTCTTACTCCCTCCTTCTCTCTCTTCCTCCCTCCTCTTCTCCTCCCTTTTCCTTTATTTCTTCCTTTCCCTCCCTCTCTTTCATCCCTCCCGTGTCGCCCTAGGCCAGGCTGTGTCATTGTGAAGACAAGGACAATACTTGCCCCGAGCTGCCATTAATTCTCAGCAACTGACTCTAATCACTAGCTTATTAATAGTTGATGATCTTGATGACAAAAACACCAGCGCTATTAACCTGAGGTGCGTTCAGTTCCCTTGAATGTTCGCTACATTGCGGAATGGTTTGTACTGAATGACACATTTTCCCAAAACGTTCTTGAACAGAGTTTGATGTACGTTTGCTCCTGTTTTGCTCCCGTTTGGTGGATGTGGCGAGGTGTGGCTTGAGGCAATGAGTAATGTATTTGAAGGGCAGTGGCCTTACTGACAGTGTTCCCCCAACTCAAAACCTAACCCCTCCCTGGTTTGGAACTGTTTGTTCAGTACATCACTGTTTCCGGTCGCTCTGGATCTATTGATTTAGTGTCCTCCACACCCCTCTAAATGTTTGAGGGTGTTTGGACTGACTAGCTAGGGACGTGAGGGGTAGGAGAGAAGAAACAAGAAACCGAATTAAACACTAGTTGGGGGATTTTTGCAGCATAAAGATTGAGAAATAACCTATACAGTGGCAAGATAAAGTGCGTGAACGCTTTGGAATTACCTTGATTTCTGAATAAATTGGTCACCAAATTTGATCGGATCTTCATCTAATTCACAAAAATTGACAAACGTAATTTGCTTAAACTAATAACACACAAATTATTGTATTTTTACTATACTGAATACATCATTTAAACATTCACAGTGTAGGTTGTAAAAAGTTTGTGAACCCCTAGGCTAATGACTTATCAGAAAGCTAATTTGAGTCAGGAGTCAGCTAACCTGGAGTCCAATCAATGAGACGAGATTGCATTGCCTTATGTGAACCATGCCTCAAACAAAAGAGATCTCAGAAGACCTCAAATTAAGAATTGCTGACTTGCATAAAGCTGGAAAATGTTACAAAAGTATCTCTAAAAGCCTTGATGTTCATCAGTCCACGGTAATACAAATTGTCTACAATTGGAGAAAGTTCAGCACAGTTGCATCCCTCCCTAGGAGTGGCCGTCCTACAAAGAACACTGCAAGAGCACAGCGCAGAATGTGCAATGAGGTTAAGAAGAATCCTATAGTGTCAGCTAAAGACTTACAGAAATCTCTGGAACATGCTAACATCTCTGATGATGAGTATACGATACGTAAAACACTAAACAGGAATGGTGTTCGTGGCAGGACACCACGGAAGAAGCCACTGCTGTCCAAAAAAACTTTGCTGCACGTCTGAAGTTTGCAAAAGTGCACCTGGATGCAAAACATTCTGTGGACAAATGAAACTACAGTTGTGTTGTTTGAAAGGAATACACAACACTGTGTGTGGAGAAAAAAAGGCACAGCACACCAACATCAAAACCTCATCCCAACTGTAAAGTATGGTGGAGGGAGCATCATGGTTCGTGCCTGCTTTGCTGCCTCAGGCCTCAGGGCCAGCTTGCTATCATCACGGAAAAATGTATTCCCAAGGTTATCAAGACGTTTTCCAGGACAATGTTAGGCTGTCTGTCCGCCAATTAAAGCTCAACAGAAGTTGGGTGATGCAAGAGGACAATGACCCAAACAACAGAAGTAAATCAACAACAGAACGGCTTCAACAGAAGAAAATATGAGTCCTGACCTCAACCCGATTGAAATGCTGTGGCATGACATCAAGAGAGCAGTTTACACCAGACATCCCAAGAATATTGCTGAAGTGAAACAATTTTGTGAACAGGAATGGTCCAAAATTCTTCCTGACTGTTGTAGAGGTCTGATCCGCAACTACAGAAAACATTTGGTTGAGGTTATGGCTGCCAAAGGAGGGTCAACCTGTTATTAAATCCAAGGGTTCACATATTATTTTCCACCTGCACTGTGAATGTTTACACAGTGTGTTCAATAAAGACATACACGTATAATTGTTTATGTGTTGTTAGTTTGAGCAGACTGTGTTTGTCTATTGTTGTGACTTAGATGAAGATGAGATCAGATTTGATGACCAACTTATGCGGAAATCCAGGTATTTCCAAAGGGTTCACATACTTTTTCTTGCCACTGTAGACCATGGAGTGAGATTATGTTTATGGAGATTTTGACTTTGTAAACATGAAGGTGAGTATTTTCCAATGACAAGGATCATCTAGTAAAGTATATCATTTGTCCCCAGAAATGTTTTGTAAGCAACTTGATCTCTTATTAAACACCATGGACCTGGCATGCCAAATAGAGTCCCCCGGCCAAATTGCTTGGCTCTATTTTACCTCATAGCGGTCACGTAGAATGGAGGACGCGGGCAGTTCTAGTTTTAATTCACCTCACAATTGCTTGCTCAGTCCACGCAAAATTATTACCTCAGAATTGCTCTACAGTGACAGTGTTTTTGACTGTTACTACCTGCTGACGACCTACTGCTTCAGAGGACCAAAAAGACTGGAAAGAGAACCCTCTTTCTTTACCATATATTTGTCTATATAAGAAAATATTGTTAAAGTGTTTAATCACTCTTTTTAGATTGACGTTGCTAGCTACTGTACTTAATTACCTCAGCCTGCCTCATAAGGTAGGCAACTAGCTAGCTAGCTAGCTAGACAGACAGACAGTTTTATTTAGCTAATGTTAGCTAGCTAACTGTTATTGTAGCTTTCTGTTTGTATGTAGCTTACACCTCAATGCCATCCCTCGACGAGATGTTATTTTATATTTTCAACCAGGCGAAGTGTTAAGAAGGAACCTCTGATCTCGAAAATATGCGCAATATTATTAGGGGGCAGAGAAATTCACAATTATTGGTTAAGTAGCTCACTGCTATTAGGTAACCATTTTTCAACATCCATTTTCTGTCTAGCTAGTTGTTCATCTACATGTTGCTAGCTATACATTTGTCTGTCATATTGAGGTATCTAGTTACAAGTTAAACCTGATCAATCAAATGGATAGGTGTAAGCAATTATGGTAATTCCAACAGCAGAGAGAGAGAGAGAGAGAGAGAGAGAGAGAGAGAGAGAGAGAGAGAGAGAGAGAGAGAGAGAGAGAGAGAGAGAGAGAGAGAGAGAGAGAGAGAGAGAGAGAGAGAGAGAGAGAGAGAGAGAGAGAGAGAGAGAGAGAGAGAGAGAGAGAGAGAGAGAGAGAGAGAGAGAGAGAGAGAGAGAGAGAGAGAGAGAGAGAGAGAGAGAGAGAGAGAGAGAGAGAGAGAGAGAGAGAGAGAGAGAGAGAGAGAGAGAGAGAGAGAGAGAGAGAGAGAGAGAGAGAGAGAGAGAGAGAGAATTTACTTAGACTTGAGTATTTCAACAACTCTTCTCTTCCAACTTGTCAGGCAATCACTTGTACATACGGGAGAACGATGGCCAGCCACACAGGAGGAGAAGGAGACCATGCTGAGCGAGATGCATTCTGGTCATTTCGGAGTGAAGCCCACGATTGCCAAAATCAACCTACGCTTCTTCTGGCGTCGAATTGTCAAGGAGGTGGACAGCTGGGGAAGTGAAATAACCTTTTTTTATCAATCACATTCTATTATATCTGAAATTATTATAATTTCAATGAATGTCATATCAGAGAGCACACAACGTTTCAATTTGTCACTTCGTGCTTAAAGGTCATTACACTATCTAGCCTCCCAGAAGTTTGAGAAGGTGAAAACTGTGACGCAGGTGTTGAAGCCCATCAGTTGTTTCATCATCAAATAACTCTTACATCAATAACAGTCAATTATTAATGATTATTATCTCATATCAGTCTCATTCTGAACATCATTGACTTCATAAATATGCACAAACTCTAGTCTAAATAATGATTCAGCGATACACAAATTGTCTTAATTATTTATTTACTAACTAACTAAATAATCACACAGAATTACATAAACACACACACAGTATAGATTATTGATTACTAACCTAATGCAATGAAAAGTTCCTACTGGACTAACAAAGCATGACAGTTTGGTGATAACAAAATGGATGATTCGGAAAGAGAGGGAAAGGGAGAGACACAGAAATACAAATACTTAGCACCCTAATACTTAGCACCCTTCTCCAGGGAGTCCTTTGGAGGGCACTCGCTTTGGAGGGCAGTTCCATCACGTTGCCATAATGTCTGTGCTGACGTGGGCGTGGTTACTGACTTGGCAAAAGTTAATATGAAAAATAATTCTCATTTAGAAGGCTAAATTCACATTGCTATTTTTTCACAAATTGTTTCATATTTAACCATACAAGTTTTACAACATTTAATATATTGAAGTATGTCTGATTATGTACCATGGAAAAATGAAAACAAATTGCAAATAAAAAAAATGTAAAAGTGGGTGGTAACTCGGACTTGACTACTTTCAGAGTTAGTTATCTTGTTATACCATCTGTAATGACATCACAAAATGCTAAATTATGTGACATGATTATTGTTTCCATCCCCACCAACCATTTTCCACATTCTTTATGTTAGAAATATTGTTTCAATGTCCAATCTTTTGATGTTAAAAGTTATGGCCGAGTCTCTCTCTACACAACGGATTTTTGACCTCTCCATACTGCAGTGCAAGAGAGAGAAAGTTTACGACCAGTCATTATGAGAGTCATGACACCGTATCCTAACAAACATGAAAATCTGCATACTGTATGACACAGATACGTTTAAGAAAAAATACACATTCTTTCTAACACTTTAAATGTTAGGGATGGACCTCATCGGACCCTTCACGAAATCCAGAAATGGCAACAGCTAGTGTCTGATGGCGACCGATCACTTTACCAATACCCATTAAAGCCAGAGAACATACTTAACTCTAAATTAGCTTCAGTAACCCATTTATTTTTTATGTAACTAGGCAAGTCAGTTTTTTCAATGACAGCCTTGGAACAGTGGGTTAACTGCCTTGTTCAGGGACAGAACAAAAGTTTTTTTCTACCTTGGGGATTTGAACTTGCAACCTTTGGGTGACTAGTCCAACGCTTTAACCACTATGCTATCTGTCCATTTAAAATCCACCCATTAAAAAGGGTGCTTGGGTATCAAACAAAATGAAATAAATGTTTGGTTCCATCAAGGACGAGACTGGCGAGGTCACCTCCAATGTGATGGACATCTTCAACACCCACTTTGTTTAATTTTTTATTTGCAGTTTTTCATTTTTCCATGGTATATAGTCAGACATGTTTCGATATCTTACATTGTCAATAGATATCACTTTCCTTCCCCCTGCTCCAGGTTTGAGTGAAAGGACCAACCAGACCCTCAAAACAGCAATGGGCAAATCCCTTGACGGGAACCAGGAACAGTGGAACAACAACCCAAAGGTAATTCTCTCTGCACATAAAAGCAGCGTCCAGGGCTTCACCGAGTACGGGCAGGAGCCACAGCTGTTGATTAAGGTAAACAATGCAATTGTATATACAATTATTGCATATACTGTAGTCTTTCAAATTTGTGATTGACTTATTGTTGTTGTTTGTCTCTTGCTATTTTTGTTTAACATACTTTCAGATCCCTGATACCCCACCTAATGTGGTGGAAGTTGTCGAACCAGATCAGAACGCCTTCAAGGATCATCTTCATGCGTGGACTGAGAAGGATGTGGAGGTTTTTGAGCAGGTAAAAATTATTGTCCAGTAAAAGTAGATTTAAAAAACAGATAAAAAATACACCTTATGGAACAGCGGGGTCTATGAAGCAACACAAACAGAGACACATACATGATCACATATGCACTATACACACATACACATGGATTTTGAACTGTAGATATGTGGTAGTAGGGGCTTGAGGGCACACAGTGTGTTGTGAAATCTGTGAATGTCTTTTAATGTTCTTAAAATTGCTAAAACATCCTTCATGTTGCTGTACCCCAGGAAGAGTAGCTGCTGTCTTGGTAGCAGCTAATGGGGATCCATAATAAATACAAATACAAATTGTCCTCTGTTAATTTATTTTCTGGCTCCAAGTGATATGTAAGAAATATATTTGTAATATGAAATATAATAGCATATATTCCTGTTATCAATCAAGGTTAGACTGAACATCGACAAGGCGCAGGATTAAGAGAAGGAGCGCTACCGGAGGAAAATCAAGAAGGGGACCAAGTGCTTCAACATCTGGGCAAATTGCTGGCTTGGAAGAAGGACAAAAGGAAGGCAAGACCTGGGAAACATCGATGCACTTTCGCTCCTAGCTGGGGTCACCATCCAATAAGGTAAATATAAAAATCTCAAATATTAACTATTTGCCTTTGCACAAAAAATAACCTGAAGCTAGTGTTAGTTTCCCTAACACTGATATTTTTCTATTTGTCTTCCTAGGGTTACCTCGGTGGAAGCCAACAATCTTCTCCAGTTGGAGCATTTAAACGTTTGACCACTGAAAGCACTGACATCATACACTTCGGTGAAGCACAATAGACAAAGTGTGCTAAATTTGGCTGACATTTAAGGAAGGAAGAAATGGTATATATGCTGAGCCTCTAAAAATATACCTCTTCAGTACCTCTCCCAATGACTTTAGGACCATCGACTGTCCGAGCCCCCAAGGAGGTATCCCATCCTCCAGAGCTAGTGAGTACAGATCAGTCTGATTCTCTGTGCTGTGAGTTAGAGGGGGACCAGCTTGAGGTAGGCTATACCTTCCAAAACTGTTGAAAAGTACATACAGTACATTCAGAAAGTATTCCGGTCCCTTCCCTTTTTCTACATTTTGTTATATTACAGCCTTATTCTAAAATGGATTGAATAAAAACATTTCCTCATCAATCTACACACAATACCCTTTGAATTTTTTTTGTACATTTGCAAATCATTAAACAGAAATACCTTATTTACATAAGTATTCAGACTCTTTGCTATGAAACTCGAAATTGAGCTCAGGTTCATCATCTTACATGAAATATCATCCTTGAGATATTTCTACACCTGTGCTAAATTCAATTGATAGGGCATGATTTGGAAAGGCAAACAGCTGTCTATATAAAGTCCCACCGCTGACAGTTGGCAGAGCAAAAGCCAAGCCATGAATTCCAAAGAATTGACCGTAGTGCTCCGAAACAGATCTGGGGAAGGGTACCAAAACATGTCTACAGCATGGAAGCTCCCCAGGAACACAGTGGCCTCAATCATTCTAAAATGGAAGATGTTTGGAACCACCAAGAATCTTCCTAGAGCTGGCCGCCTGGCCAAACTGAGCAATCGGTGGAGAAGGGCCTTGGTCAGGGAGGTGACCAAGAACCCGATGGTCACTCTGACAGAGCTCCAGAGTTCCTCTGTGGAGATGGGAGAACCTTCCAGAAGGACAACCATCTCTGAAGCTCTCCTCCAATCAGGACATTATGGTAGAGTGGCCAGACAAAAGCCACTCCTCGGTAAAATGCACATAACAGCCTGCTTGGAGTTTGCCAAAGGACACCTAAAGGACCCTCACACCATGAGAAACAAGATCCGAATCTTTGGCCTGAATGTCAAGCGTCACATCTGGAGGATACCTGACACCATCCTTATGGTGAAGCATGGTGGTGGCAGCATCATGCTGTGGGGATGTTTTTCAGTGGCAGGGACTGGGAGACTAGTTAGGATCAAGGGAAAGATGAACAAAGCAAAGTACAGAGATCCTTGATGAACAAAAACCTGCTCCAGAGCACTCAGGACCTCAGACTTGGGCGAAGGTTCACCTTCCAACAGGACAATGACCCTAATCACACTGCCAAGACAACGCAGGAGTGGCTTCAGGACAAATTATCTGAATGTCCTTGAGTGGCCCAGCCAGAGCCCGCACTTGAACCTGATTGATCATCTCTGGAGAGACATGAAAATAGCTGTGCAGCAACGCTCCCCATCCAATCTGACAGAGCTTGAGAGGATCTGCAGAGAAAAATGGGAGAAACTCCCCAAATACAGGTGTGCAAAGCTTGTAGCATCATACTCAATAACACTCGAGCCTGTATCGCTGCCGAAGGTCCTGCAAAAAAGGGTCTGAATACTTATGTAAATATGATATTTCAGTTTTTTGCTTTGTCATTATGGGGTATTGTGTGTAGATTGATAAGGGGAAAAACAATTTATTCCATTTTAGAATAAGGCTGTAACATAACAAAATGTGGAAAAGGTCAAGGGGCCGAAATACTTTCTGAATGCTCTGTATCTCCCATTTATAGCACTGCACTAATCAATTGCATTTTCTCACAGTAAAGTTTAACGTGTATTTGCTTGTCTATCTACTACCCTATTCCCTTTTACTAAGAAAGTTTTCTAGCTCTGTCATAAACTTAATATGTGAGATACACACATTATCTAAAAACATTATCATTGCAAACACTCAGAACAATGATAGCAGCAGTGCCTGGACTTTGCAGTCTCCCTCTTCAAGCCATGTGAGTGTACATAAAATCTATGAAAATAAATTAATGACAAAACTGTACAAAAAAAAAGTTTAGATATTAAGATCTTAAATATTGCCAGATTGGTTTTCACAGCCGTTTCACAAGGTGTTCATTATTATCAATTGTAAGGTGTCCCTTGGCGGTATTTATTTGCTTCACATTATTCACTGTTGTATAATGATGCACCGACAGATATGGCAGCTCTGCTTCTAGCTCCTAAGTACAAACGTTTTGCCAAACATCATCAGCAATAACATCTGCTAAATGTGTGTATGTGACCATTCATATTTGCTTTGTATCCTAGGACCTACAATAGATACATATATATTCAACCACAAGGGTGTACTAATGAGATATGTGAGACAGGAAAAAAATGAATCATCATTGAGGACTGCTGAAATAATACAAATTCACTGTAGATAAGGAAAAGGGCAGGTTAAAAATAAATGCATAACAGCCAGGCAAGCCAGTGTAGGTTTTCTTTCTTTCTTTCTTTTCCGAAACATGGCAACTTTTAAGACTTAGATTTTATCTTGTTGAGATGTTAACTTTTTATGGCTGCAGGGGCAGTATTGAGTAGCTTGGATGAAAAGGTGCCCATTGTAAACGGCCAGCTCCTCAGTCTCAGTTGCTAATATATGCATATTATTATTAGTATTGGACAGAAAACACTCTAAAGTTTCCAAAACTGTCAAAATATTGTCTGTGAGTATAACAGAACTGATATTGCAGGTGAAACCCTGAGAAAAATCAAAACAGGAAGTGGCTTCTATTTTGAAAACTCCATGTTCCATAGCCTCCCTTTGCTGGATTTAAAGGGATATGAACCAGATTCCTTTTCCTATCGCTTCCTCAACGTGTCAACAGTCTTCAGACATAGTTTCAGGCTTTTATTTTGAAAAATGAGCCAGAACGATAACATCATGTAAAGTGGTCACATGAGTTTTGCTCGCGCAACAGAGTTTGGATAGGTATTGCTTTTCCCTCTCCTACTATGAAAGACATTTGCGGTTGATATATTATCAATGATATATTTTAAAAACAACCTGAGGATTGATTATTAAAAAAAATGTTTGACATGTTTCTGTGGACATTATGGAAATTTGTCATGCGATCAATAAACTTACACAAACGCTTGGATTGCTTTCGCTGTAAAGCATAATTTCAAAATCTGACACGACAGGTGTATTAACAAAAGGCTAAGCTGTGTTTTCCTATATTGCACTTGTGATTTCATGAATATAAATATTTGCAGTAATATTTATTGAATGTAGCGCTATGCTATTCAGCGGTTGTTGATGACACTCATGCCATTAGGGGAATTGCAGCCATAACTAGTTTAACAAGGTACCCAAAAGTAGTTTGAAGTAATATTTTCATATTATTAGCCTAACAAAACTTGTTTAAACAGCAAAATTGTCACTGAAATCAGCCTTGTTTGCATAGCGAGGATGAAAAGAACTTCAAGGCTGTAATGAACTCCAAATATTTGAATCATTAGGTCATCACACCGTTGATATAGCAATGGACGCTAATAGTTTATATAATCCCATTGTGACGCTGGGGGGGGGGGGGGGGATTATTTGGCATGACAGGCCCCCAGGAACATACAGCGGTTCTGAAATTCGAATGCTGTCGCTGTCTGAACTGTCTTTATTCATGTAGAGGCCACTGCACCAGTTTAAAGGTATTTACGTTCATTGGCAAATCCTTAGCTCAGCTCTGAATGCAGATTCCTATGTATCACATTTCCAGAGCGCCCCTCCCTCCGATGCTGTCTTCAGTAACAACAAATCCATCAGACCGTTGATAATCCTTAGTGAAAAAGTTTACTGTTTAGCTCAAAAACAATCACGCATATGTTAACAACTCAACATCCTTAGTCCTAATCTCATAGGGTGCATCCCAAATTGGCTCCCTACATAGTCCCATAGGTCTCTAGTCAAAGGTAGTGCACTATGTAGGGAATGGGATGTCATTTGGGATACATTAATCACATTCTTTCAATGTCTTCATCCCTCTGGTTACATTTAAATTAGATTGAGAAAGAAAAGGTGATTGTCGTCCCTGTATCACAAAGCAGCAAAGAAGACAAACTGACAACAATGTCGTGTTTCTTCTCACACTTAGCCTAACTGAGGGGGCATGGCAGAATTAAGGTATGATACAAACATGGAGAGAATTGAATCAATTTGTCTACTCTAAATGGGTTTGATGTGTAGCCAGCCCAAAAGGAAATGTTCAAATGAATAAGAAAGGCTGCGAACGCCTCTTATCTTTGGTCTTAATTATGTTTTTCTGAGTTCAAAGAAGAGTTCCAGGAGAGTAGGCAGGCAGAACAGGCAGTGACAGAGATAACAAAAGCTGACATCACATTAGCCTGCGGAAGAGATGCTGTGGCGCGTCGCTAACCTAATGGCCGCACAACGCCGTGGCGTACGGTAGTTAGGGTCAGAGGCTCCATGTTCCAGCCATCTGGAAGTAACAGGACGCCCCTCAGTTCCCTGTTAGATTCGGAGTGTGTGGAGACAGACATGAAGATGTGGAGCTGTGGAGCGAGGCAGGGACATTAGGCTGATAGTGGCCATGCAAACAGACATGAGGGGTGTTGTTCAATCAGAGGATACACGCTCAGGGGGCATAGACGTGCACACACATACCTACACAAAGTCATTTATAGAGTACAAACACTGACAAACAAACACACACACACACGTGGTCTTTTCAGATTGTCAACTCAACTCAAGTCAGAGTTTATCACAACTGAGCAAAAACCCTTTAAAATGTTAAAATTTTATCAGAATTGACAGCACAACCAGCAAACAGTTTGACAAAATAGTGTTTAGGTGTAAACATTTTGAAAGCCTTTTTATCCTCCAAATCTGAGTGGGTACATTGAACCCATGAATAATGTTCTATGTGATGAGTGTCAGATTTGCTCTGCTTTAGTTGTAATATGTCTGAATTAGGCACTTTGTGCAATCTGGCACGTAGGCCTAGCATCAGTGCTGTTAAATACATAAATCTAACTTTAAACGAATACACACACGACTTGTCTCAGCCGCTTTGCAAAGTAATTCATCTTCTAAGGACATGATTCAGTTACGCAGGCAAATTGACAACTAATCCATTGCTGTCGTCCTTGTTGTCACCCTTAAGGTCATTTTGATTGTGGAACTGAGTGAATAGAAACACACTGGCCTTTATTGGCTGGCCCGGAAGACAGGAAATCACAGGAAATCAGCCAGTTAAACATATCAATAACAATGATCTCTACAATGCATGACAACCTGCTTAGATTACAGACTGCTGAGCATGGACAGAGGACTGGAGGGATGGTATGTGGGGAGCAGGGAGGGTGATGGGGGGGTCGTACTGTATGTGTTTGTGCTTGTGTGTGTGAGTGTGTATTTGTGTCCACGTGCAGCTGAATGGGGAGGTATTTGTATTTATTATGGATCCCCATTAGCCAAGGCAGCAGCTAATCTTTCTGGGGCCCATCAACATAAAAGCAGTTATACTGAACAAAAATATACATAGAACATGCAACAATTTCAGGAAATCAGTCAATTAAAATAAATAAATTAGGCTCTAATCTAATGATTTCACATGACTGGGCAGGGGTGCAGCCATAGGTGGGCCTGGGAGGGCATTGGTTCACCCACTTGGCAGCCAGGCCCACCCACTGGGGAGTCAGGCCCAGCCAATCAGAAAGAGATTTTCCCCAAAAAAGGGCTTTATTACAAAAATAAATACTCCTCATCACCCCTCCCCCCTCAGACGTTTCTGCAGGTGAAGAAGCCGGATGTGGAGGTCCTGGGGTGGCATGGTTACACATGGTCTGCGGTTGTAAGGCCGGTTGGCCGTACTGACAAATTCTCTAAAACAAAGTTGGAGGCAGCTTATGGTAGAGAAATGAACATTAAATTATCTGACAACAGCTTTGGTGGACATCTCTGCAGTCAGCATGTCAATTGCACGCTCCCAAAACTTGAGACATCTGTGGCATTGTGTTGTGTTACAGAACGGCTTAAAGTGGCTTTTTATGGTCCCCAGCACAAGGTGCAACTGTGTAATGATCATGCTGTTTAATCAGCTTCTTGATATGCCATACCTGTCAGGTGGATGGATTATCTTGGCAAAGGAGTAATGCTCACTAACAGAGATGTAAACAAATTACCTTTTTGTATTTATAGACATGCCTGTGTGTGTGTCTTTTCAGTCCCCAGAGTTCCATGTAGACACGGTTCTATGTAGTACTGTGCACCTCCCATAGTCTGTTCTGGACTTGGGGACTGTGAAGACACGGCATGTCTTGTGGGGAATGCATGGGTACAGACAGCTCATTGCATTCAACATGTCAAAACCTCTCACAAACACAAGCAGTGATAAAGTCAAACTCTCCTCTACTTTTAATCAGGAGAGATTGACGTGCACATTATTAATTTTTAGCTCTCTGTGTACAATTATGGGCCAGCCATGCTGCCAAGTCGCTCTTTGGGGCACCTGACCACACGACTGGACAGTAGTCCAGGTGCAATAAAACAAGGGCCTGTACGACCTGCCTTGTTGATAGCATTGTTAAGAAGGCAGAGGAACATTTTATTATGGACAGACCTCTCCTCATCTTAGCTACTGTTGCATCAATATGTTTTGACCATGACAGATTACAATCCAGGGTTACTCCGAAGCAGTTTAGTTTCCTTAACGTGCTCAATTTTAATTGAGATTTAGTTAAGGTGTAGGGTTTAGTGAATGAATTGTCCATAATACAATGCTTTTATTTTTAAAAAAAATGTAACTACCTAATTTCTTGCCACCCATTCTGAAACTGACTGCAGCTCTTTGTTAAGTGTTGCAGTGATTCACTTGCTGTGGTAGCTGATGTGTATAATGTAGAGTCATCAACATACATAGACACACAGGCCGTACTCAGAACAGTGACAGGCCATGAGTAAATATTGAAAAAAAAGTAAAGAGGGGACCCGGCCGTGACTGGCAGTCCCATAGGGTGGCGCAAAATTGCCCCAGGGTCACCCGGATTTTGGGGAGGGTTTGGCCGGGGGGGGGGGGCTTTTACTTGGCTCATTGCAACAATATTGCGCTCTAGCGACTCCTTGTGGCAGGCCGGGCGCCTGCAGGCATTCAACACAGTTGAATGGTGTTTCCTCCGACACATTGGTGCAGCTGGCTTCCAGGTTAAGCGGGCAGGTGTTAACTTGTTATTGCTATTGGGATAAGTGTTATCAACAAACGCTGAATAGCATAGCGCAACATTCAATAAATATTACTACAATTATTTATATTCATGAAATCACAAGTGCAATCTAGTAAAACACAGCTTAGCCTTTTGTTAATCCACCTGTCGTGTCAGATTTTGAAATTATGCTTTACGGCGAAAGCAATCCAAGCATTTGTGTAAGTTTCTTGATCGCACCACAAAACATTAAGTACATTTAGCATCAGGAAGCTTGGTCACAAATCAGAAAAGCAATCAAATTAATTGTTTACCTTTGATGATCTTCGGATGTTTTCACTCACGAGACTCCCAGTTACACAACAAATGTTCCTTTTGTTCCATAAAGATTATTTTTATATCCAAAATACCTCCGTTTGTTTGTCGCGTTGTGTTCAGAAATCCTCAGGAAAGAACGGTCACGACAACGCAGACGAAAATTCTAAATAGTTTCCATAATGTCCACAGAAACATGTCAAACGTTTTTTTATAATCAAGCCTCAGGTTGTTTTTAAAATATATAATTGATAATATATCAACCGCAAATGTCTTTCACAGTAGCAGAGGGAAAAGCAATACCTATCCAAACTCTGTTGCGCGAGCAAAACTCAAGTGACCACTCGATGCGATGTTATCGTTCTGGCTCATTTTTCAAAATAAAAGCCTGAACCTATGCCTGAAGACTGTTGACACCTTGAGGAAGCGATAGGAAAAGGAATCTGGTTCATCCCTTTAAATCCAGCAAAGGGAGGCTATGGAACATGAAGTTTTCAAAATAGAAGCCACTTCCTGTTTTGATTTTCCTCAGGGTTTCGCCTGCAATATCAGTTCTGTTTTACTCACAGACAATATTTTGACAGTTTTGGAAACTTTAGAGTGTTTTCTATCCAATACTAATAATAATATGCATAAATTAGCAACTGAGACTGAGGAGCTGGCCGTTTACAATGGGCACCTTTTCATCCAAGCTACTCAATACTGCCCCTGCAGCCATAAAACGTTAAAGAACACCCTCTGTGTTATGATAGACAGGTAACTCTCGATCCAAAATATAACAGGGACAGGGGATGTAAAGCCATAACACATGTTTTTCCACCAGATGATTATGACCGATAATGTCAAAAGCTGCAGTAAAGTATAACAAAACAGCTCCCACAATCTTTTTGGTAACAGGCTGATTGGTTGCCTGTTTGAGCCAGTGAAGGGTGCTTTGCTAATCTTGGGTACCTGAATGACTTTCCTGTACACTTAGATTGAAGAGATGGCAAATACGAGTGACAATATCATCCACTATCATCCTCAGTAATTTTCCATCCAAGTTGTCAGACCCAGGTGGCTTGTCATTGTTGATAGACAACAATGACTTTTTCACCTCTTCCATACTCACTTTATGGAATAAAAAATTACAATGCTTATCTTTCATAATTTAGTCAGTTATGCATGGACGTGAAGGTTCAGAATTTGTTATTGGCATATAATGTATACCTTTGCTAATCTTGCCAATGAAAAAAATCATTGTTGGCATTATCAGTGGGATTTTTGATGAATGAGCCATCTGATTCAAATAATGATGGAGCCAAGTTTGCCTTTTTGCCCAAATGTTCATTTAAGGTGCATCAAAGTCTTTTGTTTCACAGTACACATTCTTCTTCTTTTTGTTCAGTTTAGTCACATGATTTCTCAATTTACAGTACATTTGTCGCACACTCCAATATGCATAACCCCCACAGTAATTTATAGGGTAAAAAAACAAACGATTCAGCATCACTGTGCCTTCTTCAGTACAGACCAGCAAATATTATTTACATCCTCAACATAGGAATCACTACAATACTTATTGTATGACCTCTTATACACTATATTAGGCCCAGGCTTTGGTGATTTGAGTTTCCTAGATATTGCAACTATAGTATTATCGGTATAGTATTACATCTGATGGATTTGGATGCTGCTTTGGAACAGATTTATGCAGCGTTAGTAAAGATGTGATAAATACATGGATGATTTAATTATTGTGCTGCTTGTTAATACACTGACTGAAAACCTGAACCAGGTTGCAGGCACTGTTTACAGTTTGAAGCTTTTTCTTGAGAGGGCATCTTAATGAAAGCCATTCAATATTTAGGTCAACCAGAAAATATAGCTCTCTGTTGATATTACATGCATTTCACACATATTATACAGATACTGGCTGTTAACACTTGGTGGTCTACAGTAGCATCCCACAAGAATGGGCATTAGGTGAGGTCGGTGAACCTGAAGCCATTTTACTTCAACAGCATTTGACATGATATCCTCTCCAAACTTTGCAGGAATATGACTCTGAACGGAAAAGGCAACACCTCCACCATTTGCATTCCTTTCTCTTCTGAAGATGTTGAAACCGTGTATTGCTACCACTGTATCATCACATGCTTTATCTAAGTGAGTTTCAGAGACGGTCAATATATGACTTTTATGTTTTGTCAACAAGTAATTGATTCCATGGACCTTGTCTCTTAGGCTGCATATGTTAATATGGGCTATTTTTAGCACTTTTCTGTGATTCTTGATTGTTTTTATTGCTTTACTTGGAGGTTTGTCAGAGGTAGACATGGGAGTGATATTTATGTTTGTGCTGATAGTGCAGGGTGAGCTGCACACAGTGGACGTCCTACTAGGACAAACCGCCTCAGTTCTAACAGTATAACTCAGGTTCATGATTATTGCTTACAATAGCTGTAGGTTTGACAGAGGCATTCAAGGGAGTTAGAAGGACATACAATCCTTTGAAATTATTCAGACCCATTTACTTTTTCCACATTTTGTTAGGTTACAGCCTTATTCTAAAATTGATTAAATTGTTGTTTTCCCTCATCAATCTACACACAATACAGCATAATGACAAAGCAAAAACAGGTTTGTAGAAAACGTTGCTAATTTATGAAAAATTAAATATCACATTTACATAAGTCTTCAGACCCTTTACTCAGTACTTTGTTGAAGCACCTTCGGCAGTGACGAGTCTTCTTGGGTATGACGCTACAAGCTTGGCACACCTGTATTTGGGGAGTTTCTCACATAATTTTCTGCAGATCCTCTCAAGCTCTGTCAGGATGGATGGGGAGCGATGCTGCACAGCTATTTTCAGGTCTGTCCAGAGATGTTCGATCGGGTTCAAGTCCGGGTTCTGGCTGGGCCACTCATGGATATTCAGAGACTTGTCCCAAAGCCACTCCTGCATTCTATTGACTGTGTGCTTAGGGTCATGGTCCTGTTGGAAGGTGATCCTTTGCCCCAGTCTGAGGTTCTAAATTCTCTGGAGCAGGTTTTCATCAAGGATCTCTCTGTACTTTGCTCCGTTAATCTTTTCTTCGATCCTGACTTGTCTCCCAGTCCCTGCTGCCGAAAAACATGCCACAGCATGATGCTGCCACCACCATGCTTTACCGTAGGAATGGTGCCAGGTTTCTCCAGATATAACGCTTGGCATTTAGGTTAAAGTGTTCCATCTTGGTTCCATCAGACCAGAGAATCTCGATTCTCATTGTCTTTGAGTCTTTAGGTGCCTTTTGGCAAACGTCAAGCGTGTTGTCATGTGCCTTTTACTGAGGAGTGGCTACAGTCTGGTCACTCTACCATAAAGGCCTGACTGGAGGAGTGCTGCAGAGATGGTTGTCCATCTGGAAGGTTCCCCTATCTCAACGGAGGAAATCTAGAGCTCTGTCAGAGTGACCATCGAGTTCTTGGTCACCTCCCTGACCAAGGCCCTTCTCCCCCGATAGCTCAGTTTGGCCAGGCAGCCAGGTCTACAAAGAGTCTTGGTGGTTCCAAACTTCCGTTTAAAAATGATGGAGGCCACTGTGTTCTTGGAGACCTTCAATGCTGCAGAAATGTTTTGGTACCCCTCCCCAGATTTGTGCCTCGACACAATTCTGTCTCTGAGCTCCACGGACAATTCCTTCGACCTCATAGATTAGTTTTTGCTTTGACATCCACTGTCAACCGCAGGACCTTACACAGACAGTTGTGTGCCTTTCCAAATCATGTCCAATCAATTGCATTTACCACAGGTGGACTCCAATCAAGTTGTAGAGACATTACAAGGAGGATCATTGGAAACAGGATGCACCTGAGCTTAATTTTTAGTAAGGTATATCTGTTTTTATGTTTAATAATTTTAGAATTAGGCTGTAACATAACAAAATATGGAAAAAGTCAAGGGGTCTGAATACTATAAATGAGTTTATTTACATTTTTGAATGCCAATGCCCCTGGGACAATGTATATTTGCTGCAGCACATCAACAATTAAGTGGAATTCCAGCGATGTCATCCATTTCGGGAAAGTACCTGCGTAATTGTGCACCCAACTCACTCGGGTCCTTCGCTATATCACATTTGACATTGTCCGTAAGCTTGAGTTCGTTT
The DNA here is from genome assembly GCF_013265735.2 of Oncorhynchus mykiss. Lineage (NCBI taxonomy): Eukaryota > Metazoa > Chordata > Actinopteri > Salmoniformes > Salmonidae > Oncorhynchus > Oncorhynchus mykiss. The sequence continues at coordinate 46,605,391 of NC_048579.1, forward strand.
GGACACAAAAAAATCATACAATGGTGGAAAGACCTGTGTGCTGTCTTTGTTAAAACCTCTTTGGGATAGGCATACCGCTAGCGCCCAGCCTCGACAACATCCAGTGAAATTGCAGAGCACGAAATTCAAATGACAAAAATCATAATATTAAACATTCATGAAAATACAAGTGTCATACACTATTTAAAGCTTAACTTCTTGTTAATCCAGCCGCTTTGTCAGATTTCAAAAAGGCTTTACGGCGAAAGCACACCATGCGATTATCTGAAGACAGTGCCCCGCACACAAAAGCATTACATACATTTTCCAACCAAGCAGAGGCATCACAAAAGTCAGAAAAATATCGATAAAATGAATCACTTACCTTTGAAGATCTTCATCAGGTTGCAATATATATATTTTACATGTGTATCACATTGTTATTTGGCGTAACCCAACGGCATTGCATTTACCCTGAGGGGTCCATCCAAATAATCTAGGCTCCTGGACCCTGTCCGTGCATTTCAAGGCTGGTTTGAGACAATGACTTATCAGTGACCCAAGCCCTGCTCAGATAATCACTATTATTGTGTCACTTAATTGTTGTAGTGCTGCAGCAAATGGACATTGTCCCAGGGGCATTGGCATTCAAAATGTAAATAACCTCATTTACAGTACTCAGACCCCTTGAGTTTTTCCATATTTTGCTATGTTACAGCCTAATTGTCACGTCCTGACCATAGAACGCCTGTATTTTCTATGGTAGATTAGGTCAGGGCGTGACTAGGGGTGTTTAGTCTAGTTTATTATTTCTATGTGGTGTTCTAGGTTTGTTTTTCTATGTTGGTGTTTGTGTATGATTCCCAATTAGAGGCAGCTGGTAATCATTGTCGCTAATTGGGGATCATACTTAAGTTGCATTTTTTTCACCTGTGGGTTATGGGATATTGTTTAGTTGCCTGTTTGCACTGCATTGCTATCACGGTTTGTTTATTCTTTATTTTGTTTTGTATTGGCTTAAGGTTCACTTTCATTAAAATATGTGGAACTCAAAGTATTATTACGAACATCATGACACTAATTCTAATATGCATTAAAAATATATATTTTTTGCAATCTACACACAATACCCCATAATGACAAAGTGAAAAGAGGTTTTTATAAATGTTTGCAAATGTTTTAAACAGAAATATCTTACTAAAAATGAAGCTCGGGTGCTACCTGTTTCCATTGATCCTCCTTGAGATGTTTCAACAACTTGATTGGAGTCCATGCCCTACCTCTAGTCCACTTATCAATATCTGAACAAGAGTGCCTCATCGAAATTGCAACAAGCAGTTCCGTAAAATTTTTTATTTAATCAGAAGCAACTATCAGATTTCTGGATTGGGCTGTGTTCAGATTATCGCGCAAATCGTGCTGTTAAGACACTGATGTCGTTTGCAACCACATACCTATGTGAGAGTGGATTCTTGGCCCTCACTAGCATGAAAACTAAATACAGGCACAGACTGTGTGTGGAAAATGATTTAAGGCTGAGACTCTCTCCAATACAACCCAACATTGCAGAGTTATATGCATCCTATCAAGAACACCCTTCTCATTAACCTGTGGTGAGTTATTCACCATTTTCAATTAACAAATAAGGTTTTATATGCAAGATGGTTAAATAAACACCAAAATGACTGATTATTATAATATTATTATTTGTGTCCTGGTCCTATTGCTCTTTGTCCCTTCCCATGAGCTGGGTTGTGACAAAAACTCACACTCATTCTTATGTTTATTAAATGTATAGTGTGTGTTTGGCAGGCTTACAATGATGGCAAAAAACGACATTTGAGAGTGCGCTGACCCTGGTGCTAGAGGGGGTATGCAGCTGGAGGTATAGCAGATTCTGTTTTGAAAAGGTGTCAAAGTTATCAATTAAAGTTATGCCAACAGAGCTACAGTAGTCTTTTAGCCAGGTGTGTAACGCCAGTAGGCGCCGCCCAGCGATGGCACTGGGCCTGAAATAATTGGCAACTTTTTGGAATCTTTCAGAGCTAGAACCAGTTCTTTAAAATACATTTCCAGCAGTTACAATATAGCACTCCTAATGTTGTTTAAACCCTAGATGTACAATGGAAGTGTCAGCCCCTGGCAACTGTCGTAGAACGGTAAATAGCCTTGTAAATCAAATCAAACCAAATCAAATGTTATTTGTCACATACACATTTTTAACAGATGTTATTGCAGGTGTAACAAAATGCTTGCGTTCCTAGCTCCAACAGTGCAGAACAGTGCAGAACAATTCACAAGACACACAAATCTAAAAGTAAAATAATATAATAGAAAAATATAAAAAATACAGTGCCTTGCGAAAGTATTCGGCCCCCTTGAACTTTGCAACCTTTTGCCACATTTCAGGCTTCAAACATAAAGATATAAAACTGTATTTTTTTGTGAAGAATCAACAACAAGTGGGACACAATCATGAAGTGGAACGACATTATTGGATATTTCAAACTTTTTTAACAAATCAAAAACTGAAAAATTGGGCGTGCAAAATTATTCAGCCCCTTTACTTTCAGTGCAGCAAACTCTCTCCAGAAGTTCAGTGAGGATCTCTGAATGATCCAATGTTGACCTAAATGACTAATGATGATAAATACAATCCACCTGTGTGTAATCAACTCTCCGTATAAATGCACCTGCACTGTGATAGTCTCAGAGGTCCGTTAAAAGCGCAGAGCATCATGAAGAACAAGGAACACACCAGGCAGGTCCGAGATACTGTTGTGAAGAAGTTTAAAGCCGGATTTGGATACAAAAAGATTTCCCAAGCTTTAAACATCCCAAGGAGCACTGTGCAAGCGATAATATTGAAATGGAAGGAGTATCAGACCACTGCAAATCTACCAAGATCTGGCCGTCCCTCTAAACTTTCAGCTCATACAAGGAGAAGACTGATCAGAGATGCAGCCAAGAGGCCCATGATCACTCTGGATGAACTGCAGAGATCTACAGCTGAGGTGGGAGACTCTGTCCATAGGACAACAATCAGTCAGTCGTATATTGCACAAATCTGGCCTTTATGGAAGAGTGGCAAGAAGAAAGACATTTCTTAAAGATATCCATAAAAAGTGTTGTTTAAAGTTTGCCACAAGCCACCTGGGAGACACACCAAACATGTGGAAGAAGGTGCTCTGGTCAGATGAAACCAAAATTGAACTTTTTGGCAACAATGCAAAACGTTATGTTTGGCGTAAACGCAGCACAGCTGAACACACCATCCCCACTGTCAAACATGGTGGTGGCAGCATCATGGTTTGGGCCTGCTTTTCTTCAGCAGGGACAGGGAAGATGGTTAAAATTGATGGGAAGATGGATGGAGCCAAATACAGGACCATTCTGGAAGAAAACCTGATGGAGTCTGCAAAAGACCTGAGACTGGGACGGAGATTTGTCTTCCAATAAGACAATGATCCAAAACAAAATCTACAATGGAATGGTTCAAAAATAAACATATCCAGGTGTTAGCATGGCCAAGTCAAAGTCCAGACCTGAATCCAATCGAGTATCTGTGGAAAGAACTGAAAACTGCTGTTCACAAATGCTTTCCATCCAACCTCACTGAGCTCGAGCTGTTTTGCAAGGAGGAATGGGAAAAAATGTCAGTCTCTCGATGTGCAAAACGGAGGTTGCAAGTTCAATCCCCTGAGCTGACAAGGTACAAATCTGTCGTCCTGCCCCTGAACAGGCAGTTAACCCACTGTTCCTAGGCCATCATTGAAAATAAGAATTTGTTCTTAACTGACTTGCCTAGTTAAATAAAGGTTAAATAAAAATTCCTACAGTATTTCCCTCCAGAAGCCATGAGAACGTTGTCCGGCTGCAGGGACCGTGCAACGGGATTTGTACTGATGTTACTACTTCCTGATTAACTCCCTTCTGAATATGCACCAGACTATACGTGCTCCTGAGATCTTGTTTTGTGAAGAACTGCACTCCGTGAAATGATTCCACCACCGTAGCGATGAGAGGTAGTGGGTAACTAAAGCCCACTGTGATGGCATTTAGACCTCTATAATCAATACAAAAAGAAACTCGAGGAGATGGGTGAGATGGAATGCCGAATGTACCCCTGTCCCAGAGACTCCTTGACACAGCCAACGTCTCCTCTTGGGACAATGGGTACACGTGACTCTTGGGCAGCGCAGCATTTACCTGGAGATCTATCGCACAATCCCCTCCCGGTCGATGAGGTGGTAATTTAGTCGCTTTCTTTTTACTGAAAGCGATTGCCAAATCGGCATACTCAGGGGGAATGCACACCGTGGAACCCTGGTCTGGACTCTCCACCGACGTGGCACCGATGGAAACTCCCAGACACCTTCCAGAACACTCCTCTGACCACCCCTGGAGAACCCCCTTTCTCCACGAAATCTTAGGATTGTGCCGGGCCAGCCAGGGAATCCCTAGCACCACTGGAAACGCAGGCGAATCAATAATGTAGAGACTGATACGCTCCATATGATTCCCCTGCCTCACCATGTCCAGTGGAACCGTGGCCTCCCTGACAACCTCTGACCCTAATGGCCGGCTATGTAGGGAGTGCACGGGAAAGGGAGAATCTATCGGCACAAGCGGAACACCTAACTTAAGGGCGAGTCCGCGATCCATAAAGTTCCCAGCTGCACCTGAATCGACTAGCGCCCTATGCTGGGAAGAGGGAAAAAATGTAAGGAAAAAAATCAAGACAAACATGTGACCAACAGGGGGTTCTGGGTGAGTTTGGTGCTGACTCACCTGGGGTGACCGAGAAGCGTTCCACCTGCCATCTCGACTACCAGACTGACCCCCCCAGCACCGATCGTCCGTGTGTCCTCTCCGACCACAGCTGGTGCAAGGGGAGCCTCCTCCTCCGGTACCCCTCGGCACGGCCTCTCCCAACTCCATCGGAATGGGAGCGAAGGTGCTGGGTGGTGGAACGCACTGCAGATTGTCCAGCCGGATGAACATATCAATCAGTTCATCAAGGGAAAGAGCAGTGTCCCGACATGCTAGCTCCCTGTGGACGTCCTCTCGGAGACTATACCGGTAGTGGCTGATAAGGGCCCTGTCGTTCCACCCAGATCCTGCGGCCAAGGTGCGGAACTCCTCCTCTCCTGCCTAAGATGGAATAGTCGTTCTCCCGCCGCTCGGCCCTCTGGAGGGTGGTCAAACACGGCACGAAAACGGCGGGTAAACTCTGGGTAGTGCTCCTTCGCTGAGTCTGGGCCATTCCAGACTGCGTTTACCCACTCCAGAACACGACCCGTCAGGCAGGAGACGAGGACACTCACACTCTCCTCTCCCAAGGGAGTTGGTCTTACGGTGGCCAGGTACAGTTCTAGTTGGAGTAAGAACCCCTGGCACCCCGCCGCCGCTCCATCATAATCCCTCGGGAGCGTAAGACGGATAGTGCTGGAGCTGGGGGATGGGGAGTCTTGAGCCGGGGGAGCCGAAGGTGGAGAGAGGAAACCACTCCTCTCCCATCGGTCCATTCTCTCCATTATTTGATCCATAGCCCATCCGATCCAATAGAGGACGGTGGTATGGTGGAGAACCCGTTCCTCCATCGATGGGAGAGGGTTGGCCGCTGCTCCTGCTGCCTCCATATTCAGGTGCGGGATTCTGTAACTATCTGGGTTTCGTGGGTGTGAAGTCAGGTGCAGGATACAGAGTTCAATATAGTGCTCGTTTAATGCACACACGGTGAACAACGGCCACCCGACAAAACACTGGGTGCTCAAAACAAACGCGGGGACGAAACAGTCCAGCAAAATCCACAAACAGAAACAAACACGTTCGTCTCCAACATACACAAATGTTACAATAATCCATCCCGCACAGAGAAACAGGCTGACTAATAAAGCCCAACTAATTACCACAAACTCATAACATGTGTAACCAATAAACGCACAAGGAGGGGGAGGAAATAATCAGTGGCAGCTAGTAGGCCGGCGACGACAACCGCCGAGCGCCACCCGAACGGGAAGGGGAGCCACCTTTCGTCGGAGTCGTGACAGGAAGTGTAGGTTGGAGTCATTAAAACGTTTTTCAACCACTCGTCTTGTTAACAAACTATAGTTTTGACAAGTCGGTTAGGACATCTACTTTGTGCATGACACAAGTAATTATTCCAACAATTGTTTACAGACAGATTATTTCACTTATAATTCACTGTTTCACAATGCCAGTGAGTCAGAAGTTTACATTCACTAAGTTGACTGTGCTTTTAAACAGCTTGGAAAATTCCAGAAAATGATGTCATGGCTTTAGAAGCTTCTGATAGGCTAATTGACATCATTTGAGTCAATTGGAGGTGTACCTGTGGATGTATTTCAAGGCCTACCTTCAAACTCAGTGCCTCTTTGCTTGACATCATGGGAAAATCAAAAGAAATCAGCCAAGACCTCAAAACATTTTTGTAGACCTCCACAAGTCTGGTTCATCATTGGGAGCAATTTCCAAATGCCTGGCGGTACCACGTTCATCTGTACAAACAATAGTATGCAAGTATAAACACCATGGGACCACGCAGCCGTTATACCCCTCAGGAAGGAGACGCGTTCTGTCTCCTAGAGATGAACATACTATGGTGCGAAAAGTGCAAATCAATCCCAGAACAACAGCAAAGGACCTTGTGAAGATGCTGGAGGAAACAGGTACAACAGTATCTATATCCACAGTAAAACGAGTCCTATATCGACATAACCTGAAAGGCCGCACTGCAAGGAAGAAGCCACTGCTCTAAAACTGCCATAAAAAAGCCAGACTACGGTTTGCAAATGCACATGGAGACAAGATCGTACTTTTTGGAGAAATGTCCTCTGGTCTGATGAATCAAAAATAGAAATGTTTGGCCATCATGACCATCGTTATGCTTGGAGGAAAAAGGGGGACGCTTGCAAGCCGAAGAACACCATCCCCACCGTGAAGCATGGGGGTGGCAGCATCATGTTGTGGGGGTGCATTTCTGCAGGAGGGACTGTTGGACAACAAAGTCAAGGTGTTGGAGTGGCCATCACAAAGCCCTGACCTCAATCATATAGAAAATATATGGGCAGAACTGAAAAAGTGTGTGTGAGCAAGGAGGCCTAGAAACCTGACGCTTTTACACCAGCTCTGTCAGGAGGAATGGGCCATAATTCACCCAACCCCATTCCGCTGTCGGAACCCCTCGCCAACAGCCAATGAAATTGCAGGGCCCCAAATACAAATCAACAGAATTCTCATAAAATCAAATTTCTCAAACATACAAGTATTTTACACCATTTTAAAGATACAATTCTTGGTAATCCAGCCACAGTGTCTGATTTCAAAAATGCTTTACAGCGAAAGCATCAACAATCGATTATGTTAGGTCACCACCAACTCACAGAAAAAGACAGCCATTTTTCCAGCCAAAGAGATAAAATGAATCACTAACCTTTGATGATCTTCATCAGATGACACCCATAGGACTTCATGTTGCACAAAACATGTATGTTTTGTTCGATAAAGTGCATATTTATATCCAAAAATCTCATTTTACATTGGCGTGTTATGTTCAGTAGTTCCAAATCATGCAGTGGTTTTGCAGAGAGCCACATCAATTCACAGAAATACTCATTATAACTGTCGATGAAAATTCAAGTGTTATGCATGGAACTTTAGATACACTTCTCCTTAATTCAACCGCTGTGTCAGATTTCAAAAAAACTTTACGGAAAAAGCATACTATGCAATAATCTGAGTACAGAGCTCAGAGGCCAAACCAGCCAAAATAAATATCTGCCATTTTGCGCAGTCAACATTAGGCAGAAATAGCATTATAAATATTAATTTACCTTTGATGATCTTCATCAGAATGCACTCCCAGGAATCCCAGTTCCACAATAAATGTTTGATTTGTTCGATAAAGTTAATAATTTATGTCCAAATAGCTTCTTTTGAAAGGGCGTTTGGTAAACAAATCCAAACGCGTGTTCAGGTCCAGCTGAACGTCAGACGAAAATTCCAACAAGTTATATTACTGGTTGTAGAAACATATCAAACTATGTATAGAATCAATCTTTAGGCTGTTTTTATCATAAATGTTCAATAATGTTCCAACCGGAGAATTCCATTGTCTGTAGAAAAGCAATGGAACAAGAGCTACCTCACATGTGAATGCGCATGACTGAGATCGAGGCTGCTGCCAGACCTCTGACTCAATCCCCTCTCTTTCGGCCCCAGACTGTTGACATCTAGTGGATGAAAAATGACCCATATCCCACTGTGTATTCGCTGGGGGTTCAAAAACTTCATTCCTGTTTGGATGTTTTCTCAGGTTTTTGCCTGCTATATGAGTTCTGTTATACTTACAGACATAATTCAAACAGTTTTAGAAACGTCAGAGTATTTTCTATCCAATACTAATAATACTAATAATATGCATATGTTAGGATCTGGGACTGAGTAGGAGGCAGTTTACTCAGCCACGCTCAAGGTACTAAACGATATCATAACCGCCATCGATTAAAGACAGTACTGTGCAGCCGTCTTCATAGACCTTGCCAAGGCTTTCGACTCTGTCAATCACCGTATTCTTATCGGCAGACTCAGTAGCCTCGGTTTTTCGGATGACTGCCTTGCCTGGTTCACCAATTACTTTGCAGACGGAGTTCAGTGTGTCAAATCGGAGGGCATGCTGTCCGGTCTTCTGGCAGTCTCTATGGGGGTGCCACAGGGTTCAATTCTCGGGCCGACTCTTTTCTCTGTATATATCAATGATGTTTCTCATGCTGCGGGTGATTCCCTGATCCACCTCTACGCAGACGACACCATTCTATATACTTCCGGCCCGTCCTTGGACACTGTGCTATCTAACCTCCAAACGAGCTTCAATGCCATACAGCACTCCTTCCGTGGCCTCCAACTGCTCTTAAACGCTAGTAAAACCAAATGCATGCTTTTCAACCGTTCGCTGCCTGCACCCGCACGCCTGACCAGCATCACCACCCTGGATGGTTCCGACCTTGAATATGTGGACATCTATAAGTACCTAGGTGTCTGGCTAGACTCTAAACTCTCCTTCCAGACCCATATCAAACATCTCCAATCGAAAATCAAATCAAGAGTTGGCTTTCTATTCCGCAACAAAGCCTCCTTCACTCACGCCGCCAAACTTACCCTAGTAAAACTGACTATCCTACCGATCCTCGACTTCGGCGATGTCATCTACAAAATTGCTTCCAACACTCTACTCAGCAAACTGGATGCAGTTTATCACAGTGCCATCCGTTTTGTCACTAAAGCACCTTATACCACCCACCACTGCGACTTGTATGCTCTAGTCGGCTGGCCCTCGCTACATATTCGTCGCCAGACCCACTGGCTCCAGGTCATCTACAAGTCCATGCTAGGTAAAGCTCCGCCTTATCTCAGTTCACTGGTTACGATGGCAACACCCATCCGTAGCACGCGCTCCAGCAGGTGTATCTCACTGATCATCCCCAAAGCCAACACCTCATTTGGCCGCCTTTCGTTCCAGTTCTCTGCTGCCTGTGACTGGAACGAATTGCAAAAATCGCTGAAGTTGGAGACTTTTATCTCCCTCACCAACTTCAAACATCTGCTATCTGAGCAGCTAACCGATCGCTGCAGCTGTACATAGTCTATTGGTAAATAGCCCACCCATTTTCACCTACCTCATCCCCATACTGTTTTTATTTATTTATTTTTCTGCTCTTTTGCACACCAATATCTCTACCTGTACATAACCATCTGATCATTTATCACTCCAGTGTTAATCTGCATAATTGTAATTATTTGCCTACCTTCTCATGCCTTTTGCACACAATGTATATATAGACTCCCCTTTTTTCTACTGTGTTATTGACTTGTTAATTGTTTACTCCATGTGTAACTCTGTGTTGTCTGTTCACACTGCTATGCCTTATCTTGGCCAGGTCGCAGTTGCAAATGAGAACTTGTTGAGAACTGACCTAAAACATGAGAACTGACCTAAAACAGGGAAAAATTACTAGGATTAAATGTCACAAATTGTGAAAAACTAAGTTTAAACGTATTAAACGTATAGTGTACAGTACGTAAACTTCCGACTTCAACTGTGTGTATATATATATATTTATATATATATAAATATATAAATATATTTTTTACCCCTACAAAAAAAGGGGTTAAATAGGTGTAAAAAAAAAAAATATATATATATATATATATATATATATATATATATATATATATATATATATATATATATATATATAAAAATGTACACCTATTTAACCCCTTTTTTGTAGGCGCAATACTACTTCCATAGTTCAATTTATTGAAGGTAACCGGGACCAGGTTACCTTCAGACTAGACCCGGGACTCTTGTGTGGTTTGTATCGCAAAATGGAGAACATCATCGTGTCTTCCCTTTCCATAGTGGCGTCATATTAGCCAAATCTTTGGGACGCAAATCGGAGGGTTTGTTGGCCAAACCCTTCAGACACTACAGACATTTTCGTGAGAAGACTCATTTTCGGGATGTCTCCTTGTCTGACAAACAGAGCTGTAGCCCTGCCACTTTCCACTGCAGATGTGGAAGGTCAACATAGGCTAATGTGGTGGATTGAGACGCAGCCCATACAAAAAACAGATATCTATAACTTAGACAGATTTTGATGGTGCTAGGAACATAAGCATTTATTATGTTAATTGAAATGACGTACAGGTCAATCGACTCAATAATTTGAAAACTGGGAGGTTTCAAACTCAAGTGTTCCTCTCACACTGTCAAATTGAGCCAACATCATTGATTGCAAACACAGTTTATATTAACACCAATGCTGTTGTATTTTCTCAAAAACACTTGAATATTGAAAATGAACATATAGAAAGGGACATGTACTTAACATAACTGAAAAACATACCATGCCTATGTATTTGTTCATTTTAGTAGTCCTGAGTGAGTTGTTTTGGCACTATACAACCTACAAAGCTTACATCCCATCTAGGGAGTGTATATAACTGTATATAATATAATACATATATATATAACTGTACTGTATGCTTCAACACAACAATAGCTCCACAAGACTTTCAGTGGATTACCACTAATTAGAGCTAATTACTTTGGAACGGGGGATGAGAGAGAGAGAGAACCTGTGGAGGTTGATCATTAAATGCCAGAGGATATCATCTTTAAAGGTGTGGATAGATACGCTATAAAAAGCTAGTTTAAAATGAATACACATGCTAGAAATGTTGAATTAGTGAATATTAATTATGCATATTTTGAGGTCATAATGAAGTGTTGTAGTTCTCTTGGAGATAAACGTTTTGAGCTTGCTCATGAAGTATTGGACTTTTTTCAAAAAGATTTTCGGGTTATATACCAGTATCTAGAAATAGAAAACAAATCATTCATATCCAAAATCGAATGAAAACTATAACATGCAATGCTACTGTCTTTTTAATATTCTCCCTTTGTCTTCTCCCATCTCCACCCAAAGACATAATAGTAATCCCAGCTATCAATGAGCCGTATAGATAAAACCCCATCCCAGCCTCTCACTCAGTCACAGCAGCGCTCCGCAAGAGACAATCATTAAAGGAGGAAGTTGAGGTTTGATAGGGGAGGTGGGAGGTGCTGGCCATTCTGGAGATGTCATTTAAGAACCTTTCCCCTTCACAATCGTCTTGACAACGCAGTCATCTAGATGATGGGGTTGCCTTGCGCTGCTATGTCATATGACTAAAGTGTGATGAATGGGGCTATATCTCTGTGTGTGTGTGTGTGTGTGTGTGTGTGTGTGTGTGTGTGTGTGTGTGTGTGTGTGTGTGTGTCACAGGAGGTTGGTGGCACCTTAACTGGGGAGGAAAGGCTCATGGTAATGGCTGGAGCGGAATAATAGGAATGGTATCCAATACATCAAACATATGGTTCCAGCCATTATTATGAGCCGTCCTCCCCTCAGCAGCCTCCACTGGTGTGTGTGACCTATCTACGGTATTGTAGCATTGTCATGCTAACAGGCACCTGATATCTCTGGTCTGAGACAATCTACTGGAAGGAATAAGAAAACCCCATCACTTTAGTATGACGAATATCTCGCCCACCTGTCCTGCAGCTTTCTCAATAGCCTACTATCTCTCTAGTGCTTTGGAGTAGTTTGTTATTGTGTATGACGAGGTGATATTTCCTATCTACCTTTCATTTTGATTATGGATTTATGCTGGCAGAAATGTATTGATGTGGTCCAATGTGTCCCATGGTATGCTGTAGACATGTATACAATACCCACTATCTCTTTCATTCTTATCTCTTTTAATCTCCTTGGGAAATAGCACTGTGGCTTGGATTCAAAATGGCTTTGAAAACGGTTCATAATAATGTTGACTGAAACAGCAGCCAATAAACATGCTCACCTAAAATGTGTGTGAGGGGATCATTTGGAATTCAATTTCCCAACAGTAACTCATTTGTGTTGTCAAACAAACAAACTAAACAGAGATAATCTCAGACAGAAGGACAGGTGTTTGTGCGTGCGTGCGTGCGCGTGTGTGTGTGTGTGTATGTGTGTGTCTGTCTGCACAGCAAATTCTCCAGTGTTAAAAAAATAACACAGATAATGTTAAATCAACACTGATTGTGTTGAGTCTGTGGACTCATAGACACCAGAACAGTGTTAAATGAACACACTGCTTAGTGTAAAGCCTTATTCAAATATTTACCAGAGTCCCTCGCCTTTTCATTACAATTAATGCAAAGGCGACAGTTACAGGATTTGCTAGTGACAGAGACAGGGTTGTTGGATTCATCCATTTTCAGCCCTATGGACCAAGTGAGAGCCTGAGCGAATATGTTATCATATTTTTGTTGTTGTTGATTTAACACAATATCATATGTATTTCATAAGGCCTTATTTTGAAGGCCTAGTTTTACCCTAATACTGGGACTTGAAACTCATACACATCACTTTGAAACAAACCGCACCCATATTATCACATTGTGTAAAGGATTGCGTAACTGGCTGCAGGGAAGTCAGGTGCAGGAGAGCAGAAATGGGTAGCAAACGGAGCCCTTTATTGAGGCGAACAAAACACGGTACTCAGAAAACTAAACACACACGGGTTACAATATCCCGGCGCAAACCAGCCTGGAGTACACATACATTTACATATAACAATTCCACACACATACATGGGGGGAAACAGAGGGTTATATGCAAGACGAGTAATGAGGGAATGCAAACCAGTTGTGCGGGAAAACAAGACAAAACAAATGGAAAATGAAATGTGGATCGGCGATAGCTAGAAGACCAGTGACGTCGACCGCCGAACGCCGCCCGAACAAGGAGAGGGACCGACCTCGGCGGAAGTCATGACACATTGCCCAGTATTGAATGTTGGTTTTTAGAATTTGTTTGTTTCAACATCTATGTTTGTACATGTACATTGATTGGTTGATTAATTAATTCATCTTTTGCTACTACAAACATTTTCTAAACAAATCCAATATGTTGCTTGGATATATTGCACCCTACTGAAATGGTTGTTCCAGTTTAGACAATTTAGGTATTTTCATAGCTTGGGTTTTTATTCTGTTTGCAGGTGATTTAAAAATCCAATAAGAATAACGCATGACTGTGCAAGGCAGCATCATTTGACATGCTGGCCTGATGTGCCATTTAAACCACAAGTTTAAGGCCATTGTATTATATTCTCAGATGTTGTAGAAGGAGGTGTTCAGTTTCAGGGTCCTGAGCTTGGTGTTGAGCTTGGTAGTGATGGGGGAAAAAGGCTTTCTAAAGGCTTCGACGCTTTTACCAAATTGTGCTGGAAAATGTTTCATTACTCTGAGTTTCATTATCTGTTCACAATGCACATTAGTAACCTCTGCTGGTCAGCAACAAATAGCAGCTTGTGATTTTCAGATAGATGTTTAATTTCTCCACTGTTTTCATTAGAACTCTGTGACGCAGCGGTAAGTTGAAGGCTTTAGTAGCTTATAATCAGTTGGAATACCAGGATTGCATCTTACATCATGTTTCCCTTTTATTGCCTTCAAGTTTACTCTTTTTTTCAACTGAATCTATGGCATTATTTAGGATGCTTAAAGACAGAAGCTAAATACTACATTTTACTAAATAAAACAAACATAAATACCTTAATTACATAAGAATTCAGACCCTTTGCTATGAGACTCGAAATTGAGCTCAGGTGCATCCTTTTTCCAATGATCATCCTTGAGATGATTCTACAACTTGATTGGAGTCCACCTGTGGTAAATTCAATTGTTTGGACATGATTTTGAAAGGCACACACATAACCATATAAGGTCCCACAGTTGACAGTGCATGTCAGAGCAAAAACCAAGCCATGAGGTTGATGGAATTGTCTGTAGAGCTCCAAGACAGGATTGGGTCGAGGCACAGATCTGGGGAAAGGTACCAAAATATTTCTGAAGCATTAAAGGTCCCCAAAAACACTGGCCTCCATCACTCTGAAATGGAAGAAGTTTGGAACCACCAAGATTTTTCCTAGACCTGGCCGCCCAGCCAAACTGAGCAATCTGGGGGAAAGGGCCTTGGTCAGGGAGGTGACCAAGAACCCGATGGTCACTCTAACAGAGCTCCAGAGTTCCTTTGTGGAGATAGGAGAACCGTCCAGAAGGACAACCATCTTTGCTGCACTCCACCAATCAATTGACGTATTTATCAAGAGAAGTGCGTTTAGGCAAAATACCAAATCAACATTGAAAACAATAACACAGTAAAACATGTAAAGTTGGGGCTGAAAAGTTAAAGGACAAAAAAGTAAAATCCCTTGTGTCAGATGCAGCAAATGTAGGAAATCAACTGACTTATTCGGTAGTGCTGATACTAGTGCCAGTGCCAATGCCAATGTCAACGTGCATGTAGCCCATGCCTAGGAGGATGTCGCAGTCCCAGGTTAAAGAGTACTAGCAAAAGAAGAGGACAGCGACAGCATAGCCAATGATTGTGAGCCGATCACAAGCAAAGTAAGCGCAGCCGAAGCTATAGGCAATGAGGAAGCAGGGCAGGGAGGGAGACAGTTTGTTGATTAATGCACATGACAGCCATATGAGTCATTTCAAGCCCTACTCCTCAACTTTTGTTGAATAGGAACTACATCATATACGATATTTCGTAGTTCATATTTTCATCATCATTTTTTTGTACTTGAGCTTGTGTGCTCAAAAGTGAGTACACCTCAACAATTTAGAATTATTTTCACCAGAAAGGTGAGATCTGAATCTTTCTTAAATTATGCTTTCTTGAATTACTAGTTATTGTTTGTGGCCCACTCATGATAAATAATTAATTTTGGAGTATTTCAAATGGTGGGGATGCTGCTGTGTTTTTATTTTGACAAAATATTGTAATTCATGAATTTATTCATTCATATCCAAGTTGATGATAGGCCCAGTTCAGCTGCATTGGAGAGAGAGTCAGTCATCTTTTGATTATTTCAAGAGACATTAGTCAGATGACCTAAAAAAATATTTGTTTCCACTCAAAAAAAAAACTTAAAAAAAACCTGTGGTAGAGAAGATTTTCTGTTTGAAAGAGGGTACCATTCGGAAGTGGCTGTCATACAGTGAAGAACGCCATGCTGCCATACTGTTAAATATGTATGGCATTTGCCAAGCCCACTGACAGCAGAGGACACCAGTGTTGATCACTGTCATTTTTTTGTAGATAATAATACTACTTGGAAAATAGGATGTCTGCTTCTCTCAGTTAGTATTCTAGCTGTTATACTTTCTCTGTTTCATTCTAAGCTTCAGATGATGGGATTTTGTTTAATCATGACCATTTAGTATGTGTTAGAGTGGTGTGAGCAAAACAACTTCTCACTCCACATCAACAAAACAAAGGAGATGATCGTCGACTTCAGGCAGGGGCGCCGTATGGGGGGGGGGGGGGGGGGGTCGGGGCTGTGACTGACAGGGACCCTAAAAAAATATTATAACATTAGTACATTTTTTTCAATATTAAATTATTAACTTACCATCATTAATATAATATTTTATTTACAATGTACAAAGAAAACTGACGGTTTATTTTTCTTGTTTTGGGCAAAAAGTAAACATCCAGAGAGCCTCTGTATTGCCTAAAATGTTAGAATAATTTTCTGCTGTTCTGAAAGTTGGGCAGATTAATGAGGATAAAGTCTCTTCTGTGTGCCAACCACTGGTCATTAAGTATTCCAGAGATCTTACACCTGAGTTTCAAAATGAAGTAAGACACCTGAACACTGTATATGCTGCCACTTTCCCCCCTAACTTGTCCCCTCTTGGTCTCCTGAATGCAATTTGTAAGATGCAGCTGCAAAGCATATTTGGAGAAGTGTGCATTTCTTTATGTATATATATTTTGCACACTGCCTGTGACTGTTGCTAGTGGCGAGAGAGCTTTCAGTAAGCTAAAACTGATTAAAAAAAAAATATTTCAGGTCCACTATGTCCAAGGACATGCTTTACAGTCTTGCCATGCTGTCCATTGAAAGTCAGTTAGCTAGAAATCTGGACTTGATCAGTGACTTTGCTAGCAAGAAGGCTCTGCGCTGGGATCTTGGTGAGTAAAGCTGAGCAAGGATCAGTGACAACTGTTAAATGGCATGGCTATGGATATTGGATCACTACACACATGATTCCGACAGGCTGAGAACAAAGTAATGGCTGGATTGTTATAAAATTTGTCGTGCACAATCAAGACCCCAAGTGGAAGAAACCTATTGATTTGGTGACCACTTGCCCTTTCCTCTAGCGCCACCAACAAGCCTTATCATTTCCATTTTGTTTTCCATTTCCAATTTTACAGCTGCTTATTTTCTAGTTGTATGTATACTTAGTTCAAAAATCTGCTGCCGATTTTATTATTTTGTTTGTTATATTCTATAGATGATAATGTTCATTTAATTTAATTGAAGAGGTTAATGTATATTTAAGTGATATTTATTTTAACTTATTCATTAATGTTAAGAGAATTTTCCATTCAAGAATTGTACCTTTACAATCACATTTGGACTGTAAAAGATGGCCTTTAGCACATTTCTTGTAGAGGGTATCCGTCTTGCATCAAATTGTGAATTCCAATGTATGCAGAATGTTGCATTCATGTCTGCACAGTGTTATATTTTCACAGTTCACTGTCAGTACATATTGTACAGTAAATATTGGACTACAAGAGAGTTGCAGGCCTGCAAAGGTAGAGTTATTTCAGCTTTGAATGGGTCGATTGGGTTCTGGAGGTTTGTGTTTACAGCAATTGCGCATGGTATATGTGGCCTGTGGTGGTGGGTCCCAAAATCCCTGGCAGCGCTCCCTGACTTCAGGAAACAGCAGAGGGAGCAACCCCCTAGTTTTAAGTTCCTCGGAGAACTCATCACAGACAAACTGAAATGGTCCACCCACACAGTCAGTGTGGTAAAAAAGGCGCAACGTCACTAATTAGTAAGGAACTCCCCAAGACTTGACATCACAAGCTCATCGTGAGCCTACTAGATGGCAACAGGCACTCGCGTTGCCCCTAGTGGAAGGTTGAAAATTGCCATGGAAATAGAATGGCTTGCTTAACACTACCATTCCAACAATGGGTTGACAGAATGCACTAGAGTTTGGGCTTCCCAAACCATATCGTACTGTACTATACTGTACCTAGACAGTCAGGAGAAGATAGTAAAATGTAAGCGAGAGATTAGGGAGGTAGCATTAGAGTTCAAAACTACGGGTGTACATTTTTTAGGAGTGGAACATTTGGGTTATACAGTATCTGTGGGCTTACGCTAATGTGGTATTCATGAGAGTAAAACTGAGGACGTTGAGTGTGTTTGTATATGTGAGGTGTACTGTCAGCCTGGACCAGATGTACTGAGGCTAGACAGGCGCGCTACGATATGCCAGTAGGACTGCCTTATGCGAGGCTCTAAAGAGCACTCACTCTTTCCCTCACTCTCGCACTCTTTCACTCGCCCACATCCAGTCTCTCTCCCTCGAACACTCCACTATCACTCTCTTTCTTGCTCTCTCTCTCCCTCCCTCTCTCTCCTCTTTCTCACTCCCTTTCTCTGCCTCTTCTTTCTCTGCCCAACTTGTATCAAACATATTGAATCTGGAATCCAGCAGGCCTATTATATAACACTGAACACGGAGACTAATTGATTAAAGGGGAGGATATTTGCTCGCCAGTACAGTACAGACAATGTATTCTTAAAGCTAACACACAGACAGAGGACATTGGGATGTAGCAGTGAATTTCTTTGTCTCGTTGTTGTACGTCCAGATCCTTTTGCTGAGATTGTCTCAGGCCAATTTATTGAGATACTGTAGGATAGAGAAATGCTGATGGATGTCTATGTAATGACTTGTAATACTGCTATTCAACTTGATATTTTCAATCTAATACAGGTAGTGACCCTGATGGTTGGTGTAAAACAAAATAATCACTATTCATATTACAATTTTTTACAATTGCTTACACACTAAAAGAGATACTTGAGGGACACTCAGTGAAACCATTAACTCATTTACCTAATCGTCAGACCAAGTCTGCAAAACTGCACGCACATTATCTGCTTTACACTCAATTTGCAATTGTAAAACACACTTTTTGCAAAACACTAAACAGAGTTCTCTACATTAGACACATAATTCAAAACTAACAGGTCTTGTGTTTCATCTGCCTAGAAGGCCAGCATCCCGGAATGGCCTCTTCACTGTTGATGTTGACACTGGTATTCTGCGGGTACTATTTAATGAAGCTGCCAGTTGAGGACTTGTGAGGCATCTGTTTCTCAAACTAGACACTCTAATGTACTTGTCCTCTTGCTCAGTTGTGCACAGAGGCCTCCCACTCCTCTTTCTATTTTGGTTAGAGACAGTTTGCACTGTTCTGTGAAGGGAGTAGTACACAGCGTTGTACGAGATCTTCAGATACTTGTCAATTTCTCACATGGAATAGCCTTCATCTCTCAGAACAAGAATAGACTGACAAGTTACAGAAGAAAGTGCTTTATTTCTGGCCATTTTGAGCCTGTAATCGAACACACAAGTGCTGATGCTCCAGATACTCAACTAGTCTAAGAGGGCCAGTTTTATTGCTTCTTTAGTCAGAACAACAGTTTTCAGCTGTGTTAACATAACTGCAGAAGGGTTTTCTAATGATCAATTAGCCTTTTAAAATTATGAACTTGGATTAGAAAACACAATGTGCCATTGGAACAAAGGAGTGATGGTTACTGATAATGGGCCACTGTACGCCTATGTAGATATTCCATGAAAAATCAGCCGTTTCCAGCTACAATAGCAATTTGCAACCTCAAATCTCTACACTATATTTCTGATCAATTTGATGTTATTTTAATTGACCAAAAATTTGATTTTCTTTAAAAAACAAGGACATTTCTAAGTGACCCCAAACTTTTGAACGGTAGTGTGCATGTATGTGTGAGTGCTATGACAAACTTCTGCCGTGGACTCCACTTCACACTGAACATGCAAAAGACACAAGATAGTTTTACATTTGTCACATCCGTGTGTAGTTGGCGTGTATAAGAGCTAATCATTTGATGGTTTATGTCTAGAGTTTGATGCAAAAACACACATTTGAGAAGAGTTAAAATAGTTTTGAATGAAGTGCTTGGTTTTTCAAGAGATTTGTGACGTTTTGCATGTTGTGTACGTGTTTTGAGGTTTTGTGTGTAGAGTCTAGAGAAAAGGAGCCATAGTTTCAGAAATCATGCGTAAGCAATTGTCAGAAACTGTAGTACTAAAAACAATGTTTTAAGTGAAATATTAGATTTTGTCGGAAGCTGAAAAATACGGGATATTCAAAATCTAATTTGACCTGTGCACGCACAAGGCTTTTCAGCATACGCTGCTTGACATCTGCTAGAGTACTGTACTTCAGTAACAGATGTACTCACATTGGATGGGTTTATCACTCTCTAAAAAATGCTGGGTTGCTTGGTTGACCCAAACGACTGGCTTGCAAAATAATAATCTGAAGGCCAAACCCTAATAGGCCATGCCTCCTGACAATAACCTATGGATTACATTAAGAAAGACCTAGCTGCTGGGTCAAAAAAAACTGATGGTTTGGTAAAACAATTGATGGTTAAATTTACCCATGTTTTGGTAATCCAAGCATCCCAACGTGTTGGGTTATTCATGCAACCCAACTGGCTGGGTCAAAATAACCCAGCATCTGTTCTGTCCAGTATTTACTCAAATTGGGCTGTTTTTAACCCAGCATTTTTTTGATTGTATGATTCAACCCTTCTCTCAAACAGCCTAATGCATACTCTTAGAGTAGAACCAATGGGTATGTATCAAGATAAGGACCATTGAACAGATTCCCAGATGGCAGATTGCATGTGTGTCTTACATGAAAAAAACACATTTACTTTAACAAGAACATTAACTGGGTGAACTTACTCTAATGTATGTATTAGGCTGTTTGAGTGAAGATTTGAATCCTAATCACCCCATCCAATGTCATCTGTATTGAAGTACAGTAGATTGATAGAGCTCACACCCCTCTTGTTGGTGGAGAGAACATTTTTTCAGGTTATACATCACAATGAATCTGACAAACTTCTCTCTTCGATGAGAGTAGTAAGCACTTCCCCAGTGTTTCCCCAGGTCAAGTATGCCGACATTTGCGCATCTCCAGTCAGAAAAGAACTTGCACTAACTTCATCCCCCTGGCGCATTTTCCGTCTGGTGCCCACGTTGTGTGTGTATGTATGGAGCATAATGTACTCTGTGTGTATTCCTTTATTACCGTGGACATGAGAGGTACTAATTTCATAACCTTTATGATGTTATACTCAATTGGTCTTATGTAGCTAACTACATTCTTCTATTAGCTCTGTAAAACATTGCTGATGGCGTCAAAGACTTATTAGCTTGTGTTGTATCTGTTGAAGCTGCCCTGGCCTTATGACCACGGCCTGTGTGTTTTCATGTGGCCTCTTTAGCATAGCTCTGCTCTGCTTTGCCCCTTTGTGGAGCTTAATAGTTGCTGTTTCTTATATCATTCATATTTGTGATTTTGTCAATGCAACTTACTATTTTGTGTTTGTATTTTATTTTTATTTTACCAGGTATATAGCAGTGTTATAACGTTACTTCTTTGTAATATTGTTTAATTGCTATATCCTAATATTTGATTCTAATTACTGATAGTTCCTCTTTATTCTGTACTTTCAGAAACCACACAAACAGTATTGAACATAGCCAACATCAACCCTGGAACTGGACATCTTTCTGGCCCAAGATTGAGGACTTTTGTACGCTAGCAACATACCGTTTGAACGTACACTAACTAATTCACAGTTTAAAAACGGCACGAAAAGACATAGGACTATCTATAATGGTTGACTATTTTATTAAACTATTGATGGTGTTGAAAAACCAAAACAAGATTTACTAGAGGAAAATAAAGCAGCAAGAAAAGACTAACAACTTATGAATATGTATAACCCATATTTCAATATTCATGTTGTGATTGAACAACAACTGCATTACACCCCCCCCACCACCACCACCACCACCACCACCACCACCACCACCACTAAAGGCATATTATCATGGTAGGTCACCTGTCAAGTCAGTCAGTCAGTAAATTCTGAAGATGGTATGGTACTCCCCAAAGCATGGTGGAACACACAGGGGTGTGTCACAAGCTAAACCCATGTACTTTCTCAACCTCCTCTGCTTTCTTCTCCTGTGGCCAGACAGGCAGACTTTGCAGTGCCTCCATGTGCGAATTCCTTGAGCAGCAGTTTGAGGGACTTCGGAGGGAAAAGCAATGAGGCCTAGGGGATTTTCTGCAGCCCGGATGGTCCCCAGTGGATGGCCGCCGAGGGGTGTGGTGCTCCACCAGCAGCTCTCTCATGAGTTTCTCATTGTGCTTTTCCATTATACTACACCTTTAGTGGTGGGGGGTGGGAATCCAGTTGTTGGAATACCTATGGGGGAGAGGGAGAGAGATTGGGGAGGATCAGGGAGTGGAGAGGATGATGAGGCAGTGGGTAGGTGGGTGAGATATTGTCTATAATTGCATAATTGCTCTGTATGTGATTTGTATGGGAAATGTATGTGAATTACAAAAACCTTGTTCAGTAATCAGCTCACCTGTTAGCTGGCGGTAAACTATGTGGCCTTTGAGGACAACAGTGTCGATCAGATTGAAAAAGATCTTCTTATACCACTTGCTAGTTTTCCTGAGCGCATTCCACAAAGCTGTTTACCATGTCCGCCTTATCCACTGTCCCCATTATGAGGTTATAATTAAGCACATAGAAAGATAAAAGCAGAGAATCTCCCATCAGGTGGTCCAAATCATTAAATCAAATTCACATCAGCTGATATCTCAAAGTGCTGTACAGACACTCAGCCTAAAACCTCAAACAGCAAGCAATGCAGGTGTAGAAGCACGGTGGCTAGGAAAAACTCCCTAGAAAGGCCAAAACCTAGGAAGAAACCTGGAGAGGAACCAGGCTATGAGGGGTGGCCAGTTCTCTTCTGGCTGTGCCGGGTGGAGATTATAACAGAACATGACCAAGATGTTCAATTGTTCATAAATGACCAGCATGGTCAAATAATAATAATCACAGTAGTTGTCGAGGGTGCAGCAAGTCAGCACCTCAGGAGTAAATGTCAGTTGGCTTTTCATAGTCGATCATTAAGAGTACCTCTACCGCTCCTGCTGTCTCTAGAGAGTTGAGAACAGCAGGTCTGGGACAGGTAGCACGTCCGGAGAACAGGTCAGGGTTCCATAGCTGCAGGCAGAACAGTTGAAACTGGAGCAGCAGCACGGCCAGGTGGACTAGGGGCAGCAAGGAGTCATCATGCCAGGTAGTCCTGAGGCATGGTCCTAGGGCTCAGGTCCTCCAAGAGAGAAAAAGAAAGAGAGAAAGAGAGAATTAGAGAGAGCATACTTAAATCCACACAGGACACCGGATAAGACAGGAGAAGTACTCCAGATATAACAGACTGACCCTAGCCCCACGACACATAAACTACTGCAGCATAAATACTGGAGGCTGAGACAGGAGGGGTCAGGAGACACTGTGGCCCCATCCGATGATACCCCCGGACAGGGCCAAACAGGATGGATATAACCCCACGGCACAACCCAAGGGGGGGCGCCAACCCAGTCAGGAAGATCACGTCAGTTACTCAACCCACTCTAGTGACGCACCCCTCCTAGGGACGGCATGAAAGAGCACCAGTAAGCAAGTGACTCAGCCCCTGTAATAGGGTTAGAGGCAGAGAATCCCAGTGGGGAGGGGGGAACCGGCCAGGCAGAGACAGCAAGGGCAGTTCCTTGCTCCAGAGCCTTTCCGTTCACCTTCACACTCCTGGCTAGACTACATTCAATCATATGACCCACTGAAGAGATGAGTCTGCGTCTCTCACATGGGTAGGCAGACCATTCCATAAACATAGAGCTCTTTAGGAGAAAGCCCTGCCTCCAGCTGTTTGCTTAGAAATTCTAGGGACAATTAGGAGGCCTGCGTCTTGTGACCGTAGCGTACGTGTAGGTATGTACGGCAGGACCAAATTGGAAAGATAGGTAGGAGCAAGCTCATGTAATGCTCTGTAGGTTAGCAGTAAAACCTTGAAATCAGCCCTTGCCTTAACAGGAAGCCAGTGTAGGGAGGCTAGCACTGGAGTAATATTATCCATTTTTTGGGTTCTAGTCAGGATTCCAGCAGCCGTATTTAGCACTAACTGAAGTTTATTTAGTGCTATATCCACCTTCCCTGTGACAAACATGGTTGCTGAATAGGCAGTGTTGAGGACATGGACGTCTCATTGGTCATGTCACTTTGCTGCCAGCTGTTTACCTTCTCCTTGAACTCCATCTCCCCCTCTGCATCTTCCTGTTTCCGAATGCTGGCCTCCCCTTCCTGTTCGACCAGACGGTGCCACAGGCCTCTGTGCGGTTGGAGAGCAGAGGCTGAAAGAGTTTGGGACTAAGGCTGTTGGGGTGACCATATTACCACCACACCGGCAGACATGACTCATGACCGCAACAAATTTCCACGTGACCATTGAGTTACGGTAATATCCTCTTATGCTGGCTGGACATGCTTTGGTAGTACCCAACTCACTAACGAACATCAGGTCCCGATGGCTTGGTACTCAGGGCTCTGTTGTCCCTCTAACCACTCTGACATCAATGCAAATGCATTGAAAATCACATGAAACACTTATCATTACAACAGTATCTGCTTGTAAAACTCACCCTGTGATGATCAATTTGAAGAAAGTTCAACAAACAGCAGGTTGAAACTGAGTGTAAAACATGGTCGTTGTGGATGTTGATTCAAAGCTTAACCCAACGAAATGGACAGTGCTTTCTAAGGTGATGATTAATTCAAAAACATCCGTACGGATAGTAGAACTTAAGAATACACATACGTTTATGAGCCCAAACCGTTGTACAATAGATAGCCTTACTCATGGCAGAAAAACATCAAACAAAACTGATTTACAATGTCTTTTCTACATAATTGGTCTAGCCTATCCTACAAAATTACTAAAGAAATTTGAGCAAATCGTCTATGAGTGTGAACTGAATAAGTATGCATACTGGGTGGAATGGATACCTTATGCTATCCTCCAACATATAGCCCTTGGCAATACTGTTGGTTCATTGATTGTGGCTTACAGTTTGCCTACAATTATAGTGAACTAGTATACGATTTTGAATAGCCTAGTAATAGAGATGTATTAATATACAGTGCCTTGCGAAAGTATTCGGCCCCCTTGAACTTTGCGACCTTTTGCCACATTTCAGGCTTCAAACATAAAGATATAAAACTGTATTTTTTTGTGAAGAATCAACAACAAGTGGGACACAATCATGAAGTGGAACGACATTTATTGGATATTTCTAACTTTTTTAACAAATCAAAAACTGAAAAATTGGGCGTGCAAAATTATTCAGCCCCTTTACTTTCAGTGCAGCAAACTCTCTCCAGAAGTTCTGTGAGGATCTCTGAATGATCCAATGTTGTTCTAAATGAATAATGATGATAAATACAATCCACCTGTGTGTAATCAAGTCTCCGTACAAATGCACCTGCACTGTGATAGTCTCAGAGGTCCGTCAAAAGCGCAGAGAGCATCATGAAGAACAAGGAACACACCAGGCAGGTCCGAGATACTGTTGTGAAGAAGTTTAAAGCCGGATTTGGATACAAAAAGATTTCCCAAGCTTTAAACATCCCAAGGAGCACTGTGCAAGCGATAATATTGAAATGGAAGGAGTATCAGACCACTGCAAATCTACCAAGACCTGGCCGTCCCTCTAAACTTTCAGCTCATACAAGGAGAAGACTGATCAGAGATGCAGCCAAGAGGCCCATGATCACTCTGGATGAACTGCAGAGATCTACAGCTGAGGTGGGAGACTCTGTCCATAGGACAACAATCAGTCGTATATTGCACAAATCTGGCCTTTATGGAAGAGTGGCAAGAAGAAAGCCATTTCTTAAAGATATCCATAAAAAGTGTTGTTTAAAGTTTGCCACAAGCCACCTGGGAGACACACCAAACATGTGGAAGAAGGTGCTCTGGTCAGATGAAACCAAAATTGAACTTTTTGGCAACAATGCAAAACATGTTTGGCGTAAAAGCAACACAGCTGAACACACCTTCCCCACTGTCAAACATGGTGGTGGCAGCATCATGGTTTGGGCCTGCTTTTCTTCAGCAGGGACAGGGAAGATGGTTAAAATTGATGGGAAGATGGATGGAGCCAAATACAGGACCATTCTGGAAGAAAACCTGATGGAGTCTGCAAAAGACCTGAGACTGGGACGGAGATTTGTCTTCCAACAAGACAATGATCCAAAACATAAAGCAAAATCTACAATGGAATGGTTCAAAAATAAACATATCCAGGTGTTAGAATGGCCAAGTCAAAGTCCAGACCTGAATCCAATCGAGAATCTGTGGAAAGAACTGAAAACTGCTGTTCACAAATGCTCTCCATCCAACCTCACTGAGCTCGAGCTGTTTTGCAAGGAGGAATGGGAAAAAATTTCAGTCTCTCGATGTGCAAAACTGATAGAGACATACCCCAAGCGACTTACAGCTGTAATCGCAGCAAAAGGTGGCGCTACAAAGTATTAACTTAAGGGGGCTGAATAATTTTGCACGCCCAATTTTTCAGTTTTTGATTTGTTAAAAAAGTTTGCTTAAAAAAAAGCTCCATTTCGGTCTCATTTGACCACAACACTTTCACCCAGTTGTCCTCTGAATCAGTCAGATGTTCATTGGCAAACTTCCGACAGGCATGTACACTTCAACTATGACAGACAAAATTAGAAAAAAAAATCCAGAAAATCACGTTGTAGGATTTGTAATGAATTTATTTGATAATTATGGTGGAAAATAAGTATTTGGTCAATAACAAAAGTTTATCTCAATACTTTGTTATATACCCTTTGCTGGCAATGACAGAGGTCAAACGTTTTCTGTAAGTCTTCACAAGATTTTCACACACTGTTGCTGGTATTTTGGCCCATTCCTCCATGCAGATCTCCTCTAGAGCAATGATGTTTTGGGGCTATTGCTGGGCAACACGGACTTTGAACTCCCTCCAAAGATTTTCTATGGGATTGAGATCTGGAGACTGGCTAGGCCACTCCAGGACCTGAAATGCCACTCCTTCGTTGCCCGGGCGGTGTGTTTGGGATCATTGTCACACTGAAAGACCCAGCCACGTTTCATTTTCAATGCCCTTGCTGATGGAAGGAGGTTTTCACTCAAAATCTCACGATACATGGCCCCATTCATTCTTTCCTTTACACGGATCAGTTGTCCTGATCCCTTTGCATAAAAACAGCCCCAAAGCATGATGTTTCCACC
Source organism: Oncorhynchus mykiss (assembly GCF_013265735.2). Classification (NCBI taxonomy): domain Eukaryota; kingdom Metazoa; phylum Chordata; class Actinopteri; order Salmoniformes; family Salmonidae; genus Oncorhynchus; species Oncorhynchus mykiss. Next base: position 46,632,290 of record NC_048579.1, read on the forward strand.
CCCGTGCTTCACAGTAGGTATGGTGTTCTTTGGATGCAACTCAGCATTCTTTGTCCTCTAAACACGACGAGTTGAGTTTTTACCAAAAAGTTATATTTTGGTTTCATCTGACCATATGACATTCTCCCAATCTTCTTCTGGATCATCCAAATGCTCTCTAGCAAACTTCAGACGGGCCTGGACATGTACTGGCTTAAGCAGGGGGACACGTCTGGCACTGCAGGATTTGAGTCCCTGGCGGCGTAGTGTGTTACGGATGGTAGGTTTTGTTACTTTGGTCCCAGCTCTCTGCAGGTCATTCACTAGGTCCCCCCGTGTGGTTCTGGGATTTTTGCTCACCGTTCTTGTGATCCTTTTGACCCCACGGGGTGAGATCTTGCGTGGAGCCCCAGATCGAGGGAGATTATCAGTGGTCTTGTATGTCTTCCATTTCCTAATAATTGCTCCCACAGTTGATTTCTTCAAACCAAGCTGCTTACCAATTGCAGATTCAGTCTTCCCAGCTTGGTGAAGGTCTACAATTTTGTTTCTGGTCTCCTTTGACAGCTCTTTGGTCTTGGCCATAGTGGAGTTTGGAGTGTGACTGTTTGATGTTGTGGACAAGTGTCTTTTATACTGATAACAAGTTCAAACATGTGCCATTAATACAGGTAATGAGTGGAGGACAGAGGAGCCTCTTAAAGAAGAAGTTACAGATCCGTGAGAGCCAGAAATCTTGCTTGTTTGTAGGTGACCAAATACTTATTTTCCACCATAATTTGCAAATAAATTCATAAAAAATCCTACAATGTGATTTTATGGATTTTTTATTTATTTTGTTTGTCATAGTTGAAGTGTACCTATGATGAAAATTACAGGCCTCTCTCATCTTTTCAAGTGGGAGAACTTGCACAATTGGTGGCTGACTAAATACTTTTTTGCCCCACTGTATATGTGCTTCCTTGAGCAGGGGGACCTTGCGGGCGCTGCAGGATTTCAGTCTTTCACGGCGTAGTGTGTTACCAATTGTTTTCTTGGTGACTATGGTCCCAGCTGCCTTGAAATCATTGACAAGATCCTCCCGTGTAGTTCTGGCCTGATTCCTCACCGTTTTCATGATCATTGTAACTCCACGAGGTGAGATCTTGCATGGACCCCCAGGCCGAGGGAGATTGACAGTTATTTTGTGTTTCTTCCACTTGCGAATAATCGCACCAACTGTTGCCACCTTCTGACCAAGCTGCTTGGTCTTGTATCCCATTCCAACCTTTTGTAGGTCTACAATCTTGTCCGTGACATCCTTGGAGAGCTCTTTGGTCTTGGCCATGGTGGAGAGTTTGGAATCTGATTGATTGATTGCTTCTGTGGACAGGTGTCTGTTATACAGGTAACAAGCTGAGATTAGGAACACTCCCTTTAAGAGTGTGCTCCTAATCTCAGCTCATTACTTGTATAAAAGACACCTGGGAGCCAGAAATCTTTCTGATTGAGAGGGGGTCAAATACTTATTTCCCTCTTTAAAATGCAAATCAATTGTTTCTGGATTCTTTTATTGTTATTCTGTCTCTCACTGTTCAAATAAACCTACCATTAAAATTATAGACTGATCATTTCTTTGTCAGTGGGCAAATGTACCACATCAGCAGGGGATCAAATACTTTTTTCCCCTCACTGTATATATACACTACTCAAAAAAATAAAGGGAACAATAAAATTACACATCCTAGATCTGAATGAATGAAATATACTTATTAAATACTTTTCCTTTACATAGTTGAATGTGCTGACAACAAAATCACACAAAAATGATCAATGGAAATCAAATGTATCAACCCATGGAGGTCTGGATTTGGAGTCACACTCAAAATTAAAGTGGAAAACCACACTACAGGCTGATCCAACTTTGATGTAATGTCCTTAAAACAAGTCAAAATGAGGCTCAGTAGTGTGTGTTTCCTCCACGTGCCTGTATGACCTCCCTACAACGCCTGGGCACGCTCCTGATGAGGTGGCGGATGGTCTCCTGAGGGATCTCCTCCCAGACCTGGACTAAAGCATCCGCCAACTCCTGGACAGTCTGTGGTGCAACGTGGCGTTGGTGGATGGAGCAAGACATGATGTCCCAGATGTACTCTATTGGATTCAGGTGCTGACACACTCCAGCCACATGAGGTCATAGCATTGCATTGTCAAAGCATTGTCCTGCATTAGGAGGAACCCAGGGCCAACCGCACCAGCATATGGTCTCACAAGGGGTCTGAGGATCTCATCTCGGTACCTAATGGCAGTCAGGCTACCTCTGGTGAGCACATGGAGGGCTGTGCGGCCCCCAAAAAGAAATGCCACCCCACACCATGACTGACCCACCGCCAAACCGATCATGCTGGAGGATGTTGCAGGCAGCAGAACGTTCTCCACGGTGTCTCCAGACTCTGTCACGTCTGTCACATGTGCTCAGTGTGAACCTGCTTTCATCTGTGAAGAGCACAGGGCGCCAGTGGCGAATTTGCCAATCTTGGTGTTATCTGTCAAATGCCAAACGTCCTGCACAGTGTTGGGCTGTACGCACAACTCCCACCTGTGGACGTCGGGCCCTCATACCACCCTCATGGAGTCTGTTTCTGACCGTTTGAGCAGACACATGCACATTTGTGGCCTGCTGGAGGTCATTTTGCAGGGCTCTGGCAGTGCTCCTCCTGCTCCTCCTTGCACAAAAGCGGAGGTAGCGGTCCTGCTGCTGGGTTGTTGACCTCCTACGGCCTCCTCCACGTCTCCTGATGTACTGGCCTGTCTCCTGGTAGCGCCTCCATGCTCTGGACACTACGCTGACAGACACAGCAAACCTTCTTGCCACAGCTCGCATTGATGTGTCATCCTGGATGAGCTGCACTACCTGAGCCACTTGTGTGGGTTGTAGACTCATGCTACCACTAGAGTGAAAGCACCGCCAGCATTCAAAAGTGACCAAAATATCAGCCAGAAAGCATAGGAACTGAGAAGTGGTCTGTGGTCACCACCTGCAGAAACACTCCTTTATTGGGGGTGTCTTGCTAATTACCTATAATTACCACCTGTTGTCTATTCCATTTGCACAACATCATTTTAAATTTATTGTCAATCAGTGTTGCTTCCTAAGTGGACAGTTTGATTTCACAGAAGTGCGATTGACTTGGAGTTACATTGTGTTGTTTAAGTGTTCCCTTTATTTTTTTGAGCAGTATATATATATATATATATATATATATATATATATATATATAAAATCATTGGGTAACACATTACCTTTAGCTATACAGAATATCTCACCACCATGCGTTTCCATCTCCTTGTCTCTTTCCTTCATTCCCTTCTCAAGCACACAGAGCGGCGTTCAACAGTTTAGTGAAATATGTTTCATTGCGAAAACATGTTACTTATTGATGTTCCCTAACAGATTTCACGTGGTTTCACAAATTAAACACCGAGTAGCTGCAGGTTGGAGAGCCCATGGAATACAGCGTTTTTTGATGAATATCACTGTTGCCCAGCGAGAGCATTCTCCTCAAACAGTTGTTGATGCCTGGAGTGAAATAAGTATTCTTATATTTATTACTCAGCAGCTCATATTAAGCACATGACCAGCGAGAAAGCACACAGCCTCCATTCACTGGGCGGTAGATGACATGTATTTTTCTCCCCTGGCCCTGTTCCTTCACATTTGATTTTTTAAATGTTTAAATGTAACCTTTATTCAACTAGGCAAGTCAGTTAAGAACAAATTCTTATTTACAGTGATGGGCTACCGGGGAACAGTGGGTTAACTGCATAGTTCAAGGGCAAAACAACAGATTTTTACCTTGTCAGCTCGGGGAGTCAATCCAGCAACCTTTCGGTTACTGACCCAACAGTCTAACCACAAGGCTACCTGCCGCCCCATGGGCCATTCTAAATTAAAACTTACTTTTTTAAATGTAGATGTTCCAAAGGCGCGTCAGCGGCTTGTATGCAGTTTGTATGCGTGGAGGACTGGAGATGCTAAACGTGTTTATGTTCATTAACGGTACGCTACCTTGAGACCCGCAGTCTTTTTTCATGACAATAACTGGCTGACAAAATGTCATGACCACCACAGCCCTATGTGGGACTGCTGTACCAATTGTCCACACACAAAGTGCGGCCCTTCCCGAGATGAGGAGCCAGCATGGTCATCATCACTGACGCGGACACCTCAAGCCCCACATAACGTTGGATGCCAGTGGAAAACCCTGTGTATACTATAAAGTCCTGAACAAAACCTGTTCCTTTGGAGGGAATATATTGACGAAATGCCATCCTACCCTTCCATAACCTCAGAGACTCGTCAATGCATAGGTCATTGTATGGCACAAAGACCCAACCAAATGCTGATGTCAGGCTTGTGTAAGGGGTCATTTACGTTGGAAGTAGCTTTGTTGACGAAAGGTAGGCATCACAGCAGAACTAGGAAGTGGTCTTGGGAAAAGAGGGTGGCAAAGAAGGGAGTTGCAAACAGGATCCATGCTCCAGTATTCTCTTAGGGAGTTCTTCTTTACTTTTCCCACGAGAAGGACTGTCACCAGGAAGGTATGCATTTTACTAATTGTGGTTCTCACCTATTTAGCTAGTTTCCCCCTCACTCCTGGCTCTCTTTTCTCCTGCAGCTTTAAGCCATAGCAATTGGTCTCCTCCACTATGTCTCCCACCAGCTCCTCTGTCAGAAACAGTTTGAAGCACTCTGCCGCAGAGGGAGATGGCAAGGGGCTTTGCACTCTTAGACTCATCAAAATAAACAGCAGGACCAGGAGGAGCGGAATGGCTGGCTGGTTTCCAGCTACCACAGACCTCCAGTACTTCTTCCACTGTCGGTCAGCCTCCATCACCACCAGCATCTTCAGAGGGAACTGAGTCTTCATTGGTGGGCAAGGGGTACGCAGATTCTGGGTTCTCACTCGCCACAAGGTTGAGGAGCAGTCAGAATCTGATTCCTGACTTTCATACTCAGACTCATTGTCAGAATTGACAAAAATCTCCAGAATTTCCGCATTTGTGAGTTGTCTCGTTTCGAAAGACATTGCTAATGATACAGCTTATCCCAGTTGCTAAATACATAAACAACAACATTAATTGGCTCCAAGTGAGTGTCAGAGGTTACGTGCCACTTGTATCAATAAATCATTATCACAAAATGGTTTGTATGGTAATTATTTATTGATATGCTGTTTCATCCACGCTTTCAAGTACTGGTGACATACATGTATCATGCATTCCAATTCTTGCATAGATTGTAATGAACACATATGTGAAAAATACTTTTTAGAAGATTGTACTGATTATGATGAGCTAATGCTAAGCTAATTTCCAGCTATGTGCAGAGCCATGTTTGTGGCATCATACACTGCATTCTGGGTGTCACGTAAATGTCTGTCAGACCAAAGATGTTATAACAAAACGAGGTGAAGGGATGGTTCACTCGTCTTTTGCGTTAACTTCTGGAAGTGAATGATGGCAGATGACACACCCCCCTTCAACATGCAACATGCAATGTTTGTGTGCATCTCTTGTTATCTTTGGTTGATGTGAGAAGAAAAAAAACATGGCAGTGCACACAAACTACCCACCGCCGGATTACTTTAGGCTTTAGAAAGTGTTTTCCTTGATTATTTTGAACACTGGTGAGCTCACCCGCGATGTGATGAATTGTAAGGGACTGTACACAATATATAAATGATGAATACATGGTGAAAATCGGATCTCTCTGAAATGAAAATGGATGTCTCTCCCTTCAGTAAAATATATTTTTACCCAACCTTCCCTGAATACTTGAAAAAACATCCCCTATTGCTAAAATAATAATTTAAGCAGAAAGTGGTTAGCAGATAAAATAGAAGATACCATCCACCCTCACTAATAGGACAGACCGGAGCCTTAGATGTGCAGTTTTAGAAACTGTTCTTTGTAATTCGGTTGTGGATTTGCAGACCACCGCTGACGTGCTAAAAGATAGCCGTTATAATAAAATCACTGCATGAATCGATCATCTTTTTTTGCTGTCCGAGACAAAATAGCCTTTTTGAAACGCATTTCATTTAATCCTATGTCATTTTACATGACTGGAGACAAACAGAATCTCATTTTATACGACAACAGAGCATGAGAAAGAATGAGCGTATATTCCAGCACCGGAGACATTTTGATTTCGATACAGGCTGTTATTATAAAAGAGCCTAGTCTAGGTTTGGAACAGTGCTAAAGCTGTCTATCAATTGTAAATATTGAGCACAACAGAACCAGTTACAACTGAAGTATCTGATCAATGATTTAGAGAAAAAGCCATTCATTGTTTAATTAACACAGCAGCCACATATCATTAGGTCTTTAGTCTTTTGTTTTCAGTTGGGAAACTATCGCTTTCTAATTATTGTATTTTTTCCCATGATATTGTTGTTACAAAATAGATTTGTGTGAGTGTGAATAGGGCATGGGAATATTAGAGCATCTTTGAGGCTAAATGGACAAACTAGGGATGCCTAGCTCAACACATGATCCACAAACCAAACTCGTGTTTCTAAAAGTGAATTCAATGGCACTGTAGAATGACTGGGTAGCCTAATTAGGCATTTTCAGTTTCATTATTATTTAATTCTGAATAATTATTAAATACAATTTGATTCATCCTCAATGCTAAATGTATAGGCATGTTGTTGAAGTGCTGTTGTTGATGTGTTGTTCAAATACTGAGTGCTCCTGCCAGCCTGTAGTGTGTCACATATTCACAATTGATTTCTTAAACGACAGGCTATAGCCTTGAAATAATAATAATATAGCCTAAATAATGAATGTATATTCCTTCTAAGGCTACCTGGCTTGCTCATGACTGATTTAAAGTTAGTATGTTGTTTAATAGCCTGTTAAAAGGTCGAAAGTCAATTGATATTGACAGAATCATTACATCCCAAGCAAAAGTTTTTTTTTTAAACATTCTTGTCCTTGGCTATAGAAGGTAGCCTCTGAATGTCAGAGACAAACCAAATATGCCCCATGTGCATTGAATTGACGTCTTTCTCCAGCATTTTACAGATTGTTTCTAGCATTGCGAACTAAAGCGCAAATATATATTGCTTCATATAATGACTATATTTTTTTTTATCCTAATTTAACAAGGGGTAGGCCTATGCTTTCAGCTATTTTCTTTCACAAAAGCCACAATACCCTCACATACCCCTTAATTCGAGCCCTGGTTTTGACTTAACACACCAAGCTCTTCACTGACACTGAGATATTGAAGTGGTGGTGACTGAAGGGATTGGCTGACAGAATCTGTGGATAGTAGACAATAAATCTGTCTGTCAAACAGGTAGGGCTACCTCGTATTTCTTGAATAGGAAGAAATAGGCTCCAACACAAAGCCCTCTTGTTGTTGGTAAGATTATGTGAAATTGAAATGAACTGCTTAAATGAATGAGGTATTCTCGAATTAGCCTACTTCCAGTACCCGTGTGCGCTCTCCATCTCCGCAGCTGCCGCTTCATATTAATGAAAGTAAATTACTTGAATATGGCTTATGGGAGGTCAATAACTATGATAAATAGCTTCATTATGGCAATGAAATACATTGTTTTCATTCAAATCAATTACAGTAATAGCAGGCTTACCACTGGTCCTCCTTCTCATCTTCACGTTCTCCCTCGCAAGCTGAACAGGTCATCACTAGGTCTAGTCCGGGAGAACAGATATTGCTTTTTTTTTTCAACAGTGACTACCTTCAAGTAGTTTTCAGTTCAGATAGGGCATGGTGTATTGGCATAGCAGATGGGTGGAAGCATCTGCCCGCTGGTGCAAAAGCCTATCCCATACCTAAACCCTTACCATAACCATTTGGAGTTAATGCCCTAACCTCAAGATTTCAGAGTTAATGCCTAAACTCAACCCTAACCTTTAAAATGTAGAGAAGCTCTTCAGGATCGGATCCATTTTATTCAGTTTTCACCCTATATGAAATACCCAAATCTAACTGTCTGTAGCTCAGTACCTAAAGCCAGGATATGCATATTCTTGATACTTTTTGAAAAGAAACACTTTGGATTTTGTGGAAATGTGAAATGAATGTAGGAGAATTAAACACATTATCTGGTAAAATCTAATGCATTTTCAAAAAAAAATCTCAATCATCTCTGAAATGCAAGAGAATGGCCATACATTGAGAAAATATTCTAGGTGTAATTTAGTTGTTGTCCACAAGATGGAAACAGTGTGTGTGCAAAGTTTCAGACTGATCCTGGGAAGAATTACTACACATTATTTTGTATCAAGTCTGGCAGGAGTTTTCCCAAATGGGCTGAATTGGTCAATTGATACATTTTCAAGTACATAATAATAGAGAACAAACAAACATGCTATGGCAATAAAGAAACGTACATTTACACACTCCCAGTAATGTCATACATGACGGATCATTATCTTCCCAACCGAAAATATACTAACCTTCACACATCTAGATGACTGTTGTTTACAACGTCATTCTAGTCACATTATAGCATATTGAGCAACCACTGTCCCGGTTTAGGAACACAAATCCTGTAGAGGTTTTAAACTAAACTTAACCTTAAACACTCCGAGATTTGACGTTTGACAAACATGGTTGAACGTTTAATTCTGATGTGAGACTGTGAGAGCTTGTTGATCCCACCAGTGAAAAAACTCGTAAGGAAGCACATTTTCTTACAAATTTTTACTTTGCCCTGTGCTTCTCTGAGCATGCTCTTCGTATAGCCTAGGCCTATAAACTATAGTATAGGCCAGCCTTTCTCAATTTTCTTGTGCCAGGGACACCCCAGAGGTGTCACGGTGTTTTCAACAGCCAGTCTGTTGCGATATTTAGATTTTGTTGTAGCAAGAAAGGAGAAGCTGGTCTCACATAAGTAGGTAGAATGAAAGGAGATTAAAGTCTTCACTGCCATCTCCCAGAGTTGCGGGTATTCTCCGCTGCTCAACAGCCAGAATGTGGACAAGTGCATGTCATTAAAATGAGCGAGCAGGCCTTGGTCACAGGACAGCTCCAATAGTTTATCATCAAGAACCGGTGACAAGCTGCGAGTCTCTTCAGTGCTGGTGAACGGATTACGTATCCACTGCTTTCCCGGGTGTGGATCAGATTGTGAGGGGAAGTAATCCTCAAATTTCAGCAGAGTTTTGCTTAGATGCGACCCCATGAATTGATGCATTTGATCCATGTCTACATCACCCACGTCAGCCAGAGTTGAGAATAGGGGGAACATATCAAAAATGCCGCTATCCACTCGGAAACTCCAGACGTCCAGATTTTTCTTGAAATCGGCAATTTTATTGTCTGCTTGGACAGTGTCACTTGTACGTCCCTCATGGATAGGTTGAGCTGCAGTCTCATCAGTAGGCCTACAGATCCCCATACAATGGCCTCATCGTAATCCATGTCCTGTTATGTATTACTTCACAATATTTCACTTGCAGTTGTATTCCAAGGCAACTCCTTGCATCAAATAAATTCTTCATATATGTAGCGAATATATACAAGAAGCGGGCATTTGAGGTGTCAGTCATCTCATCTAATTGGATTGCAAACCAATTTGATGTTGGCTCTGTCTGAAACTTGCCTGTGATTCAATATCATCGGCCATATCCTCAATTCTATGTGTGACAAGGCCATTAGAAAGTGGAATTTCTCTGATCTTTGTAGCAGCAGTTGGGTGTAAAACCTCTCAACAAGCATCCAAGACGGAGGGTATGACCAGCTTTTAAACTATAGTGAGAGGAGCCGGGCACTTGGAAATGTTATGAGAGAGTAAGTATGAAGCTTTCACGAAACTCTTGTTGTCAGTGAAATTATTGTGCAACATTTTTTGGGGGTTGGTCATCTCTTTTTTTGTTAAACAAATCGTCAGGTTTATCCTTAAGATGTGGATACTTTCTTTCTAAATGTCTGTGCATTTCCGATGGCTTCATAGCATCGTTGCTGAGGCAAATCTGACATATCCCATGGACTAGTTTTAGCGTGCAGCTGTTATTTGAAAAATCTAGGGAGAGAGAGAGAGAGTGTGAAGGCTGCGCAACATGGCTAGCTTGTGTATGTGTGTTTGGTGTAGCTATACCTAGTCATAGTTCAGCGCATTGCACAAGTAGGCCAACGGCAAGTATTTATTTGAATAAAATAGGACTGGTGTCGGTCCACAGACCAGGGTTTGAGAAAAGCTAGTACAGGCTTTTGAATACTTTTATAGGCGCACTTGATATTGCGCGCCCAGCAGAGAATAAGGGGCATCATCGGGCACACATGAGATAGATACTATAAGCAGCTAATTCTCAAACCCTGAGCGATATGACATTTCATTGATTACAAATTGCATGACCCTCCTCTGAACTACATGTTTTAAATACTAACCCCTCCCAAACTGAAATTGCAAAAAGCATGCCCCTACCCCATTTTCCTCTGGGTAACTATTGTGTAAATTAATGCCCATGATTTTGGAATGAGATGTTCAGCGAGCACGTGTCCACATACATTTGGTATTGTCGTGTATGCTAATTTTAGTATCACAGATTTACAATGACTATATTACGTCTTGTCTTTGAGGGCAGGCTGAGAAAAGAGGAGAGGAAAAAGGTCAATGTAACATACATTAATGGACTATTGTCACGTCTATAATATCATGTCACTCAGAATGTGTTGACATTTCATTTTCATATTCCCTGCATGCATTAGTCATCATCATAAGTCATTCATTGGCATGCATCAAGTCAGATTGAATGAGTGAACACTGTTGCTCATCATCATGTTTCTCAACAGTCAAGGTCAAATTGATGGCTACCATTATACATTTACAACAATCCCATTCTCTCTGGTTAGTTAGTCTATTCCGGTATGTTTCTACCTCACAGGGAAAAGATGGTAGTTAATTAGGTTATTAAGGCATCTGGTTAAGATTGTTTGTGTGCATCTGGTTAAGGGTGTGTGTGAATATTGATAATGGTGGTGTCTGTCACTTGGCTGGTTGTCTGATTAATTACACGCAGCTGAACAGCGCTGACCTTTCTCTCCCTGAGCTTCTGGCTGTGAAGTGTGTGTGTGTGGGTGTGCATGCGTGCCTGTGTGCGTGTGTGTGGGTGTGCATGTGTGACTGTGTGTGGGTGTGCATGCGTGCCTATGTGCGTGTGTGTGCATGCGTGCCTGTGTGCGTGCATGTGTGTGTGTCAGACCCCCATGCCAGTCCTGGCTACATCGCTCACCCCTTGTCTGCTAATATCAGCTCCCGGCCACAGTGAAGGCTATACGACAGCTTGACCAACCACATCAGCCCTGACAGAGGCATTGATCACTCAGGAAGTCGATCTGTAGTCAGTGTCTGTGTGTTTGTGTGTGTGTCAAATCAAATGTTATTGGTCACATATACATAGTTAGCAGATGTTAATGCGAGTGTAGCGAAATGCTGGTGCTTCTAGTTCCAACAGTGCAGTAACATCTAACAAGTAATCTAACAATTCCACAACAACTACCTTATATACACAATGTAAGGGGTTGGAATAGGAATATGTACATAATATATGGATGAGCAATGACCGAGCGGCATTGGCAAGATGCAATATATGGTATAAAGTATGACATGAGTGATGCAAGAAATGTCAAAATTATTGAAATGGCATTATTAAAGTGACTAGTGATCTATTTACTAAAGTGACCAATGCTTGAGTCTGTATGTAGGCAGCAGCCTTTGCGTCAGTGATGGCTGTTTAACAGTCTGATAGCCTTGAGATAGAAGCTGTTTTCAGTTTCTCGGTCCCAGCATGGATGCACCTGTAGTGACCTCGCCTTCTGGATGCTAAACGGGGTGAATAGGCAGTGGCTCGGGTGGTTGTTGTCCTTGATGATCTTTTTGGCCTTTCTGTGACATCTGGTGCTGTAGGTGTCCTGGAGAACAGGTAGTTTTCCCCCTGTGATGCGTTGTGCAGACCACACTACCCTCTGATCATCCTTGCGGTTGTGGGAGGTGCAGTTGTCGTACGAGGCGGTGATACAGCCTGACAGGATGCTCTCAATTGTGCATCTGTAATAGTTTGTGATGGTTTTAGATGACAATCCAGGTTTCTTCAGCTTCCTGAGGTTGAAGAGGCACTGTTGCACCGTCTTCACCACACTGTCTGTGTGGGTGGACCATTTCAGTTTGTCCGTGGTGTATACGCCGAGGAAATTAAGGCTTTCCACCTTCTCCACTGCTCTCCCGTCGATGTGGATAGGGAGATGCTGCCTCTGCTGTTTCCTGAAGTCCACGATCATCTCCATAGTTTTGTTGACGTTGAGTGAGAGGTTGTTTTCCTGACATCACACTCCAAGTGCCCTCACCTCCTCCCTGTAGGCTGTCTCGTCGTTGTTGGTAATCAAGTCCACTACTGTTGTATTGTCTGCAAACTTGATGACTGAGTTGGAGGCGTGCATGACCACGCAGTCATAGGTGAACAGGGAGTATTGGAGGGGGCTGAGCACACACCCTTCTTGAGGATCAGCGAAGTGGAGATGTTGTTCCCTACCTTCACCACCTGGAGGCGGCCAATCAGAAAGTCCAGGAAATAATTGCATTAGGCGGGGTTGAGACCCAGGGCCTCAAGTGAAAGATGAGCTTGGAGAGTACTATGGTGTTAAATGCTGAGCTGTAGTCGATGAACAGCATTCTTACATACAGTGGGGAGAACAATTATTTGATCCACTGCCGATTTTGTAGGTTTTCCTACATACAAAGCATGTAGAGGTCTGTCATTTTTATCATAGGTACACTTCAACTGTGAGAGAAAAAAAAAAAATCCTGAAAATCACATTGTATGATTTTTAAGTAATTAATTTGCATTTTATTGCATGACATAAGTATTTGATACATCAGAAAAGCAGAACTTAATATTTGGTACAGAAACCATTGTTTGCAATTACAGAGATCTTACGTTTCCTGTAGTTCTTGACCAGGTTTGCACACACTGCAGCAGGGATTTTGGCCCACTCCTTCATACAGACCTTCTCTAGATCCTTCAGGTTTCGGGGCTGTTGCTGGGCAACACGGACTTTCAGCTCCCTCCAAAGATTTTCTATTGGGTTCAGGTCTGAAGACTGGCTAGGTAGCTCCAGGACCTTGAGAGGCTTCTTAAGGAGCCACTCCTTAGTTGCCCTGGCTGTGTGTTTCGGGTCGTTGTCATGCTGGAAGACCCAGCCACGTCCCATCTTCAATGCTCTTATTGAGGGAAGGAGGTTGTTGGCCAAGATCTCGCGATACATAGCCCCATCCATTCTCCCCTCAATATGGTGCAGTCGTCCTGTCCCCTTTGCAGAAAAGCATCCCCAAAGAATGATGTTTCCACCTCCATGCTTCACGGTTGGGATGGTGTTCGGCGAGTGGAGTTTAGACCAAAAAGCTCTATTTTTGTCTCATCAGACCACATGACCTTCTCCCATTCCTCCTCTGGATCATCCAGATGGTCATTGGCAAACTTCAGACGGGCCTGGACATGAGCTGGCTTGAGCAGGGGGACCTAGCGTGCGCTGCAGGATTTTAATCCATGACGTCGTAGTATGTTACTAATGGTTTTCTTTGAGACTGTGGTCCCAGCTCTCTTCAGGTCATTGACCAGGTCGTGCCGTGTAGTTCTGGGCTGATCCCTCACCTTCCTCATGATCATTGATGCCCCACGAGGTGAGATCTTGCATGGAGCCCCAGACCGAGGGTGATTGACAGTCATCTTGACCTTCTTCCATTTTCTAATATTTGCGCCATTAGTTGTTGCCTTCTCACCAAGCTGCTTGCCTATTTTCCTGTAGCCCATCCCAGCCTTGTGCTGGTCTACAATTTTACCCCTGATGTCCTTACACAGCTCTCTGGTCTTGGCCATTGTGGAGAGGTTGAAGTCTGTTTGATTGAGTTTGTGGACAGGTGTCTTTTATACAGGTAACGAGTTCAAACAGGTGCAGTTAATACAGGTAATGAGTGTAGAACAGGATTGCTTCTTAAAAAAAACAAACAGGTCTGTGAGAGCTGGAATTCTTACTGGTTGGTAGGTGATCAAATACTTATGTCATGCAATAAAATGCAAATTAAATTACTTAAAAATCATAAAATGTGATTTTCTGGATTTTTATCTTAGATTCCATCTCTCACAGTTGAAGTGTACCTATGATAAAAATGACAGACCTCTACATGCTTTGTAAGTAGGAAAAACTTGCAGGTTATCAAATACTTGTTCTCTCCACGATTGCATCGTCTGTGAACCTATTGGGGCATTATGCAAATTGAAGTGGTTCTAAGGTGGCAAATAAGGTGGAGGTGATATCGTCCTAGACTAGTCTCTCAAATCACTTCATGATGACAGAAGTGAGTGCTAAGGGGCGATAGTAATTTAGTTCAGTTATCTTTGCCTTCTTGGGTACAGGAACAATGGTGGCCTTCTTGAAGCATGTGGGGACAGCAGACTGGGATAGGGAGAGATTGAATATGTCCGTAAACACACCAGCCAGCTTGTCTGCGCATGCTTTGAGGACGCGTCTAGTGATCCTGTCTGGGCCGGCAGGGTTACGAGTGTTGACGTGTTTAAATGTCTTACTCATGTAGGCCACGGAGTAGGCGAGGGGTGGCCCGCAGTCCTTGGTAGCGGGCCACATCTGTGGCACTGTATTATCCTTAAAGCGGGAAAAGAAGGTGTTTAGTTTGTCTGGAGGCAAGACGTCAGAGTCCATGACACGGCTGGTTTTCTTTTTGCAGTCCATAATTTCCTGTAGACCCTGCCACATACGTCTCGTATCTGAACCGTTGAATTGCGACTCCACTTTGTCCCTATACCGAAATTTCACTTTTTTAATTGCCTTGCGGAGGGAATAACTACACTGTTTATATTCGGCCATATACTCAGTCATCTTTCCATGTTTAAATTAAGTGGTTCACGCTTTCAGTTTTCTGGTTAGGGTAGGTTTTATTAGTCACAGTGGGTACAAGGCACTTCCTTATAAACTCACTCACCGAATCAGTGTACAAATCTATTTTATTCTCTGCCCGGAACATTTGTCAGTCCACATGATCAAACAATCTTGAAGCGTGGATTCTGATTGGTCAGACCAGTGTTGGATATTTCTAGGCATGGGGTACATCCTGTTTGAGTTTCTGCCTATCGGATGGTAGGAGCAAAATGGAGTCGTGGTCGGATTTGCCGAAGGGAGGGCAGGGGAGGGCCTTGTATGCATTGCAGAAGTTAGAGTAGCAGTGATCCAGTGTATTGCCCGCACGAGTGCTACAATCAATATGTTGATAGAATTTAGGTAGCCTTGTTCTCAAATTTAGTTTGTTAAAATCCCCTGCTACAATAAATGCAGCCTCAGGAGAGTGAGGTGAAGTCCAGTGAAGTTTCTTGAGGGCTGTCGTGGTATCGGCTTGAGGAGGGATATTCACGGCTGTGATAATAACCAACGAGAATTATCTTGAGATAATATGGTCGGCATTTGACTGTAAGGAATTCTAGGTCAGGTGAACGAAAGGACTTGAGTTCCTGTATGTTGTTACGATTACACCACCATGAGTCGTTAAGTAACTGATCTTGACACAGGTCTTGGTAGTGGTGGTCAGCTAGTGAAGAGGTCCCTACGTAATCACGTCACGTAGCCTAGTCTAGTCGTCTCCCTACTGAATCTGAATCATGGGAAATCCAAATAAAAAACATAAGAAAAGGCAATCAAGTCTGACATTTTTGAAGTCCAAAAATCCAGAGGAAAATGATGATTCGAACCCAGAATGAGCCAGAGAACTTTTAGGGCCGGTGGAGAGGAGAGAGGGGCAAACTGTTCCTGATGGGGAAGCTGGGGGGGGGGACAGTGCATCTACCGACAAAGTGCTCAGAGCAGGTGCAATTTGCAGTTCAAGAACAAGCAAGCATATTACCCGTGGCTTTTCATGCAGAATTCTAAATTGTGCTTTGCAACATGTGAAAAAGTAGTGTTACGGCTGTCTTCCGTCGAAGGAGAGGCGGACCAAAATGCAGCATGGTTATTTCGATACATCTTTAATGAAGATGATAAACATGAACAATACAAAACAATAAACGTAACATGAAAACCTAACCAGCCTTATCTGGTGCAAACAAACACTGAGACAGGAACAATCACCCACGAAACACTCAAAGAATATGGCTGCCTAAATATGGTTCACAATCAGAGACAACGATAAACACCTGCCTCTGATTGAGAACCACTCTAGGCAACCATAGACTTACCTAGACAACTCTACAATGCCACAATCCCATAACCTAAAAAACCCCAAGACAAAACACACCACATAAATAACCCATGTCACACCCTGGCCTGACCAAAATAATAAAGAAAAACACAAAATACTAAGACCAGGGCATGACAGGTAGGGTGCTTGGGTCTAGAATTAAAGGTAGGTAGCTTGACTGGAGGGATTAAACTAGCAAAAGAGTGGGTGGAATGTACAATAAATTAACATCTTGTGCATCAGACGTGAAAAGGCAACAACAAAGATCCCTCAGAAAAAAATGTTTTTAAACATGCCTGAACCGAGGCACATTTAGTAGCAGCAAGCCTTGTAGACAAGGCTAAAGAGGACACCAAGGATAAGAAAAAAATTAAATAAAAATAGACACCACAGCCAGAGTCTTCAGAACAGCCGTAGAAGGAGGCTAGACGTCACAGCCACATGTCCGCTCCTAGCGTTTATCACGAAGTTGACTCTCAGGAGTTAAATGACTTCACATGGGGAGAGTCATTGTGGGAGGTTTTGAAAACGAAGGACGGACATTTTTTTTCCCTTTACCTTCACAGCACATGTCGTGGATAATTGTCTCAGAAATATAATACTCTTACAAGAACTTGTGAATTCAATTATTTACAAGGTATCATGAGCCGTGCTGGTCCGCGGAACAGCCGACCCTTCTTAGCACTGGCTCTGCTTTTATACATACATAGCATTTGTGTACATCCCATATGTAAATTAAGTTACTCCCCCTTAGTTCGCCTGCCACCTCTATATTCCTAATCTGAGTGCATTGCTTGTTCCTGTCATGTACTGTCATGTTGTGTCTTGTCTCTGTCCTTTCCCTTCACCCTGTCTCCCTCTGCTGGTCGTTGTTAGGTTACCTTTTCTCCCCCGCTTTCCCCCAGCTGTTCCTTGTCTCCTCTGACTACCCATTCACCCCGTTTCCCACCTGTTCCCTTTTTCCCTCTGATTAGGTCCCTATATCTCTCTCTGTTTCTGTTCCTGTCCTTGTCGGATTCTTGTTTGTTGTGTTTCATGCCTGAGCCAGACTATCGTCATGTTTGCTGTAACCTTGTCCTGTCCTGTCGGAATCTGCCGGTCTATCTGAGCCTACCTATGTTTAGTTATTAAAGAAGCTCTGTTTAAGTTAGTTCGCTTTTGGGTCCTCATTCACTCACCATAACAGAAGAATCCGACCAAGAATGGACCCAGCGACTTCGGATCCTCTCCACTCAGCCGTCGGGATCCAGGGAGCGATGCTAGGCAGACACGAGCAGGAAGTGTCTGCTGCTCGACATGCCGTTGAGACCCTGGCCACCCAAGTCTCCAACCTCACAGAACAGGTTCACCATCTCCGCCTCGATCCACCGGCCACTTCCAGGGCTTTCGAATCTCCGGAGCCCAGAATCAATAACCCGCCGTGTTACTCTGGGGAGCCCACTGAATGCCGCTCGTTCCTCACCCAGTGTGATATTGTGTTTTCTCTCCAGCCCAACACTTACTCCAGGAGCACTGCTCGTGTCGCCTACGTCATATCTCTCCTTATTGGACGGGCTCGTGAGTGGGGCACGGCAATCTGGGAGGCAAGGGCTGAGTGTACTAACCAGTATCAGGACTTTAAGGAGGAGATGATACGGGTTTTTGATCGATCTGTTTTTGGGGAGGAGGCTTCCAGGGCCCTGTCTTCCCTATGTCAAGGCAATCGATCCATAACAGACTACTCTATTGAGTTTCGCACTCTTGCTGTCTCCAGTGGCTGGAACGAGCCGGCCTTGCTCGCTCGTCTTCTGGAGGGTTTCCGCGCAGAGGTAAAGGATGAGATTCTCTCCCGGGAGGTTCCTTCCAGCGTGGATTCCTTGATTGAACTCGCTATTCGCATTGAGCGACGGGTTGATCTTCGTCACCGAGCTCGTGGAAAGGAGCTTGCGCTCTCCGTCGCCTCCCTCTCCGCATCACTACCATCTTCCTCTGCCGGCTCGGGTGCTGAGCCCATGCAGCTGGGAGGTATCCGCATCTCGACTAAGGAGAGGGAACGGAGAATCACCAACCGCCTCTGTCTCTATTGCGGTTCCGCTGGTCATTTTGTCACTTCATGTCCAGTAAAAGGCCAGAGCTCGTCAGTAAGCGGAGGGCTACTGGTGAGCGCTACTACTCCTGTCTCTCCTTCAAGATCCTGCACTACCTTGTCGGTCCATCTACGCTGGACCGGTTCGTCAGCTTCCTGCAGTGCCTTAATAGACTCTGGGGCGGAGGGCTGTTTTATGGACGAGACCTGGGCTCGGGAACATGACATTCCTCTCAGACAGTTAAAGGAGCCCACGGCCTTGTTCGCCCTGGATGGTAGTCCTCTCCCCAGGATTCAGCGTGAGACGCTACCTTTAACCCTCACTGTTTCTGGTAATCATAGTGAAACCATTTCTTTTTTAATTTTTCGTTCACCTTTTACACCTGTTGTTTTGGGCCATCCCTGGCTAGTTTGTCATAATCCTTCCATTAATTGGTCTAGTAATTCTATCCTCTCCTGGAACGTCTCTTGTCATGTGAAATGTTTAATGTCTGCTATCCCTCCTGTTTCCTCTGTCTCTTCTTCACAGGAGGAGCCTGGTGATTTGACAGGGGTGCCGGAGGAATATCACGATCTGCGCACGGTGTTCAGTCGGTCCAGGGCCACCTCTCTTCCTCCACACCGGTCGTATGATTGTAGTATTGATCTCCTTCCGGGAACCACCCCCCCCCCGGGGTAGACTATACTCTCTGTCGGCTCCCGAACGTAAGGCTCTCGAAGATTATTTGTCTGTAGCTCTTGACGCCGGTACCATAGTCCCCTCCTCGTCTCCCGCCGGAGCGGGGTTTTTTTTTTGTCAAGAAGAAGGACGGGTCTCTGCGCCCCTGCATAGATTATCGAGGGCTGAATGACATAACAGTGAAGAATCGTTATCCGCTTCCTCTTATGTCTTCAGCCTTCGAGATCCTGCAGGGAGCCAGGTTTTTCACTAAGTTGGACCTTCGTAACGCTTACCATCTCGTGCGCATCAGGGAGGGGGACGAGTGGAAGACGGCGTTTAACACTCCGTTAGGGCACTTTGAATACCGGGTTCTCCCTTTCGGCCTCGCTAACGCTCCAGCTGTCTTTCAGGCATTAGTCAATGATGTCCTGAGAGACATGCTGAACATCTTTGTTTTCGTTTACCTTGACGATATCCTGATTTTTTCACCGTCACTCCAGATTCATGTTCAGCACGTTCGACGTGTCCTCCAGCGCCTTTTAGAGAATTGTCTTTTTGTGAAGGCTGAGAAGTGCACTTTTCATGCCTCCTCCGTCACATTTCTCGGTTCTGTTATTTCCGCTGAAGGCATTAAGATGGATCCCGCTAAGGTCCAAGCTGTCATTGATTGGCCCGTCCCTAAGTCACGCGTCGAGCTGCAGCGCTTTCTCGGCTTCGCGAACTTCTATCGTCGTTTCATCCGTAATTTCGGTCAGGTGGCAGCTCCTCTCACAGCCCTTACTTCTGTCAAGACGTGCTTTAAGTGGTCCGTTTCCGCCCAGGGAGCTTTTGATCTCCTCAAGAATCGTTTTACATCCGCTCCTATCCTTGTTACACCTGACGTCTCTAGACAGTTCGTTGTCGAGGTTGACGCGTCAGAGGTGGGCGTGGGAGCCATCCTTTCTCAGCGCTTCCTCTCTGACGACAAGGTCCACCCATGCGCGTATTTTTCTCATCGCCTGTCGCCGTCGGAACGTAACTATGATGTGGGTAACCGCGAACTGCTCGCCATCCGGTTAGCCCTAGGCGAATGGCGACAGTGGTTGGAGGGGGCGACCGTTCCTTTTGTCGTTTGGACTGACCATAGGAACCTTGAGTACATCCGTTCTGCCAAACGACTTAATGCGCGTCAGGCGCGTTGGGCGCTGTTTTTCGCTCGTTTCGAGTTCGTGATTTCTTATCGTCCGGGCTCTAAGAACACCAAGCCTGATGCTTTGTCTCGTCTCTTCAGTTCTTCAGTAGCCTCCACTGACCCCGAGGGGATTCTCCCTGAGGGGCGTGTTGTCGGGTTGACTGTCTGGGGAATTGAGAGGCAGGTAAAACAAGCGCTCACTCACACTCCGTCGCCGCGCGCTTGTCCTAGGAACCTTCTTTTCGTTCCCGTTCCTACTCGTCTGGCCGTTCTTCAGTGGGCTCACTCTGCCAAGTTAGCCGGCCACCCTGGCGTTCGGGGTACGCTTGCTTCCATTCGCCAGCGTTTTTGGTGGCCCTCCCGGGAGCATGACACGCGTCGTTTCGTGGCTGCTTGTTCGGTCTGCGCGCAGACTAAGTCCGGTAACTCTCCTCCTGCCGGCCGTCTCAGGCCGCTTCCTATTCCCTCTCGACCGTGGTCTCACATCGCCTTAGATTTTGTCACCGGACTGCCTTCGTCAGCGGGGAAGACTGTTATTCTTACGGTTGTCGATAGGTTCTCTAAGGCGGCTCATTTCATTCCCCTTGCTAAGCTTCCTTCTGCTAAAGAGACGGCACAAATCATCATCGAGAATGTTTTCAGAATTCATGGCCTTCCGTCAGACGTCGTTTCGGACAGAGGTCCGCAATTCACGTCTCAATTTTGGAGGGAGTTTTGCCGTTTGATTGGGGCTTCCGTCAGTCTCTCTTCCGGCTTTCACCCCCAGTCTAACGGTCAAGCAGAACGGGCCAATCAGACTATTGGTCGCATCTTACGCAGTCTTTCTTTTCGTAACCCTGCGTCTTGGTCAGAACAGCTCCCCTGGGCAGAATACGCCCACAACTCGCTTCCTTCGTCTGCGACCGGGCTATCTCCTTTTCAGAGTAGCCTCGGGTACCAGCCTCCGCTGTTCTCATCTCAGTTCGCCGAGTCCAGCGTCCCCTCCGCTCAGGCTTTTGTCCAACGTTGCGAGCGCACCTGGAAGAGGGTCAGGTCTGCACTTTGCCGTTATAGGACGCAGACTGTGAGGGCTGCTAATAAGCGTAGAACTAAGAGTCCTAGATATTGTCGCGGTCAGAGAGTTTGGCTCTCCACTCAGAACCTTCCCCTTAAGACGGCTTCTCGCAAGTTGACCCCGCGGTTCATTGGTCCGTTCCGTATTTCTCGGGTCATTAATCCTGTCGCAGTTCGACTTCTTCTTCCGCGATACCTTCGTCGCGTCCACCCGGTCTTCCATGTCTCCTGCATCAAGCCCGTCCTTCGCGCCCCCGCTCGTCTCCCCCCCCCCCCCCCCCCCCATCCTTGTCGAGGGCGCACCCATCTACAGGGTCCGTAGAATTTTGGACATGCGTCCTCGGGGCCGTGGTCACCAGTACCTCGTAGATTGGGAGGGGTACGGTCCTGAGGAGAGGAGTTGGGTTCCCTCTCGGGACGTGCTGGACCGTGCGCTGATCGAGGATTTCCTCCGTTGCCGCCAGGTTTCCTCCTCGAGTGCGCCAGGAGGCGCTCGGTGAGTGGGGGGGTACTGTCATGTACTGTCATGTTGTGTCTTGTCTCTGTCCTTTCCCTTCACCCTGTCTCCCTCTGCTGGTCGTTGTTAGGTTACCTTTTCTCCCCCGCTTTCCCCCAGCTGTTCCTTGTCTCCTCTGACTACCCATTCACCCCGTTTCCCACCTGTTCCCTTTTTCCCTCTGATTAGGTCCCTATATCTCTCTCTGTTTCTGTTCCTGTCCTTGTCGGATTCTTGTTTGTTGTGTTTCATGCCTGAGCCAGACTATCGTCATGTTTGCTGTAACCTTGTCCTGTCCTGTCGGAATCTGCCGGTCTATCTGAGCCTACCTATGTTTAGTTATTAAAGAAGCTCTGTTTAAGTTAGTTCGCTTTTGGGTCCTCATTCACTCACCATAACAGTTCCACGCCCACTAACGCTCATATCTGCTTTTGGTTAGGTTATAACGATGACAGAACCCTTTTCATGTTCTAATAATAATGTATGCATTGCATGCTTATGTTTCACGTGTTAGTCATCAGTTATCTTGCTTCCATCCTTCTTCCTGTATCCTTCTGACCATAGTACGTCCAGCTGTCATAAATGTTCGTATGGTCTTGGTTAATGTACTCTTTCAAAAAAATAGCCTTGGTGTCATATGGCCTGGGTGTCATCTTCTCTGAATGTGCATGTCCTTGCTACTTCAGCCTGGCAACTAGACCTATTTATATTTAATGCTTTTGCCCCAACACACAGATCAAGTTTGTGATCTGAATATGTGCTTCATATTATCACATAGGCAGGAGGCCTATATATTCTCATATATGTGTTCTGCTGTAACCTTACATTGATTTATTTTATTTGAAGTTATATTCTGATATTGTGATATTTGTTCTACTGCTTACATTGATTGATCATGAAATTTATGTGAGCCCCACTGCTCAGTATGTGTGCATGTGGCGTGTGTTCTGCAGTGTCGTGTAACAATATTTCTGTACATTGATGTCTAGAAAATTAGGCTATAAGAAATGCGGACTTGTGTGAGCTCAAGTATACTCAAGTATGTGGGCATACTGCACTGACGTCTAAAAATGCTTCAAATTAATTTGCACCTTGGAGAGTGCTGTCCGTTTCACCGCCATAGATAGAAGGCTGCTTGGCTGCTACGTTGTGTTTGACACTTTTTTCCTCAATGTGTTCTGGTACCCCAGAGCCCCCCCCCCTCTCACGCATTCAATGTGTCTTCTGGGACCTCCCAATTTACAAATTAAGCACTGGGTGGAGCTGCCTGTGTTAATTATGGACATTAATACGATAACCATCTTTCATAAGAACAATGTTAGATTGTTATTGTTATTTATGAAAACAACTGTCTGCATCTGATTAAGACTCTGTAATAAAGATGTTATCTTTATCATTATTTTGGCTGTCGAACAAAACAGGCAGATGCAGATCAGGGCTTAGCACTGTGATGACTATTTTGTTTTTGAATGTTTCCATCTCTGACAGTTTTAGTCTGAATAGTCTTAGCACTGAACTATTGATCTGTCAGTCAGTCACTGTGCATTGAAAGAAGTAGCCTGGAAATTGGAATTAGTTGACATTACCACTCTAAATGGGAAGAAGGCTAGGCCTACATTCTTCAACGGAAATTTGCATTTACACAGACAGCTGCGTTTACACAGACAGCCTGGTTATGATATTTTGCCAATTAATTGCAAAACAGCTGATCTGATTGGTCAAAAGTCCAATTATTGGAAAAAGATCAGAGTTTGGCATCCAGTGTAAATGCAGCCTAAAATTATTTATCCTTCTAATCCAGAAGTCTCCGTCATCATTCATTAAGACTTGGGTAATTGTCAAACGGTTATAAATCATGTTATTGGCTTGGAACTGGAGCACACCTGTGTCTCGAAATGAACTATATTTGTGACCATGTTTTTGGTTATGACATACGTCTGGGGCCAGACTTGTCACCCAACCTGTCTCGTGTTTACTCTACTGGCTGACAGACATGGGTTCAAATACTATTTGAAATAATTTCAAATACTTTCACAGTGTTTGATCGAGGTTGCCATGTGAAATGGAAGCAATAAAATAGTCTAAAAAGTGTAAACACTCACCAATCAAGTACTCCAGGCAGGCTAAAGCAAATGCTCAAAGTATTCAAAAGATTTCAACTACTATTTGAACCCAGGTCTGCTGGCTTGGTGTTTGTAGAACAGATTGCATGGGGATTTGTGACGAGGACGTCGTCGTGGCAATACAGATTTGCCAATTAACCTTGATGTGACTGTAATTACTAAGTCACTTTAGTAAAATGAATTAATTTCCCAAAAGGATGAACAAAACAAAATTATCTCACCCTCATCCTGAAGAGAGACAATATGGCTGTCAGTAATTAGTGGCTGGTTCCATCATAGAAATATAATTACTAGAACGGATAATTATATTAATCTGAGGGGCTTTTCTAGACTCCAATCTAGTTATTCTATTCCATATTCCTGTGGTTTATTGTATATTGTGGTTATTCTCCCCTCAGTGTATAGCTCTGATATGGTGACTGGCTGCTCACAACACTGACATCTCCATGGTTCAACAATGAAATGCGTCTGAAATGACACCCTATTCCCTTTAGTGCGCAACTTTTGACCAGTTGTGCACTATATAGGGAATAGGGTGCCATTTGGGACATATGAAGTGTCCTTTCGACTTTTACGAAGGCATTAAAGCATATTAATTTATATACCGTCTCTATTTATATTCTTGTCAACCCCATCGCATTAATAGAGTGTGACTGCAAGGCCCCTTGTTATCTGTGGCCATGGTGTGTATGGTGTGTATGTATGAATCGAAGGGGGTAGGGACAACAAACGTTCTTAAAGTTCTCGGTTCAGTTCCCATGTTCTTAATTTGTGTTCCCCACAGAGGTCTGGGTGCTCTCTTCTCCTAATTGCACACACTGTAATTAACATTCACATTTCCTAAAAGCAATTGTTATTTTGGAAACTATTTCTCAGGTGGCATCGCCATCAAAGAGGTTGTTAAACTTTGTTGCCAGAGAAAGAAAAAGAACAGAGGAATAAAGAAAAGATAGACAAAGTAGCGTGACGTGGAAGTTAATTAAATCTATTGGGCTTTATTCCCTTCCATCCCTCCTGTCCCATGAACCCTTTCCTCCCAAGGATCATTAGTCTTGATAGAAACACAATGTTACAGTGGCAGCTTCAAATTGGGGGATTTGTAAGAAGTGCTATTGAGCGGTCTTCTGACATGGCCTGAGCCAAGGTCTTAACAGGGGATGGAGTCACCGTATCTAAATAAAATACAAAATACTTTAGATAAGTATTGTATATAATCAAAATACAGTCATGTTTGGTGTTTTGTGTTTTCAAAAATACATTTTCAAGTACATGCCTTCACTACAACCACATTCTCAATAACAGTAACAAAATGGTTTCACTTGCTATGAATGCAATATCTGATTGTTTATCTACCTGAAGTCGCTCTGGATCCGAAATTCAAACTAAATGACCAAAATGTTCATGTTTACGTAAAAATAAGCCATTGCTAAACATAACCGCGGGGACGGCGGGTTAAGAGTCAACCCGTGAGTCACTAATGTGGATGTTTGTTTGAGTATGTGTTTGTGTGTGTAGATGTGTGTGATTGAGACCAAACGTGTGTGTGACACGTGTAACCCCCCCACCGCCCCACTTGTGTGTGGTGTGTGTGTATGAGCTGCTAATGATTGTTGCTCCTGGTATGATGGCAGAATGTCAACATCCACCACAGCTCTCGCTCTCTCTCTCTCTCTCTCTCTCTCTCTTAGCCTGGGTATCAAAGTGATCTGACAGGCAGTAAATGGAATGGAGTGTTCTTGTAGGTATTGACAATGATGACGAAGAATGGGCAAGAATGGACAAGAATCACATCATGACCGTGTTGTTGGAGGAGCGGTCATGGTGACAGGTTTGTGTGTATGTGAGCAGGGCAAAATAATGGGGAAATTGAGCAATTAAGGTGACTTAACTACTTGGAGTAACCCTGGATTGTAAACTGTCATGGTCAAAACATATTGATACAACAGTAGGTAAGATGGTGAGCAGTCTGTCCATAATAAAGCCCTGCTCTGCCACTATCAACAAGGCAAGTCCTACAGGCCCCAGTTTTGTCGCACCTAGGCTACTGTTCAGTATTGTGGTCTGGTGCCAAATAAAGGGACTTAGGAAAATTACAATTGGCTCAGAACAGGGCAGCACGGCTGGCTTTTAAAAGTACTCCGAGCGCTAACATTACACGCATGTCAATCTCTCATGGGTCAAAGTGGAAGAGAGATTGACTTCATCACTTCACATTTTGTAAGGAGTGTTGACAAGATGAATGTACCGAGCTGTCTGTTTAAACTAGTAGCACACAGCTCGGACACCCATGCATACCCCAGTGCACCTACATTGTAAACGTTCACTCATAGGCTAGGTTGTAGCAACCTTACACCTGCATTGCTTGCTGTTTGGGGTTTTAGGCTGGGTTTCTGTAAAGCACTTTGAGATATCAGCTGAAGGGCTATATATAAATTTGATATAGGGAAAATGATAGTATCATGTAGTAACCTAAACCTATCGATGTTAGATTGAGCTGGGTGAATGTAATATGAATGACAGTCATCCAATGTGCTGTAATGGGAATAAGGCTATGCTCATCGTCCTCCCTCATCTTAAATGTCACTGACCGCCACTGCTTGGCATTTTGGTTCCTCACTTATGCGTGGCACAAATTGGGATATGGGGGAGGGTGATATGTGCAGAGTATATGCAAATGTTTTTGCGGACTATTGTGTTTTTGGGGACATTACTGTTCACAAACAACCATTAGTCATGACTGAATTTTGCATCCCAAATGGCATCCTATCCCCTGTTTTCCGCATGACTTTTGACCAGGGCTCACATCTATAGGGATCCATTTGGGGCACCTGCAGATACATTAGCTTCACAGCCTCAGCTAGGCTCCAGCCAATTTACAGAGCAATTAGTCTCTCCATGTCACCAGGGTGTGTGTGTGTGTGTGTGTGTGTGTGTGTGTGTGTGTGTGTGTGTGTGTGTGTGTGTGTGTGTGTGTGTGTGTGTGTGTGTGTGTGTGTGTGTGTGTGTGTGTGAGCGAGACACAGAGACAGAGAGAATGATTTAGAACTGGGGAAAGGGTTGCCATGCTTTTTGGTCAAGAGTTCTTAGCTATTATATTATTCATTATTTAAATTCAACCTTGGGCTCCTCACTGATGATGAGTAAGAAATTATTGAAATTATCGATTATCGTAGATTAAATCGATGGTGACAGTTTCCTATCCTCAGTGCAGTGGGCAGCTGGTAGGAGGTGCTCTTATTCTCCATGAACTTTACAGTGTCCCAGAACTTTTGGGGAATTGAGTGTAGAAGGAAGAAAATTGAGTGTATCGGTACCTGACTTCCCTGGAAAGTCTGCTAACGCCACAGGATGTTTTTGTGCTGGTCAAGGGCAGTCAAGTCTGGGGTGAACCAAGGGCTATATCTGTTCTTTATTTTACATTTTTTGAATGGGGAATGCTTATTTAAGATTGAGAGGAAGGCACTTTTGAAGAGCAACCAGGCATCCTTTACTGACGGGATGAGGTCAATATCCTTCCAGGATACCCGGGCCAGGTCGATTAGAAAGGCCTGCTCGCAGAAGTGTTTTAGGGTGTGTTTGACAGTGATGAGTGGTGGTCGGTTGAACGCGAACCCATTATGCACACAGGCAATGAGGCAGTGATCGCTGAGATCCTGGTTGGAAACAGGTGTATTTAGAGGGCAAGTTGGTCAGGATGATATCTAAGAGGGTGACCATGGTTACGGATTTAGGGTTGTACCTGGTAGGTTCCTTGATAATTTGTGTGAAATTGAGGTCATCCAGCTTAGATTGTAGGACGTCCGGGGTGTTAAGCATGTCCCAGTTTAGGTCACCTAACAGTACAAACTCTTAAGATAGATGGGTGCGATCAATTCACATATGGTGTCCAGGGCACAGCTGGGGGCTGAAGGGGGTTAAAACAAGCGGCAACCATGAGAGACTTGAATGAATGAATACACCACCGATCACACGCAAACACAGTTCACTTTCATAGCAGCCAGATACAAACAGCATTGTCACTTTGCTTGTTAATTCCTTCTCGCATCTACACTCCTCATTTTTGCCTTCGCTTGTGGACTTCAGTGCACAACACATCTCCTGTCTTTGACCAGGAGGAAAAACTTTCCAAGCCAAACCTTCATATCACAATCGCTAACCGCTACACACAGCCGATATCGTTGTCACCTTATTAGCTAGAGTCAGCCAACATAGTTGGAAAGGGATCACAGCAGTGATTGAATGAGGGTTTGTGAGGCATGTGTTGAGGTGTTCAGAGGCTTGACCAGTGCAGGACAGGAAGACAAAAAACTATAAGACAACACACTACACAGTTAGACAAAGAGCTAAAAATAAGTTAGTCCAAGCAAGGAGTAAAATCGTTGATGTGTAATAATGTGATTGTGTAAGTGATTGACTCTACATACAGTAATGAGAAAAAATTGATACGGGTACTCACAGTGCTTGGAGGGGAAACATTCAATGTGCCAGTTGATGAGTGGGCATGTGAGACGTGGCTTCAAATCATTTCAGGAGAAAGTTGACAATGGTAGTGAGTGGAGTAGTCATCACCTCTTAATCAGGGAACAGGAGGGGTAAATACAAGTAGCAGATGCATTCTTTAACAGATGCGCCATCATAGGTTTGGACAACAGGTTCATCTATGAACTTAAACTCAGACATCTCAAAATTCATAAAGTCAAACACAGACTATGCATCTCGCCCACTTGACACATTAAAGTAGCCCAAGAAACATTCCTGAATAAAACCCTGATCATCCACATACCGTGATGATAGGTGACAACTGCAAGAAGACTGGTGCAGGTCCCAGAGCGGTGGGGCAATTTTAAACAGTTGATCAGACAGAAAAATTGTCTCGTTGTTAGATTTCTAATGTTTAGGTGTAGCCTAGGCTGCTGCAACATTTATGTTATGAGTTTTTGCTTGTGTCTGTCCGGAGTGATTATGCGTTATCATCTTTGCTAAATAAATACTGCTGGAATGTGGAAAGCCTACCCGAGCGCACACGAAAAACAATGCGCTGCGTCAAACTCTGTCTTTAATATACCTTTTATTGGATGAGGCAATGGAAACATTCAAATCACTGGGAATTGTTTTCAACATCCCAGAAAAGACAGTCGAAAGTTCCATATGTTCAGCAAGTAAAGCATCAGAAAGTGCATTTACCTCTGCAAGCTCCTTGTAGTTGCCCTTGTTACTGGAACTTTCCCTCTCGTTGTGTCTGTTAAACCAGATGTACTTCTGATTCAAGTTAGTGTGAACACCCTCACCTTTTCATCCTTCTTCATGAAACTGATCTCAGGCAGACGTCGACCCTCGCATTTAAACCACACCTTTTCCGTGTACCCCAGAGAATGAAACGGGTACTACAACAAAAAGTCCACAACATTTTCGGCAGCATATGCCATTCTACCATTCTGGTGAAGAAATGTACACACTTGTGCTGGTAGCTAGCTAGCTACTGAAGATACCAAAGCAAATTTAAATAAATTGCACTAACTGAACACAAAAAGAAAGTTCTAAAACCAAGAAAACAATTTAAAATATACCTATACTAATTTGAATTGAATAATATTTAAAAATGCTCAACTATCACTCTTCACTCATAATCTCTATCCAATAATGTCATCAAGCCTCTCAACACATAGAACACCCATAATGCGCAGTGGCACAATCCCAATACAACTCACTATGTCCGTTCTCTCATCCTAATTCTATGATTGGATGGACAACATGCAAAAGCTTTTATTGGTTGGAGGACTTTCTCCGGAAGTGGTGATAATTATCAGGTCTGTCTATGGAAGGGGGTGAGGCCGAGGAGCCTCCGAGGTTTTGTATTTAAGTCAATGTAGCCAGAGGAGGACGGAAGCTAGCTGTCCTCCGGCAACACCATGGTGCTACCCCAGACAGTGCTGTTGAAGTTACTGTAGACCTTCATTCCAAAACAATATATTTGAATAAATTATTTGGTGACATGAATATATTTAGTATAGTT
The DNA here is from genome assembly GCF_013265735.2 of Oncorhynchus mykiss. Taxonomy (NCBI): domain Eukaryota; kingdom Metazoa; phylum Chordata; class Actinopteri; order Salmoniformes; family Salmonidae; genus Oncorhynchus; species Oncorhynchus mykiss. The sequence continues at coordinate 46,662,113 of NC_048579.1, forward strand.
TTATCTAAAAAGGTTAACTTTTTTAATGTTTCACAATTTTTATTTTTATTAAATTTCACTGAGGAGAATGGTCCTTGTTACAACTTCTAACAATGGTGAGTGGAGGAGTCAAGCGCAGAGAGCAGGTAATTCAGTACGTGGATATTTTATTCCATAGACTGTGGAACCACGACATGCAAAACACCAGGGCGCATGAAACAACCCGTCCCAAAATGCAACGGACTAAAAACTGTCCGGAAAAATACTGATAACACTCATACATAGATAACAGGAAACAAGCCCGCACAAATACCCAGCGGGCCTAGTGCCCTTAAATAGCCTACTAACAAACACTAACTCAAAACAGGTGTACCCAATTAAACACAATAAACAGAAACAAATGGAAAGGGAATCGATGGCAGCTAATAGGCCGGCGACAACGACCGCCGAGCGCCGCCCGAACAGGAAGAGGCACCATCTTTGGCGAGATTCGTGACAGTACTTCCCTTCCTCCTCTGAGGAGCCTTCACTGCTACATGTACATTGCCTTGCAGAAGTATTGATCCCCCTTGGCATTTTTCCTATTTTGTTTCATTACAGCCTGTAATTTAAATAGATTTTTATTTGGATTTCATGTAATGGACATACACAAAATAGTCTAAATTGGAGAAGTAAGTAAAAATAACTTGTTTAAAAGAATAATACAAATAAAAAAACGGATATTTGGTGGGTGCATATGTATTCACCCCTTTCGCTATGAACCCCTAAATAAGATCTGGTGCAACCAATTACCTTCAGATGTCAAATTATTAGTTTAATAAAGTCCATCTGTGTGCAATCTAAGTGTCACATAATCTAAGTGTCACATGATATGTACACCTATTCTGAAGGCCCCAGATTCTGCAACACCACTAAGCAAGCGGCACCCCCCCAAGCAAGCAGCACCATGAAGACCAAGGAGCTCTCCGAACAGGTCAGGGACAAAGTGGTGGAGAAGTACAGATCAGGGCTGGGTTATAAACAAATATTTGAAACTTTGAACATCCCACGGAGCACTATTAAAACATGGAAGGAATATGGCACCACAACAAACCTGCCAAGAGAGGGCCACCCACCAAAACTCACAGACCAGAAGAGGAGGGCATTAACCTCTCTGGGATATGTAGGATGCTAGCCAGGAGCCAGGGAAAATGCAGAGCGCCAAATTCAAATAAATTACTATAAAAATCTAACTTTCATTAAATCACACATGGAAGATAGCAAATTAAAGCTACACTTGTTGTGAATCCAGCGAACGTGTCAGATTTCAAAAAGGCTTTTCGGCGAAAGCAAACAACGTCATTATCTGAGGATAGCACCATAGTAAACAAAGAGAAAAAACATATTTCATCACTGCAGGCGCGACACAAAACGCCTTACCTTTGACAAGCTTCTTTTGTTTGTACTCTATTATGTCCCATAAACATCACAAATGGTCCTTTTGTTCAATTAATTCCATCGATATATATCCAAAATATCCATTCATTTGGCGCGTTTGATCCAGAAAAACACCAGTTCCAACTTGCGCATCGTGACTACAAAATATCTCAAAAGTAACCTGTAAACTTTGCCAAACATTTAAAACTACTTTTGTAACACAACTTTAGGTATTTTTTTACGTAAAAAAAAAAAATGAAGACGGGATGATCTGTGTTCAATACAGGAAGAAAACAAATGGTAGCATGCTTTCTGGTTACGTACCTCTATCTAACAGTACACTTCAAGTGACCCTCGTTCAAGATGGCAGTACTTCTTCAATACACAAAGGAATAACCTCAACCAATTTCAAAAGACTGTTGACATCCAGTGGAAGCGATAGGATCTGCAAGAAGGTCCCTTAGAAATCTGGATTCCCAATGAAAAATCATTGTAAAGAGTGACCTAAAAAAAAAGAAAATTGAATGGCTTGCCGTCGGGGTTTTGCCTGCTAAATAAGTTCTGTTATACTCACTGACATGATTCAAACAGTTTAAGAAAGGTCAGACTGTTTTCTATCCAAATACTAATAATATGCATATCTTGTCTTCTGGGGATGAGTAGCAGGCAGTTGAATTTGAGCATGCATTTCATTCGGACGTGAAAATACTGCCCCCTGTCACCAAGAAGTTAATCAGAGAGGCAACAAAGATACCAAAGATAACCCTGAAGGAGCTGCAAAGCTCCACAGCGGAGATTGGAATATCTGTCCATAGGACCACTTTAAGCTGTACACTCCACAGAGCTGGGCATTACAGAAGAGTGGCCAGAAAAAAGCCATTGCTTAAAGAAAAAAATAAGCAAACACGTTTGGTGTTCGCCAAAAGGCATGTTGGAGACTCCCCAAACATATGGAAGAAGGTACTCTGGTCAGATAAGACAAAAAATTTGCTTTTTGGCCATCAAGGAAAACGCTATGTCTCGTGCATGGTCTATGTCTATGGTGGAAAATAAGTATTTGGTCACCTACAAACAAGCAAGATTTCTGGCTCTCACAGACCTGTAACAACTTCTTTAAGAGGCTCCTCTGTCTTCCACTCATTACCTGTATTAATGGCCCCTGTTTGAACTTGTTATCAGTATAAAAGACACCTGTCCACAACCTCAAAACAGTCACACTCCAAACTCCACTATGGCCAAAAAACAAAGAGCTGTCAAAGGACAAAATAAACTAAATTGAAGACCTGCACCAGGCTGGGAGGACTGAATCTGCAATAGGTAAGCAGCTTGGTTTGAAGAAATCAACTGTGGGAGCAATTATTAGGAAATGGAAGACATACAAACCACTGAGCAGAGAGCTGGGACCAAAGTAACAAAACCTACCGTAAGCAAGGGCATTGAAGATTAAACGTGGCTGGGTCCTTCAGCATGACAATGATCCCAAACACACCGCCCGGGGAACTAAGGAGTGGCTCCGTAAGAAGCATTTCAAGGTCCTGGAGTGGCCTAGCCAGTCTCCAGATCTCAACCCCGTTGAAAATCTTTGGAGGGAGTTGAAAGTCCGTGTTGCCCAGCAATAGCCCCAAAACATCAGTGCCCTAGAGGAGATCTGCATGGAGGAATGGGCCAAAATACCAGCAACAGTGTGTGAAAATCTTGTGAAGACTTACAGAAAACGTTTGACCTCTGTCATTGCCAACAAAGGGTACATAACAAAGCATTGAGATAAACTTTTATTTTTGACCAAATACTTATTTCCCACCATAATTATCAAATAAATTCATTAAAAATCCTACAATGAGATTTTCTGGATTTTTTTTCTCATTCTATCTGTCATAGTTGAAGTGTACCTATGATGAAAATTACAGGCCTCTCTCATCTTTTTAAGTGGGAGAACTTGCACAATTGGTGGCTGACTAAATACTTTTTTGCCCCACTGTATATAGGAACGGGTAATAAAGCCATCGCAACAAATATAACAATGAAATACATTCTAAGTGCTTATGTGCCATTTAAAATATTCCTTCGCTACATTGAAACATTAAAGGTTCCTCCAAGAACCCCTAAACTAACAAAGGCTGGAATTATGAACCCATAGACTTCATTTGTGCCTCGAGTTACTGATAATTCTAAGTTTACACAGTCAAACTAACTACTGTCCAATAAATGGGCAAAAGATCAGAATTGAGCTTCCTGTGTAAGTTTACATGTAGGTAGGTTAACACGATCATACACATGTTATGCGGCTTTTGATTAATTAGGACAAATAGCAAGTCTAAACAGTGCCCTTGAGAACAAACATTGACAGAAACTGTTGTTTCAAAGGAAACTCATAAATAATTACCAACATTAAACATAGGGCTGCGACTTCAAATGTTTACCTTTCAAAATTAGATCAAATAGAAAACAGATTCATTAAGTCGCCCTGCCACATACTTTGAATTTGAGGGGGGGGGGGGGGGGGGGGTAAACAAAATATCACACGCATGCACACACACACACTTCCTGAGAAATATTTTTCCCAAAAGGGTTATTTCTGGAGGGATAGGGATAGTAGAAGAACCAAGGTTCTTTGTAAGGCAAAGGGTTCAACCCAGAAACTCGTAAGAACCGTTTTTGGAAGTAAGGGGTCTTCGATTACTCTTTGGGAGGCAAGAAGGATTATTTGAAAGGCAAGAACCTCTAAAGCGTTGGTCCCATGTTTAATGAGCTGAAATAAAATATCCCAGAAATGTTCCAAATCAAACCAAAATGAAATCAAACTTTGTTTGTCACGTGCACCGAATACAAGTGTAGACCTTACGTGAAATGATTTCTTACATTGCTTAACCACCAGTGCAGTTCAAGAAGAGTTAAGAAAATATTTCCCAAATAAACTAGAGTAAAGTAACACAATACATAAAAAAACAAGGCTATATACAGGGGGTACCGGTACTGAGTCAGCATGCAGGGGTACAGGTTAGTCGAGGTAATTTGTACATGTAGGTAGGTGCGAAGTGACTATGCATGGGTAACAAACAGCGAGTAGCAGCAGTGTACAAAACAATTATTCACCCACTTGACATTTTTCCTAGTTTGTTGCCTTACAACCTGAAATTAAAATATGTTGGGGGGTTTGTATCATTTGATTTACACAACATGCCTACCACTTTGAAGAGGCGAAATATGTTTTATTGTGAAAAAAACAAGAAATAAGACAATAAAAACTGAAAACTTTAGTGTGCATAACTTCCCCCCCCCCCTCCTCCCGAGTCAACACTTTGTAGATCCACCTATTGCAGCAATTACAGCTGCAAGTCTCTTGGGTTACGTCTCTATAAGCTTGGCACATCTAGCCACTGGGATTTTTGCCCATTCTTCCAGGCAAAACTGCTCCAGCTCCTTCAAGTAGGATGGGTTCTGCTGGTGTACAGCAATCTTTAAGTCATACCACAGATTCTCAATTGGATTGAGGTCTGGGCTTTGACTAGGCCATTCCAAGATATTTAAATGTTTCCCCTTAACGTTGCTTTAGCAGTGTGCTTAGGGTCATTGTCCTGCTGGAAGGTGAACCCCCGTCCCAGTCTCAAATCTCTGGAAGACTGAAACAGGTTTCCATCAACAATTTCCTTGTATTTCCATCCATCATTTCTTCATTTCTGACCAGTTTCCCAGTCCCACATTATGAAAAACATCCCCACAGGATGATGCTGCCACCACCATGCTTCACTGTGGGGATGGTGTTCTCGGCGTGATGAGAGGTTTTGGGTTTGCGCCAGACAGAGTTTTCCGTGATAGCTAAAAAGCAACATTTTTGTCTCATCTGACCAGAGAACCTTCTTCCATATGATTGGGGAGTCTCCCACATGCCTTTTGGCAAACACCAAACGTGTTTGCTCATTGTGTTCCTTAAGCAATGGCTTTTTTCTGGACACTCTTCCGTAAAGCCCAGCTCTGTGGAGTGTACGGCTTAAAGTGGTCCTATGGACAGATACTCCAATCTCTGCTATGGTGCTTTGCAGCTCCTTCAGGGTTATATTTGGTCTCTTTGTAGCTTCTTTGATTAATGCCCTCCATGCCTGGTCCGTGAGTTTTGGTGGGCGGCTCTCTCTTGGCAGGTTTGTTGTGGTGCCACATTCTTTCCATTTTTTAATAATGGATTTAATGGTGCTCCGTGGGAGGTTCAAAGTTTCTAATCTTTTTTTATAACCCAACCCTGATCTGTACTTCTTCACAACTTTGTCCCTGGCCTGTTTGGAGAACTCCTTGGTCGTCATGGTGCCGCTTGTTTCAACACTAATTAAGGTCGCTGCTCAGGCTCCGAATTACCTATCGAGCCGAAACTCGGGATTCGGGGTCGCCTCCGCTGGGCCTACAAAATGTCAGAACTGGATCCGTAGCTAGAACGTAACTTTGTGTTTTAAGTTTTTTATTATGGTTTCAACAGAAGGAGCTGTGAATTTTTGGCAAGCTATGAAATATGTGATAGTTGGCTTCTAAACGAGTTGGACTGTATGGGTTTGGTGTCAGTATGTATCAGTACGTATCAGTTTGGTTTCAGAGGGATATCTTGTTGACTGACGGACGCTGACTTGATGGCTGACTTTTGTCTGTTTGCAATAAGTTTAAACAGTGATGAAACATCACCAAATGACAGACTGAAATCAACACTAAAAGTGTTGGCAAATGGAATCACCTTAGTCTCTAGGCCGTGCCGAGTTCAAGGAGATGACCCACTTGACCGTAGCTCGCTCAGTCTGACCGCAGGGACCGTGCAAATAGCAGGCCTGGAATGAAGCCTGACTAGTAGTGATTTAATGATGCTTTGGACATATTGCAGCCTCTGGATCACACAGAGACACGCCATTTTCGATGGTCTCATCGGGGGGAGGTTGGTATGGACAAGCCACAGAGTTATTCTAGCTTCGTGCACCAGTTTATGTAGTCTGACACATAAGAGTTTCTCCCTAGGTATAACATGGGTTTACAAATTATGCTCTAACTCTGCTTCTGTGCAGGCCATTTTCAAAATACCTTTTGCCACGTGTTCAGGGTCGCCAGTCCCTCTACAGATATCAACATGAAAATATTGAATGGTCCCCTTCATATCCTAAAAGGGGAAATGTGAACTTTACCATCATTTAGGGCTTAAATGTGGAGGCTTAAATCATCACAGAAAGGGAAACAAATGGCATCACCATTGTCTCTAGGCCATGCAGAGTTCAACGAGATGCCCCACTTGACCGTAGCTCGTACGGTCTGACCGCAGCAACCTTGCAAATAAGTAGGCCCAAATTGAAGCCTGGCCTACATTTGAGGTGCTTTTGGGTGACAACGGCAGAACCGTTAAGGTTAGAAGCATAAATCAACCACAGGAACATTCCTAAGGTCCTCCCAATCTGTGTAAGCCTAACTGGTTACCCGGACTATTTGCATTTTGTGGCCCCTCCAACCCCTCTTTTACGCTGCTGCTACTCTCTGTTTATCTTACATGAATAGTCACTTTAAGTATATATTCATGTACATACTACCTAAATTGGCCCGACCAACCAGTGCTCCCGCACATTGGCTAACCTGGCTATCTGCATTGTGTCCCACGACCCGCCAACCCCTCTGTTTACACTTCTGCTACTCTCTGATCATCATATATGCATAGTCACTTTAACGATACCTACTTGTACATACTACCTCAATAAGCCTGACTAACAGGTGTCTGTATATATTCTTGTACTCGTCTTTCAAATGTCTTTATACTGTTTTATGTCTTTACTTACCTACACACAACACACACACACACACATACCTTTTTTTCCCCCTCACCACTGGTTAGAGCCTGTAAGTAAGCATTTCACTGTTGTATTCGGCGCACGTGACAAATAAACTTTGATTTGATTTGTACTAGGCGGTGATACAGCATGACAGGATGCTCTCAATTGTGCATCTGTAAAAGTTTGTGAGGTTTTTAGGTGGCAAGCCTCCTGAGGTTTAAGAGGCACTGTTGCACCTTCTTCACCACACTGTCTATATGGGTGGACCATTTCAGTTTGTCCGTGATGTGTATGCCGAGGAACTTAAAACGTTCCACCTTCTCCCCTGCTGTCCCGTCGATGGGCTGAGCACACACCCTTGGTGGGATGTTGAAGATCAGCAAAGTGGAGATGTTGTTTCCTGCCTTCACCACCTGGAGGTGGCCGTCAGAAAGTCCAGGAAACAATGGCATAAGGCGGGCTTGAGACCCAGGGCCTCAAGCTAAAGATGAGCTTGGAGCATACTATGATGTTAAATGCTGAGCTGTAGTCGATGAACAGCATTCGTACATACAGTGCCTTGCGAAAGTATTCGGCCCCCTTGAACTTTGCGACCTTTTGCCACATTTCAGGCTTCAAACATAAAGATATAAAACTGTATTTTTTTGTGAAAAATCAACAACAAGTGGGACACAATCATGAAGTGGAACGACATTTATTGGATATTTCAAACTTTTTTAACAAATCAAAAACTGAAAAATTGGGCGTGCAAAATTATTCAGCCCCCTTAAGTTAATACTTTGTAGCGCCACCTTTTGCTGCGATTACAGCTGTAAGTCGCTTGGGGTATGTCTCTATCAGTTTTGCACATCGAGAGACTGACATTTTTTCCCATTCCTCCTTGCAAAACAGCTCGAGCTCAGTGAGGTTGGATGGTGAGCATTTGTGAACAGCAGTTTTCAGTTCTTTCCACAGATTCTCGATTGGATTCAGGTCTGGACTTTGACTTGGCCATTCTAACACCTGGATATGTTTATTTTTGAACCATTCCATTGTAGATTTTGCTTTATGTTTTGGATCATTGTCTTGTTGGAAGACAAAACTCCGTCCCAGTCTCAGGTCTTTTGCAGACTCCATCAGGTTTTCTTCCAGAATGGTCCTGTATTTGGCTCCATCCATCTTCCCATCAATTTTAACCATCTTCCCTGTCCCTGTTGAAGAAAAGCAGGCCCAAACCATGATGCTGCCACCAACATGTTTGACAGTGGGGATGGTGTGTTCAGGGTGATGAGCTGTGTTGCTTTTACACCAAACATAACGTTTTGCATTGTTGCCAATAAGTTCAATTTTGGTTTCATCTGACCAGAGCACCTTCTTCCACATGTTTGGTGTGTCTCCCAGGTGGCTTGTGGCAAACTTTAACCGACACTTTTTATGGATAGCTTTAAGAAATGGCTTTCTTCTTGCCACTCTTCCATAAAGGCCAGATTTGTGCAATATACGACTGATTGTTGTCCTATGGACAGAGTCTCCCACCTCAGCTGTAGATCTCTGCAGTTCATCCAGAGTGATCATGGGCCTCTTGGCTGCATCTCTGATCAGTCTTCTCCTTGTGAGAGCTGAAAGTTTAGAGGGACGACCAGGTCTTTGTATATTTGCAGTGGTCTGATACTCCTTCCATTTCAATATTATCGCTGTGTCGCGGAAGTTAGAGTAACAATGATACAGGGTTTATCCAGCCTGGGTCGCACATTCGATATGCTGATCAAATTTACGGAGCCTTGTTTTCAGATTAGCCTGTCACGCCCTGGCCATAGAGAGGCTTTTATTCTCTATTTTGGGTAGCCAGGGTGTGACTAGGGTGAGCATTCTAGTTTCTTTATTTCTATGTTTTCTATTTCTATGTTTTGGCTGGGTATGGTTCTCAGTCAGGTACAGCTGTCTATTGTTTTCTCTGATTGGGAATCATACTTAGGAAGCCTTTATTCCTTTGTATTTTTTGGGTAGTTGACTTTGTTAGTGGCACTATAGCCCTAGTAAGCTTCACGGTCGTTTCGTTGATTCTTGTTTTTTTGGCGACATTTATATAAATAAAGGAAAATGTACGCTCACCACACTGAGCTTTGGTCCACTTCTTCAGACGATGGGACGACCCACCACCAAAGGACCAAGCAGCGTGGCCAAGAGAGGCAGCCCCAAATCATTTTTTCTGGGGGGGCACATGGGACGGTCGGCCGAGGTTGGAACTAGAGCCAGTTGGGGAGAAAAAGGTGAACTTGGAGGGGCGTGAAGGGAGTGAAACAGAGACTGTTAACTTCTTTGGGGTATGGGGTAGTATTGGGAATTGTGGATGAAAAGCGTGCCCAAATTAAGTTGCCTGCTACTCAGCCATAAAAGCTAGAAAATGCATATAATTAGTAGATTTGGATAGAGGAGACTATGAAGTTTCTAAAACTGTTCGAATGATGTCTGTGAGTATAACAGAACTCAAATGGCAGGCAAAAACCTGAGAATAAATCCAAACAGGAAGTGGGAAATCTAGCACGCACCTAGCCGCCTGGTGAAAACGGTGCCAGCCCCACACACTAGGCCTCCTGTGCACCTCCCCAGCCCTGCACATCTTGTGCCAGCTCTACATTCCAGACCTCCAGTGTGCTATGACAGCCCGGTTCGTCCTATGTCTGTGCTCCGCATGAGCCGGGCTAAAGTGGGCAATCAGCCAAGAGGAGCGGTGCAAGGTCTAAGCGCCAGATCTCCTGTGCTCCCCAACAGCCCGGTTCGACCTGTGCCTGTGCTCTGGAGGTGCCGGGCTAGGGTGGGCATTCAGCCTGGAAGAGTGGTGCCAAGGATACGCACACGATCTCCAGTGCTCCCCCACAGCCCGGTTTGTCCAGTGCCTCCCCCAAGGACCAGGCCTCGAGGGTCCCAGTCCGGGGCCCGCAACGAGGGTCCCCAGTCTGAGGTCGGTGACGAGGGTCCCCGCACCAGAGGCACCACCAAAGTGGGGGGAGCCAGAGGCGGAGGGGGGTCTACGTCCCGCACCAGAGCCGCCGCCGTAAGGGATGCCCACCCGGACCCTCCCCTTTAGAGTCAGGTTTTGCGGCCAGATTCCGCCCTGGTCACACACTGGCCATAGAGAGGCTTTTATTCTCTATTTTGGGGAGGCCAGGGTGTGACTAGAGTGGATGCAAAAACAAAGTGTTGGAGAAGAAAGTAAAAGTGGAATATGTGCCATGTAGGAAACCTAATGTTTAAGTTCCTTAGTGAGAACGTGAGAACATATGAAAGGTGGTGGTTCCTTTTAACCTGAGTCTTCAATATTCCCAGGTAAGAAGTTTTAGGTTGTAGTTATTATAGGAATAATAGGACTATTTCTCTTCATACCATTTGTATTTCATATACCTTTGACTATTGGATGTTCTTATAGGCACTTTAGTATTGCCAGTGTAACAGTATAACTTCCGTACCTGTAATAACATATTAACACATGTAATAACGCATTCACTGACTGTTGTCTGCCTGTGGCCTATACCATGCAATTATGGCTTGCACTCTGTGTTATAACCTCCCCCTCTCCCTGTTTCCTGTATATACTAACTGCACTGGAACCCCCCCGCACAGGTGGCTGACTAAGATAACATACACACTGAAAACTCATAAATACACGCACACACTCAAAACCCTTCGGGATGGGCTCCAAAGACAAAGAACTCTGTCGAGAACCAATGGGATACTGACACCAGGCTGGAGGGGACTGTCTATCACCTACAAGCAACCTACCAGAAGCCAGGACTACCAGAATCTACCTACGTCATTTCAATGTATAAAATGAACTGCACATCATGTTTCAGGCCTCTTCTTCCGATAGTTCCCTAAGAGCTAGACGAACGGGGCCGTGCAGCACGCTTTGCCAGATATCATTACTCTTGAATAAACGGCCTTTACTATACCTTATCCGCCTTGTCCAGAGTCTCAACTTGGTCTCGTTTCTCATGTATCTATTCATCAACATACCTCTCCTCGCTCCTACCTGGGCTCGAACCAGGAACACAATGACAACAACCACCCTCGAAGCTGCGTTACCCATGCAGAGCAAGGGGAACAACTACTCCAAGTCTCATAGCAAGTGACGTTTGAAACGCTATTAGCGCGCACCCCGCTAACTAGCTAGCCATTTCATATCACATCGTGACACCAGCCTAATCTCGGGAGTTGATAGGCTTGAAGTCCTAAACAGCAGAGCTGCTGGCAAAACGCACGAAAGTGCTGTTTGAATGAATGCTTATGAGCCTGCTGGTGCCTACCATCGCTCAGTCAGACTGCTCTATCAAATCATAGACATAATTATAACATAATAACACACAGAAATGCGACCCTTAGGTCATTAATATGGTCGAATCCGGAAATTATCATCTCGAAAACAAGACCTTTATTCTTTCAGTGAAATACGGAACCGTTCCGTATTTTATCTAACGGGTGGCATCCATAAATCTAAATATTCCTGTTACATTGCACAACCTTCAATGTTATGTCATAATTAGGTACAATTCTGGCAAATTATTTCGCAATGAGCCAGGCGAGTTTAGATGCAAAGTATCTAAATAGAAGTAAGTTGGTCCAAAGTAGCTTATTAGCAAAAATGTTAAAGCTGTCTGTGATGTGATGAGAAAGAAACATGCAAACTTTGAGTTGCTAGACGTTCGTGGTACATGCCAAACCATCCACCCTGACCACTACCCTCCTTTGAGTTTATATATTTATATACTGCTGAAGTCCGAAGTTTACATACACTTAGGGTGGAGTCATGTAAACTCATTTTTCTACCACTCCACAAGTTTCTTGTTACCAACATATCGTTTTGGCAAGTCGGTTAAGACATCTACAGACATATTGTTTCACGTATTCACAGTATCAGAGTTCCAGAGTTCCAGAGGGTCAGAAATGTATATGCTTTAAAACAGCAAATGATGTCGTGACTTTAGAAGCTTCTGATAGGCTTATTTACATCATTTGAGTCAATTAGTAGTGTACCTGTGGATGTATTTCAAGGACTACCTTCAAACTCAGTGCTTCTTCGCCTGACGTTATGGGGAAATCAAAAGAAATCAGCCAAGACGTCAGAAAAAAAATTGGAGACCTTCAGAAGTCTGGTTCATCCTTGGGAACAATTTCCAAAAGGCTGAAGGTACCACTTTCATCTGTACAAACAATAGTATGCAAGTATAAACACCATGGGACCACACAGCCGTCATACCGCTCAGGAAGGAGAATGTCTCCTAGACTGTCTCCGTTCTGTCGCCTAGAGATGAACGTACTTTGGAGCGAAAAGCTCAAATCAATCCCAGAACAACAGCTAAGGACCTTGTGAAGATGCTGGAGGAAACAGGTGCAAAAGTATCTATATCCACAGTAAAACAAGTACTATATCAACATAACCTGAAAGGCCGCTCAGGGTGCTTGCTGCAAGAGGGACTGGTGCAATTCACAAAATAGATGGCGTCATGTGGAATGAAAATTATGTGGATATATTGAAGCAACATCTCAAGACATCAGTCAGGAATTTAAAGCTTGGTCGCAAATGGGTCTTCCAAATGGACATTAACTCCAAGTATACTTCCAAAGTTGTAGCAAAATGGCTAAAGGACAACAAAGTCAAGGTTTTTGAGTGGCCATCACAAAGCCATGACCTCAATCCTATAGAACATTTGTGGGCAGAACTGAAAAATCGTGTGCGAGCAAGGAGGTCTACAAACCTGACTCTGTTACACCAGCTCTGTCAGGAGGAATGGGCCAAAATTCACCCATCTTATTGTGGGAAGCTTGTGGAAGGCTACCCGAAACGTTTGACGCAAGTTAAACAATTTAAAGGCAATGCTACCAAATACTAATTGAGTGTATGTAAACTTCTGACCCACTGGGAATGTGATGAAAGAAAGAAATGCTGAAATAAATCTCTCCCTACCATTATTCTGACATTTCACATTCTCTAAATAAAGTGGTGATCCTGCCTGACCTAAAACAGGGAATTTTTACAAAGATTAAATGTCAGGAATTGTGAAAAAGTTTAAGTTTAAATGTATTTGGCTGAGGTGCATGTAAACTTACGACTTCAACTGTGTATTTTTCACCTGCAGCAATATTTTCCTTTTTCTATCTCAGGATTCTCGTAACCGTTCATATCATCCCATTGCCACTTCTCTGCTTCAACAGAGAAACACATTCCTTGTCTCTAACCAGGATACTTCTGCTTCAACAAAAGATCCCATTAGGAGATGTCCCCTACTCCTACAGGGTCACCCTGCTTCAACAGGGTGTTTCCCTAGAATTACTTCTTGAACTACCCCTATTCAGAAATATTTCTGCTACAACAAAGTTTCTAACTTGAGGTGTTTTTGCTACAACAAAGACATTATGTGCACAAACTGTCCCAAAACAGGATTTTATATGAAGTTCCAAAGAAAATCACCCTTAATTTATGTTGTCTGTTCAGAATGGTGTATCCACTCACTGGTAATCCCTGCCGGTCCAAGCAGGTCCCTTTTCTGCTCCACTTAGTGGGAGTGTGGGACCCCCTGCCACGTCTAACCCAACCTCGGTCTCTCCGGGAGAAATCAGCAAGTGAAGTTAGCCATCCCATCCTCGTCGCCAAATTGTTAGAGAAATTATATAGGAAGAGAGACTGCAGATTCTTTGAAACAACCATTTTATTATAAGATTTGCAAAAATGGAGCAGTTAACCTGTCTACGATATTGGTTCCCAATTGGGAATCAACCCTCCCACGTTCAGCTGAAACGGCGGCGCATGGAACGCAAAAATATTCTTAAAAATATTTAACCTCCACACATTAACAAGTCCAATAGCTCAAATGAAAGATAAACACCTTGTTCATCTAGCCAGCAAGTCAGATTTCTAAAATGTTTTACGGCGAAAACATAGCACATATATATGAAAAACCACCACCAGACACAGCTCATTTGAATAGCCAAAACATGCAATCAACAAACGCAGGATTAAAAAATAAATCGCTCACTAACCTTTTGAAAATCTTCATCAGATGACAGTAATATGACATGTTACACAGTACATTTTTTTTTTCAATAATATGCCATTTATATCCATAAATGTCCATTTACAGTGAGTTCACGTTCAGAAATTACTCAAAAATGCCCGCAGGAAATCTAGGTAGCGCGGCAAGATAAGGTAAATAGACATCATAAACTTTGACTAAATATACATGTTCTACATATAGTTAGAAAGATACACTGCTTCTTTATGCAACCGCTTTGTTAGATTTATTTTTAACGTTACAGAAATCGCACACTATTCAATATGCTGAGACGGCGCTCAGTTCCAAGCTACATTTCTACGTAATGTTGGAGTCAACAGAAACACAGATTTAAGCATAAATATTCCCTTACCTTCGATGGTCTTCGTTCAGAATGTTCTGGAAGGCTTCATACTTACCCAATACATCGTTTGGTTTCAAGTCTTGCGTCTTTGTATTAGCTACAGCTAATAACATCAGCTGAAATGCACCCAAAACGTCCTCTGGTCCGGAAAAGTTGTGCATCAAAACTTCAAAATTACATATTATATGTCGACTAAACAGGTCAAACTAAGTGCAGAAGCAAGCTTTATGATGTTTTAGACACGCAAAACAAACTTCAATTCAATCGGCCATCGTCTGCCCTTCTCTTGAGTGCTGGAACAAAGGAACGGCTGGGACCAATTCGCGCCCCTACGCACAGTCAATTCTCGCGGGATTTGAACGATTCAAAGCTCTACTGAAAGAGGACATCTAGCGGAAGAGATAGAAAGTCTCCCCAGAATCATAACTGGTTGGGAAGGGTGGGGGCCATGACGTCAAAGTTGCTCCAACTTTCATGGCCACAAAAACTAGTTTGGAAGAATGCCTGCCCTGTGAGTTCTGCTATACTTACAGACATAATTCCAACGGTTTTAGAATCTTTAGAGTGTTTTCTATCCAATAATAATTTTTATTTGCATATATTAGCAATTTTTGACAGATTTTTTTTTCAGTTTACTAGGGGTACCCAATCTCTCCAAAGGGGGCATATGTCTGCCATATCCTTAACAGGTTTTTAACCATGCACTTCAATAGTGCATAATTAACTTCATTGGGATAGGGGCCAGTATTTTCACGTCCGGATGAAAAGCTTGCAAAAAGCAAACTGCCTGTTTCTCAGGCCCAGAAGCTAGGATATGCATATAATTGGTAGATTTAAATATAAACTTTAGAGTGTTTTCTATCTATGATTTTAACAGAACTTATTTGGCAAGCGAAACCCCAAGGACAAACCATCCAGGAAAACAAAAATTGACGTCACTGTGTTTTCAATTGTTTTTCTATGGGAAACTATATTTATGAGTACACTATATTTATGAGAAAACAACGTGGAGCGAGCTCCAGTTCACGCACGCCACACAGAAGAGTCCACCTGGATTGACAGTCACAATGAACAGCCCTACTTCTTCATTTCTCAAAAGAAAAACATCAACCAATTTCTATAGACTGTTGACATCTAGTGGAAGCCATAGGAAATGTGTGGCGAGCGTGGACTGGATCTTTCTCCACGTTGTTTTTATCCTCTATTGAACACAGTATATTCTGTCTTAAATGTTATAGATTATTTACATTTTAGGATATCTAAGGTTGGATTAGGAAAGTTGTTTGAAATGTTTGGACCAAGTTTACAGGTAACTTATTAGATACTTCGTAGTTGTGTTGGGTGAGTTGGAACCGGTGTGTTTCTGAATCAAACGCGCCAAATAAATTGACATTTTTGGGATATAAAGAAGGAATTTATCGAACAAAAGGACCATTTGTAATGTTTCTGGGACATGTTGGAGTGCCAACAGAAGATCTTCGAACACCTGCCTGGTTGAAATATGTTTTTCAAGTGTTGGTTGCGGGGCGCTGTCCTTAGATAATCACATGGTTTGCTTTCGCCGTAAAGCCTTTTTGAAATCTGACAAAACAAGTTAAGCTTTATTTTGATGTATTGCACTTGTGATTTTATGAAAGTTAAATATTTATAGTAATTTCATTTGAATTTGGCGCTCTGCAATTTCAGCGGATGTTGTCGAGGTGGGACGCTAGCATTAACACACTTGTTGCTAATAAATAGAACCCTAATAGAGCATCCCATGGTCATTCAGGATAAAAGTTATTAGAAGTCAGGAACCATGATCACACTGCATATGACTGGTTCAGTGCTTATAGAGTACTTCCTCTGTGAGGTTAGCTCCTCCGTGGATGACATAGCTTTGAAATAGACTCCTTCATACCTATCGCCACTGCAATGGTGTAAGACACACTACAGGTCCCCTTGGCATATAGCTTGAGGTCGGCACTCACTCTGTCCAGGTTGCAGCCTACCAGGATACTTGGTTTTCTTGCCCTTGGCATGTGCACTTCTGCAAGTATAAGCGTACATGCACAATAGAACATTTAATGAGGATTTATACTAGGATCACTTAAGGGTCCGATCAAAATACCAGTCTTGGTAAAGATGTAAATAGACCATAAGGCCCCTTTGACTCTACAGCTACATTAGTCACCAGTTTCTCCCCAGAGGTCAATAGGTCATCCTTGAAGACTGTCCGAAGCTGGTGCCTTACAGCTGTAGCCTTATCATGTAGTTATCAACTTAGGATAGTGCCTTAAGCTTCACAGGACTAAGTAGGATCACCCTAGATATGACATTAGGCAAAATGCCATGATAGAGTCATTTAGCCAAGACCGTGGACCGGTGTCAATTCAAAGATTCATGTGTGGTAACTATATTTTGTATATCTTTTTGTTCATGGTTTTAATCTTACCTTTTTTTTCATTGACTTCTAAGAAGTGTTACTGGCACAAACAAGTTCCCCATACGACCACCAATTAGTGCCACAATGCTGCTCATTTGGGGAAGACATTTTATGATTTATTATATGAGTGTTGTGCGTTATTAACGTCAGCCTAAGTTAAGTTATCCACCAGCCTGGACAACCGGACGATGGGTCCAGAATGACGATCAACAACCAGGACATCCCATAGCCATTCTTGTGGTGGTCTGCAGCTTGCAGACATCCTACCAGGTCCGTAATGACGGTCCACAACCAGGACATCCCGTGGTCATTCTTGTGGTGGGTTGCAACTTGCAGAATCCTTCCAAGATTGAACCCAGTAGAGGGGGACTACCATTACTGACCACGAGAATCCAAATAGGTCAGATCAGGTTTGCAATGACTAACTTCAATCAGACACCCTTCATTATTTTATTTTTCATGTGGAGGGAGGGTTCTCGGGTGGTAGAGGGGCAGCTGTGGGGAACTGTGGGGGGGGGGGGATTTTGGAGGGCTGGCGGTTGGAAGCTTGGAGGCCGGTGGCTGATGGGTCGCTGGTTCTGGTCCCCGTTTCTGATCTTGAGCAGGGCGTTGACCCTGGTAGCTTCTGTGGGTCGCTCTGGATGGGAGTCTATTAGATGGCTAATGTGATGCGGATATTGAGCGTCTTCACTGCGAGTAGATTGTATGTTTTATATATAACAAAAAATAATAACTGAGGTTATTGTAGGTGAGAGTTGTTTCTGAATGTGGCAATGTGAAGTTTCTCTGTCCCTCTCTTCTTAACAAGCATCCATGTTTTTGTCATTCCACTAGGAACCTGTTTTCAACGTATTACGTCTCCCTAGTCAATTACCGGTGCATTGTGTGTGTTTATCCTGTATTCCCATTTAATTAGCTAGTATATCAATAACTTAACCAATTTGTGTAGTACTGAATCATAAGTAAGGCTTGAGTTTTTGCAGATGAAAGGGGGTTGCAACTGTGTAGAATTGTAAGGCTCGCCGCTGGTAGAGACAAGAAGCAGGTAAAGGGAGTGAACATTTAATATCAACGGACATGGAACAGGATAGCGTCTGGACATATACACATTATGACATTAATGCTGATACAGGGAACAAATGGGGGAGCAGACAGAAATAGGGAAGGCAATCAACAAAAGGAAGGAGCCCAGGTGAGTCCAATGAGCGCTGCTGCGCGTAATGATGGTGACTGGTGTGCGTAATGAAGGGTGTGATAGGTAAAGACTTTTTAGAGTTTAATTCAGGAGATGGTAACTCTTTAAAGAACTGCTCTCGTGATGCCACAGATCCTAATGAGTTAATTGTTACCTGATTAATTTAACCTTTCTGATCTCCCCATCCCGGATCCGGGATCGTGAATACAGACTCAAGCTCATTACCATAACGCAACGTTAACTATTCATGAAAATCGCAAATGAAATGAAATAAATATGCTAGCTCTCAAGCTTAGCCTTTTGTTAACAACACTGTCATCTCAGATTTTCAAAATATGCTTCTCAACCATTGCAAAACAAGCATTTGTGTAACAGTATTGATGGCTAACGTAGCATTTAGCATTAGCATTCAGCTGGCAACATTTACACAAAAAAACAGAAAAGCATTCAAATAAAATCATTTACCTTTGAAGAACTTCAGATGTTTTCAATGAGGAGACTCTCAGATAGCAAATGTTCAGTTTTTCCTGAAAGATTATTTGTTTAGGACAAATCGCTCCGTTTTCTGCGTCACGTTTAGCTATGAAAAAACCCCTGTATCCAGGATTGTGTAAATCTATCAGCAAGCTCATTAGCATAACACAACGTTAACTATTTATGAAAATCGCAAATGAAATGAAATAAATATGCCATCTCTCAAGCTTACACTTTTGTAAACAACACTGTCATCTCAGATTTTCAAAATATGCTTCTCAACCATAGGAAAACAATCATTTGTGTAAAAGTAGCTAGCTAGCGTTAGCATTTCGCGTTAGCATTTAGCGTTAGCATTAGCGTTAGCATCCAGCACGCAACATTAACAAAAACATAAAAGCCTTCAAATAAAATAATTTACCTTTGAAGAACTTCTGATGTTTTCAATGAGGATACTCTCAGTTAGATAGCAGATGCTCAGTTTTTCCAAAAAGATTCCTTGTGTATTAGAAATAGCTCCGTTTTATACATCACATTTGGCTACCAAAAAAAATCCATAAATTCAGTCCTCAAAACGCAAACTTTTTTCCAAATTAACTCCATAATATCGACTGAAAACATGGCAAACGTTGTTTAGAATCAATCATCAAGGTGTTTTTCACATATCTCTTCATTGATACATCGTTCTTGGACACATGCTTTCTCCCCTGAATCAAATGGTAAAGTAGAAGCAGCTGGCAATTGCGCACCGAATTCGACGCAGGACACCAGGCGGACACTTGGAAAATGTAGTCTCTTATGGTCAATCTTCCAATGATATGCCTACAAATACGTCACAATGCTGCTAAGACCTTGGGCGAACGACAGAAAGTGTAGGCTCATTCGTTGCGCAATCACAGCCATATAAGGAGAGAATGGAAAACAGAGCTTCAGAAATTCTGCTAATTCCTGGGTGATGCATCATCTTGGTTTCGCCTGTAGAATGAGTTCTGGGGCACTTACAGACAAAATCTTTGCAGATTCTGAAACTTCAGAGTGTTTTCTTTCCAAAACTGAATATGCATAGTCGAGCATCTTTTCGTGACAAAATATCGCGCTTAAAACGGGAACGTTTTTTATCCAAAAATGAAATAGCGCCCCTAGAGCTCTAACAGGTTTTAATAGTTAGATAATTAGATAACATTCTTCAGATGAATGTTAAAGTCACAGGCGTAACACTCTATTCAGTCCTCATCATGGATGTTCAGCTTTACAGGGTGATTGAAATTTAAATGCAATGTTCCCAGTTTAGAGGAGACTGCATTCACAGTAAAACTACATATGTTGGCTCAATCGTAAATTGCCTTTACATTTAGATTGCGACATCTTTAACACTTCAGCTTTACAGATTGAATTGTGCCCTAAGCAAAGGGTTAATTCAACTCTGAAAATGATGGACTGTATAGACACTGGAACAGTGTTAAATTCAACCCTCTTAGAGTTGATTCAACTCTGGAAAATTTGCTGTGTAAGAGTCCAAGGCGTGAATCAAGCTAGATCAAATGTGTTTATGTACTCTCCTCTCTCCTTCTCTGTACTCTGCATCCCTCCACAGAGACAGGGTGACCCTCTGGCTGTCAATTTAAACGGGTCTGAGGGTTGGGCCGAACTGGGCTGCACCTGGCCATATGGCACAGTTGGAAAGTGATGGAGGTTAAGAGCTCACCTGGCATTGGAATGAAGAGGGAGGGAGGGAGTTTCACCTGGCAGAAGGCGAGAGATAATATGAGAAGGGAGAGGGGAACAGAGAGATGGATGGAGAGCGGGATGGAGGGTGAGAGCTCACCTGGCTGATGGCTAGATATAGAGAAAACAAGGGAGGAAGTAAAAATGAAAAATAGATGGAGGTTGAGAGTACTTCTGGCCGAGAGAAGCGAGGGCGGAGGAGGGGGGGTGCTCACCTGGAAGAGGCCTGGATATAATGGGAGAGAGGGAGAGAGGGGGTCTCTGGGCTTGGTGGGATGTGGGTCCGTCGGACACAGAGATCCAAGCAGCCTCTCCTGTCCTGTCAGAACTGAACTGGGTCCAGACCCCCAGGGCTAAGGAACTGGGCCGCCCGGCCTGCTCCATCGTTAGGAGAGAGAGAGCAACATGCCCTGTTCTATTTATAACACCCCTTTATTCTTGACATAAATGCTCCCACAACACACACATACAGGTGCAGGTGCGTACACATGCAGGAAGATAAATGCTTTTACTAGGTAAAGATCTCCAACTAAGTAGCAACTCAAATAAGTAGTTTTATTTGAGTTGCTACTTAGTTGGAGATCTTTACCTAGCAGATAGCTGGTTTGCATGTTTAAATCCCTCATCCTGCTAACCTAAGAGGTCACAACCATTTAGGGGAGTCATCCACCCAAAAAATCATAGGGAGCACAAAGTACTGGCTGGGTTGGATAAAAAAAAATCAGAAACACTTGAAACACATTTTTCCTGCAATCTAGAGCCATACTCATTATGCTTAATTCTATGTAAAAAAATATGTTTTTTTTCTGCACATCTAAGCATATCCCTTGAATCATTTGTATCCTCCTTTCTGGTGATTTAAAAAAAAACTAAAAACTAAATATGCTTCTCAGGATCTCTGCTAAAATCGGTGTAAAAAAATGAAAGGAATGTGAGTCTTAATTCAGTACATTTAGTAATTGCTTGCTTTTCTAAAGTCTACCAACCTTGCCAGCAGGCATGCCAGCTAAAATAGTTAGACATTGTAGCTACTCTAACAATATTGATGGCCTGAAATGGCTTCTTGGTAGTTAGATATGAGATTGGGAACCTATCTGGGCTAGCTAAAGCCAACTTCATAAAATTAGTAGGTGGCTGGTATTACAGAGAAACAACACACATATATATACATGTTTTAATTTATAAAAAAAGAGACATCTAAAGTGGGCATTATGGGGATGATGCCTCTTCAACCATACATAATCCAGTGACACACCAAGGTAGTGCTACCGACTGGAGAGGTTGGACATGGAGGTAGGATAGGAACGGTAAGAACAGACAATCATTTTGACATTATGGGAGAGAGAGGGAGAAAACAAAAGAGAGAAAGAATGAGAGAGAGAAATAAAACGAGAGGGGGGAAAAAGCGAGAGAGAGAGAGAGAGACAGAGACCAAGGTAACCCAATCATCCTTGTCCCCACTGCCAGGGGAAATCTTTCTAACTACAAGGTTAATTAAGCACTAAAATTAGATCAAGAAGCTTTCTTTTCCAGCTCATTAACCAATTACAACCAATTCTCTCTCTCCATATAGATTAACATTCAGATTGGACAGCCTGTAATTGTCAATATGAATCAGAAATCTTTGTTTTTTTACACACACACACACACACACACACACCACACACACACACACACACACACACACACACACACACACGCGCGCGCACACACCCACACACACACACACACACACACACACACACACACACAGTATTGTACAGCTAACCTTGTGAGAACACACAATTCAGTCACAATCACAGTCCTATTTTCCCTAACCCCTAAAACGTACTCTTACTAAAATCCTTAACTTAACAATAACCCTAACCCTAGATACCATCCCTAACCTTTAATGTAATTCTAACCCTAACACTAATTCTAACCCTAACCCTAAATCCCCTAGAAATAGCATTTGATCTCGTGTGGACTAACAATATGTCTCTAGTTGGTCAAAACACAGCCAGCCAGCCAGCCAGCCAGCCAGCCAGCCAGCCAGCCAGCCAGCCAGCCAGCCAGCCAGCCAGCCAGCCAGCCAGCCAGCCAGCCAGCCAGCCAGCCAGCCAGCCAGCCAGCCAGCCAGCCAGCCAAAATGACCCTAAGCAAACTGCTAAAGCAACACTTGAGTGGTTTAAGGGGAAACATTTAAATGTCTTGGAATGGCCCAGTCAAAGCCCAGACCTAAATCCAATAGACAATCTGTCGTATGACTTAATAATTCCTATACACCAGCGAAACCCATCCAACTTGAAGGAGCTGGAGCAGTGTTTCCATGAATAATGTGCAAAAATCCCAGTGTCTAGATTGAAATTAAATTCTATAGCAACAGCTCTGGTGGACATTCCTGCAGTAAGCATGCTAATTGCACGCTCCCTCAACACTTGCGACATGTATGGCATTGTGTGACAAAACTGCACATTTTAGAGTGGGCTTTTATTGCCCCCAGGACAAGGTGCACCTGTGTAATGATCATGGTGTTTAATCAGCTACTTAATATACCACAACTGTCAGGTGGATGGATTATCTTGGCAAATGAGAAATGATCACTTACAGGGATGTAAACAAATTTCTTCACAACACTTGAGAGAAAAAAGCTTTATGTGCACCCTCCATTTTGCAAATCTGACCATAATTCCATCCTCCCGATTCCTGCTAAAAAAGGAAAATCTAAAGCAGGAAGTACCCGTGACTCGCTCAATACAGAAGTGGTCAAATGACGCGGATGCTACGCTGCAGGACTGTTTTACTTGCACAGACTGGAATATGTTCCGGGATTCATCCAACGACATTGAGGAGTATACCACCCCAGTCAATAAGTGCATCGACAACGTCGTCCCCACAGTTACTGTAAGTACATATCCCTACCAGAAGCCATGGATTACAGGCAAACATCCGCAACGAGCTAAAGGCTAGAGCTGCCGCTTTCAAGGAGTGGTACACTAATCCTGACTCCTATAAGAAATCCTGCTATTCCCTCAGACGAACCATCAAACAAAGCAAAGCGTGAATACAGGATTAACTTATTTCGGATCCTTGGGACGCTAGCGTCCCACCTCGACAACATCCACTGAAATTGCAATCTGCAAAATTCAAAAACAAAACTAGTAATATTAAACATTTACAAAAATACAAGTGTTTTACACCATTCTTTCGCTTAGAATCTTGGTAAATGAACCGCTTTGTCCGATTTACAATAGGCTTTACGGCGAAAGCATAGCATTTGATCGTCTGAGGATAGCGCCTCATCCACTCCCTCCATTAACATGAATTCATAAACTGCACAGGTGTCACAAAACTCAAAAATAGCAATAAAATGAATCACTTACCTTTGAAGATCTTCATCTTTTTGCAGTCCAAAGGGTCCCAGTTACACAATGAATGGTTGTTTTGTTAGATAAAGTCCCTCTTTATATCCCTAGCACAGTCAGTGTAGTCAGCTCAGCTATCACCATTGAGACCTTGTCTGTGCCTCGACCTAGGTTGGGCAAAACTAAACATGGCGGTGTTCGCCTTAGCCATCTCACTAGGATAAAGACCACCTCCATTCCTGTCATTATTGAAAGAGATCATGATACCTCACATCTCAAAATAGGGCTACTTAAGGCAATTATAGTCAATGAACTAATCACTGATCATAATCTTGATGTGATTGGCCTGACTGAAACATGGCTTAAGCCTGATGAATTTACTGTGTTAAATGAGGCCTCACCTCCTGGCTACACTAGTTACCATATCCCCCGTGCATCCCGCAAAGGCGGAGGTGTTGCTAACATTTACGATAGCAAATTTCAATTTACAAAAAAAAATGACGTTTTCGTCTTTTGAGCTTCTAGTCATGAAATCTATGCAGCCTACTCAATCACTTTTTATAGCTACTGTTTACAGGCCTCCTGTGCCATATACAGCGTTCCTCACTGAGTTCCCTGAATTCCTATCGGACCTTGTAGTCATAGCAGATAATATTCTAATCTTTGGTGACTTTAATATTCACATGGAAAAGTCCACAGACCCACTCCAAAAGGCTTTCGGAGCCATCATCGACTCAGTGGGTTTTGTCCAACATGTCTCTGGACCCACTGACTGTCACAGTCACACGCTGGACCTAGTTTTGTCCCATGGAATAAATGTTGTTGATCTTAATGTTTTTCCTCATAATCCTGGACTATCGGACCACCATTTTATTACGTTTGCAATTGCAACAAATAATCTGCTCAGACCCCAACCAAGGATCATCAAAAGTCGTGCTATAAATTCACAGACAACACAAAGATTCATTGATGTCCTTCCAGATTCCCTCTGTCTACCCAAGGACGCCAGAGGACAAAAATCAGTTAACCACCTAACTGAGGAACTCAATTTAACCTTGCGCAATACCCTAGATGCAGTTGCACCCATAAAAACTAAAAACATTTCTCATAAGAAACTAGCTCCCTGGTACACAGAAAATACCTGAGCTCTGAAGCAAGCTTCCAGAAAATTGGAACGCAAATGGCGCTACACCAAACTGGAGGTCTTCCGACTAGCTTGGAAAGACAATACTGTGCAGTACCGAAGAGCCCTTACTGCTGCTCGATCATCCTATTTTTCTAACTTAATTGAGGAAAATAAGAACAATCCGAAATTCCTTTTTGATACTGTCGCAAAGCTAACTAAAAAGCAGCATTCCCCAAGAGAGGATGACTTTCACTTTAGCAGTGATAAATTCATGAACTTCTTTGAGGAAAGGATTATGATTATTAGAAAGCAAATTACGGACTCCTCCTTAAATCTGCGTATTCCTTCAAAGCTCAGTTGTCCTGAGTCTGCACAACTCTGCCAGGACCTAGGATCAAGAGAGACGCTCAAGTGTTTCAGTACTATATCTCTTGAAACAATGATGAAAATAATAATTGTCTTTAAACCTTCAAGCTGCATATTGGACCCTATTCCAACTAAACTACTGAAAGAGCTGCTTCCTGTGCTTGGCCCTCCTATGTTGAACATAATAAACGGCTCTCTACCAACATGTGTACCAAACTCACTAAAAGTGGCAGTAATAAAGCCTCTCTTGAAAAAGCAAAACCTTGACCCAGAAAATATAAAAAACTATCGGCCTATATCGAATCTTCCATTCCTTTCAAAAAATTTAGAAAAGGATGTTGCGCAACAACTCACTGCCTTCCTGAAGGCAAACAATGTATACGAAATGCTTCAGTCTGGTTTTAGACCCCATCATAGTACTGAGACGGCACTTGTGAAGGTGGTAAATGACATTTTAATGGCATCGGACCAAGGCTCTGCATCTGTCCTCGTGCTCCTAGACCTTAGTGCTGCTTTTGATACCATCGATCACCACATTCTTTTGGAGAGATTGGAAACCCAAATTGGTCTACATGGTTGTACAGTCGTCTCAAATAAAACTGTGAAGGACCTCGGCGTTACTCTGGACCCTGATCTCTCTTTTGAAGAACATATCAAGACCATTTCAAGGACAGCTTTTTTCCATCTACGTAACATTGCAAAAATCAGAAACTTTCTGTCCAAAAATGATGCAGACAAATTTATCCATGCTTTTGTCACTTCTAGGTTGGACTACTGCAATGCTCTACTTTCCGGCTACCCGGATAAAGCAATAAATAAATCCTGACTAGAACAAAAAATGTGATCATATTACTCCAGTGCTTGCCTCTCTACACTGGCTTCCTGTCAAAGCAAGGGCTGATTTCAAGGTTTTACTGCTAACCTACAAAGCAGTACATGGGCTTGCTCCTACCTATCTCTCTGATTTGGTCCTGCCGTACATACCTACACGTACGCTACGGTCACAAGACGCAGGCCTCCTAATTGTCCCTAGAATTTCTAAGCAAACAGCTGGAGGCAGGGCTTTCTACTATAGAGCTCCATTTTTATGGAACGGTCTGGCTACCCATGTCAGAGACGCAAACTCGGTCTCAACCTTTAAGTCTCTACTGAAGACTCATCTCTTCAGTGGAAGACTCATCTCTTCAGTGGGTCATATGATTGAGTGTAGTCTGGCCCAGGAGTGGGAAGGTGAACGGAAAGGCTCTGGAGCAACGAACCGCCCTTGCTGTCTCTGCCTGGCCGGTTCCCCTCTTTCCACTGGGATTCTCTGCCTCTAACCCTATTACAGGGGCTTAGTCACTGGCTTACTGGGGCTCTCTCATGCCATCCCTGGAGGGGGTGCGTCACCTGAGTGGGTTGATTCACTGATGTGGTCATCCTGTCTGGGTTGGCGCCCCCCCTTGGTTGTGCCGTGGCGGAGGTCTTTGTGGGCTATACTCAGCCTTGTCTCAGGATGGTAAGTTGGTGGTTGAAGATATCCCTCTAGTGGTGTGGGGGCTGTGCTTTGGCAAAGTGGGTGGGGTTATATCCTTCCTGTTGGGCCCTGTCCGTGAGTGTCCTCGGATGGGGCCACAGTGTCTCCTGACCCCTCCTGTCTCAGCCTCCAGTATTTATGCTGCAGTAGTTTATGTGTCGGGGGGCTAGGGTCAGTTTGTTATATCTGGAGTACTTCTCCTGTCCTATTCGGTGTCCTGTGTGAATCTAAGTGTGCGTTCTCTAATTCTCTCCTTCTCTCTTTCTTTCTCTCTCTCGGAGGACCTGAGCCCTAGGACCATGCCCCAGGACTACCTGACATGATGACTCCTTGCTGTCCCCAGTCCACCTGGCCGCGCTGCT
This sequence comes from Oncorhynchus mykiss, assembly GCF_013265735.2. Lineage (NCBI taxonomy): Eukaryota > Metazoa > Chordata > Actinopteri > Salmoniformes > Salmonidae > Oncorhynchus > Oncorhynchus mykiss. The sequence continues at coordinate 46,689,216 of NC_048579.1, forward strand.
GCTCCAGTTTCAACTGTTCTGCCTTATTATTATTCGACCATGCTGGTCATTTATGAACATTTGAACATCTTGGCCATGTTCTGTTATAATCTCCACGCGGCACAGCCAGAAGAGGACTGGCCATCCCACATATGCTCTCTCTAATTCTCTCTTTCTTTCTCTCTCTTGGAGGACCTGAGCCCTAGGACCATGCCCCAGGAATACCTGACATGATGATCCCTTGCTGTCCCCAGTCCACCTGACTGTGCTGCTGCTCCAGTTTCAACTGTTCTGCCTCATTATTATTCGACCATGCTGGTCATTTATGAACATTTGAACATCTTGGCCATGTTCTGTTATAATCTCCACCCGGCACAGCCAGAAGAGGACTGGCCACCCCACATAGCTTGGATCCTCTCTAGGTTTCTTCCTAAGTTTTGGCCTTTCTAGGGAGTTTTTCCTAGCCACCGTGCTTCTACACCTGCATTGCTTGCTGTTTGGGGTTTTAGGCTGGGTTTCTGTACAGCACTTTGAGATATCAGCTGATGTACGAAGGGTTATATAAATAAATTTGATTTGATTTGATTTGATCCCCAAAATGTTTGTTTATTTGGTGCATTTGATGCAGAAATCCAACGGTTCCAAATCACCTGCAAAGGAATCAAAAATGTGCCTGTAAACTTCATCCAAACAATTCAAACAACATTTCTAATCCAACCTCAGGTACACTTATATGTAAATAATCGATACAATTTCAGACAGAATATACGGTGTTCAATACCGGAGAATAAGAACGAGGTGCGCACACTCATTCACACGCGCCAAAAGACTAGAGTCCTTCTGAGGGATACTTCGAAAGAATACGAATACTTGTTAATTTTTCATCTAGTGGACGCCATAGCAACTGCAATCTGGGTGCTAATTATTAGACTTAGAAAAGCATTGAAAAGTCCAATGACCTAAAAAAAAAAAATCCAAGATGGTTTATCTTCTGGTTATCGCCTGCCAAATATGTTCTGTTATACACACATACATTATTTTAACAGTTTTAGAATCTTTGGAGTGTTTTCTATCCAATACTACCATACATACAGTGGGGCAAAAAGTATTTAGTTAGCCGGCAATTGTGCAAGTTCTCCCACTTAAAAAGATGAGAGAGGCCTGTAATATTCATCATAGGTACATTTCAACTATGACAGAGAAAATGAGAAAAAAAATCCAGAAAATCACATTGTAGGATTTTTAATCAATTTATTTGCAAATTATGGTGGAAAATAAGTATTTGGTCAATAACAAAAGCTTATCTCAATACTTTGTTAAATACCCTTTGATGGCAATGACAGAGGTCAAACGTTTTCTGTAAGTCTTCACAAGGTTTTCACACACTATGGCTGGTATTTTGGCCCATTCCTCCATGCAGATCTCCTCTAGAGCAGTGATGTTTTGGGGCTGTTGCTGGGCAACACGGACTTTCAACTCCCTCCAAAGATTTTCTATGGGGTTGAGATCTGGAGACTGGCTAGGCCACTCCAGGACATTGAAATGCTTCTTACGGAGCCACTCCTTCGTTGCCCGGGCGGTCTGTTTGGGATCATTGCCATGCTGAAAGACCCAGCCACGTTCATCTTCAATGCCCTTGCTGATGGAAGGAGGTTTTCACTCAGAATATCATGATACATGGCCCCATTCATTATTTCCTTTACACGGATCAGTCGTCCTGGTCCCTTTGCAGAAAAACAGCCCCAAAGCATGATGTTTCCACCCCCGTGCTTCACAGTAGGTATGGTGTCCTTTGGATGCAACTTAGCATTCTTTGTCTTCCAAACACGACGAGTTGAGTTTTTACCAAAAAGTTATATTTTGGTTTCATCTGACCATATGACATTCTCCCAATCTTCTTCTGGATCATCCAAATCATCCAAAGGGATCATCCAAAGGGAGAATAAATACTCAATAGTTGAGAAGGAGTGACTCGCCGTGAAGTGGGCCCTTGACAACCTCAAGTATTACCTGCTCAGGAGGAAGTTCAACCTGATTACTGACCATTCCCCCCTCGCGTGGATGGCACGAGGTAAGTACACGAATGACCGTGTCACCCGCTGGTTCCTGTCCTTACAGCTATTCTCTTCCTCTGTCATCCACAGGTCTGGGGCCCAGCACGGCAATGCGGACACCCTATCCAGGAGGGATGCAAACCTCGCCCTGAGCATGCTTCCCTCCCAGTCAGGGCTTAGGGGGGGGGGGGTATCCCAGGAGGTCTACCCCCGGAGGTCTACCCCCGGAGGTCTACCCCCGGGGTTGGTAATAGAGGGGAGGTACATGAGGCGATGTTGGCTCCGAATGCTGGCAATACGGGAGCTGGGCACCCCGGCACGGACATCTAAGTGGAAGTAATTAGAGGAAAGTGCCAACCTGCCGTGAAGGCTAAATAAAAGGACCACATAAAATGGCACACCACGGGAGAGAGACAGACACCAGTTAAGAAAGAGAAGGAGGACCGAGCAAAACCTAAGTTATTTCTTTGATATATTTATTTTCTGTCTTAGTAAAGTTGTTTTTGCGGACTAAAGCCTCCCTTTCTCTGTGTCAATCTCTGCACGCTCCACCCAACCCACGGTTTACCACAGTATTTACAGATGGCATACACATTTGATATTAAGGAACATGAAAGTTCATAAGTTTGAGAAGGCATTTCTGCCAAAAAACGCATTTTGATAAAAAAATATTTATTACATTCAAACAGCTCTCCTGACTTGCGACATAGGCCTAGTTTCCTGAATCGGGTCACATATGTCTGTGAAACTATATATTCATGGTATTATGAATGAATTGTGCATTATTTCATAGTATTACGTAATGTGATTGATTTTACTAATTGCATTAGTGCAGTACAAAGTTAGAGTTGCCGCCACTGGTTGTGGGCCTGCCTTTTTTCCACTGAACAATAGTTGATAAGTATCTGCTCTTGTATGGAGGGTGAGAAGTGACAGGTGGAAGCACAGCCCTCTGGCTGATGTGTTCCTGTAACTTAATAGACCAATGGATGGATGAGCCATGAGTGTCCCATTCCAAATCCTATTATGCTTAAGGCACTATTTATAGCTCTGTTAAATGGACTTTTAGTTCGTTTTTTTTAATGCATTTGTTCCTGCTTTTTTCCTACAGTAAGGTATGTGGCTCATTTGGCTTTAGTTCACCTATTGAAGCGCATTCTGGTACTCTTTCATTCTATCACAATTTATTTTAAATACAAAATGATACATTTTGGGGATTGTGAAAAGTGTCTCATTAATAAAATACAGTTATTAGGTAATGAGTCATTAGTCCATGTCCTAAGTAGAGTGACCTTCAAATGTAATATTTTACACTTGATCTGTGTAAAAATGTTTTAACTCGACCCAAATGTAGACCATTATTGTACGGCAAAACAGCATGGTGTGTGTGTGTGTGTGTGTTCTGTCTCCTAAGATAGCTGAAGTGTGTCAGTGAATGGGAATATCTATCGATTAGCTCTGGCACTGCCTGATAGACAGATCAGTTTTGATACCAACTAAGACAGAGTGTCACATGAACACATGCTTTGTTGGAACTTGGAATCTGAGGGTGCACATCAAGTTTAACTGAGCCTTTAGTCTGTTTGGACTGTTTGGTTCATGAAATAATACAAATAAATTCTAATAATAAATCCTATCTTATGAAATGTTGTGAAATAATACATATTTAGACAATAGGGCTTTGTTTCAAGGTGCTATTTTTTTTTTTTAAGTATATATTCTTGTACATTCTCTGACTTGATGTATGTTCTGAAATGCATGCAAAATATGAATTAATTATTTGAAATTCAACATTGTATCTTGATTGTGTGTGTGTACGAAAGGGGGTATGATGGTAGGCAAAATTGGAATTAGCATGACACTGAAAATGACTGAAGGATTACCTAAATTATCTAGCTGCTGGCTCAATCCCCCAACCCAGAAATATAGCATAATTTACCTAGCAATTAGGTCAAGGGCTCAACCAAAGGCGCTGGGTTAGCAAGCACAACACAAACCCGCTGGTTTGAATTAACCGAATGCTGTGTTTGTACTATATTGACCCAGAGTAACAAAATATATATATTTTTTAAATAATATGAATTGCCATATTAGGCATAGCTAAATATCTACCTTTAAGATTCTAAAATATAAATTGTTTTCAGTAGTTGCTTATTGTTGTTTTATTTTCTTATTGTTTCAGTGCTTTGGACGAAGGACTTAGACAAGACCGCCATCTCCAAAGTTCACTCAAAAGGCAATAGTTCTGAACTGGGTTTGATTTAGTTCTTGTTGTTTTAATTATTACAATGTTGTATCTTTTATACTTCCATTGGTTAATCTATTTCTCAGTTATCACTTGGCTCATGTAAATAATTCTGTAGTTTCCCCTTTAAACAACATCCCCAAAGTCTTTATCTTATGTAAATGTTGTACCTACATAAAAAGGTTAAACAATTTATTTGGGAAATATCCAGTCTTTACCATGCTGAGGATTTCAAGTTGTTTTGGATTTATTTTTATCTGTTAAAGATATTGAATATATGCTGTTTAGAATAATTACAGCATTTTGTATGTTTATTTTTATTTTTTTACTGTGAATTAAGTTAACTTCAAGTTAAATCACATAACTTTAAATATACTTACTTCCCATAGAAGGGACATAGCCATTGAGCTGTAGGACCAACCATAAAAAGGCACTTGAGTAAAAAAAATTGTTACGAAAAACGGAGTCCTTGCTTCTCCTGGCTTAAACACAGTTTACAAGCCACTGATGCAGACCTTTGGAACATCTACATTTTTTGAAGGATAAAAAGTATATTTAATACATCTTACACCATCACAATATTTATTTTAGGCAGGTCTAAAGAACCATGATAGGAAGAAAATGTAGCTTATTTCAGAAGAACAGATAGCATATTCCAGAGGTGGGACCAAGTCATTGTTTTACAAGTTACAATTAAGTCTCAAGTCTTAGCACTCAAGTCCCATGTCAAGACAGGCAAGTCCGAGTCAAGTCTCAAATCAAACCGTCAAGTATCAAGTCAAGTCTCAAGTCCTAAACTTTGAGTTTCGAGTCCTAAACAAGTCATAATGTGCTCTTCACCAAATGTAATACCATTTCATATTTTTAACAAGAGTAATATAACAAGAGTTAAATATTT